>NW_015150518.1:1286588-1287655 GCF_000732505.1 Cyprinodon variegatus | reverse complement strand
TTAAATGTAATGGAATTAATACATTTAATAGAATGTTTTTTTTTTTAAGTCTAGATTTTTAATCCAAATAAACTTAATATTTCGTGGACTTTAATATGCGGTCTGCAGCAGAACAATAGTCTTAGAACTGGAAAAGCAAAGACTCCAGATCTTGAGACGGCCTAGTCAAAGTCCAGACCTCCGTCTCTCTGCAATGCTGGTAGAATATTCAGAACGCTGTGCAGGAATCTCTGAGAGGAACATCATTCCTCTTACGGGAGGTAAGCCTCCTCAAAAGGAAGTTTAAATATGGAAAACTAGATCGTTACTCATGAGTCATAGATACATTTTCTAGAGTTAAATCCGAGAGGACTTTATTTTTTCAGTAGCTACATGTTTCTGTCAGATTTCTTGGTTTTCCATCATTGTCTGATCGTATGCTGACAGCCCACAGAGGCAGCTTCAGGCTCCCCAGGCTGTGATCTAAAGAGAAAGGAGTCAGACGCTGCTTTAACCGTGACGAGCTCCTTCTGAAGATTCCTGAAAGTCAGATGGAGCGGAGATGAGGAAATGTTCCCACAGCTGCAGTTAGTTCAGAACCGTGGAGACTCTCCCAGAAGTTTGTTTCACGCCGTGTCACATCTAGTGATGTTTAGATGACTCTGATCCAGAGTCTGTGCTTCCAACAGACCCGTATGTGGAGGAAAGACCTCCCAGGTCATGACGGATAGAATGGGTCGGATTTAAAGGTGAAGGTGGTCAGTAATGAAACAATCGACTGTTTTTGGTTCCTCAGGTTTTCTTTTTGTCAGTTTCCCTTCATTCTGTCGACTGTGGTGAAGAAGGCCATCATCCAGAAAGACTCGGAGCAGCAGATGATCAGTCAGGCCAGAGTGAGCATTGAAAATAAAAGCTTTAGTGAGTCTAGAAGGTGAAGTTCTACAGAGAAAACTAACGTCTGTTTGATCTTTACAGCTAAGCCTGGTGAGCAAAGTTTCCAGGAGGCAGAGGGTCGATATGAACCTTCTGTTTCTGAACATCAAAGTTCGACGAGCACAACTCCTCAACGACTCGCTGGATGAGGTATG
>NW_015150518.1:1278442-1280729 GCF_000732505.1 Cyprinodon variegatus | reverse complement strand
GATGGATGGATGGATGGATGGATGGATGGAGGATGGGTGGAATAAACGGTTGTGATCTTCCAGAACGATCTTTCAGTTCCTGGTCACACTCATCCAGAGGGTTCAGGATTTCTGGAGGTTTAATCACTATTATCTGCTTTGAAGTCTAAATCAATCAACCTTTAGGCAGCAGGAGGGAATCTCCCTGATGGACGTGATGTCAGCTGGAGTTTACTGTGATCTGCACTGTTTCCATGATGAGCCACTGAGGGAAAGGCTAATCAGAGCAGTGGGAACACTGGGTGGGAGTGGCCTGTTAATATAACTGAAGATTAGCAGGAATGTCTGCAGAGCTCCATCCAAGCTAAACCTGATCGTAAATCTGGAAGCTTTTCTTCTCGCTGTGAGGTTCTCACCACACATCTGTGATCCTTCATGGATCTGTGTTTACAGTGACGGAGCCACAGAAGCAGCATGAGAACGTGTATTTTCTAAACGACTTATGTCTCTGTGCAGCTGATGAGGAAACGGTGCGACCTGAAGAAGAAGCTGCGGGTGACGTTTGTCGGGGAGGCGGGGCTTGACATGGGCGGCCTGACGAAGGAGTGGTTCCTGCTGCTGGTGCGTCAGATCTTCCACACCGACTATGGTGAGATTCCCCCGCAGAGCTGCAGCCATGACACATGGATAAACATTAACGTTACTCCACAGTTCTGATGCAAAACGACCAGCTAACCTCATATAGTCCAGCTTCTAACGGCATGGCCTCGGGAAGTGGGGGTGCTGCAGCACCCTCTAGTGGCAATAGGGGGATTATTTTTAAAATGGGAAATGATTTCGACTTTTATTTTACTATTGCATGTATTCAGATTTTAATTTAAAATTGTAGGGAAATCCTCTTTAAATGTCAAATCGTTCTGGCTTAAACATGTATATAAATGTATCCTTTATCAGACCATATCGTCCCACAATTAAAAAAATTTCTATTTGATAAAAGATCCTATCTCAAAATCTGTGTTATTTTCGTTATCTTGTGCAGGCCAGTTAGTTCTACGTCAGCCTGAACACCTAAATTCAGCCAATCATATGTGACCCTGCCTATGAAAACCCAGCTAAAGTCATTTTTTGGTGAATCTCAACTTAATGTATAAAACCATTCTACACAATGTTAAGAATGTATTCTGAAAAATTCAGATTGATATCTCTAAAATTCACAGAGTAGGGCCATATCAAAGATNAACAGTTCTTTGTGTTCCAGGGATGTTCTCCTTCATGAAGGACTCACGCTGCCACTGGTTCAGCAGCTGGAAGTCAGACAACTATTCAGAGTTCCAGATGGTTGGAACCGTATCCTTTCACAGCAGACCAATCTGGGTTTTTTCCCTAATATTATTGTTATTATTTTATTACTTATACAGTATTTATGGCCAAATAAGTCTGCTCCATGGTGCAGGTGGCGCTCCCTGCTGGAAACCGTTAGAATGACGGCCCAGATCAACTAATTCAGCCTCAAGCTCTTCATCTAAAGTCATTAGTTTCCATCAGAGATGAACTGATCATGGGAACGTTGGTCTCTGCCTACCTGCATAACTGCTGGTGTTTCTCTCACTGCTGCTGTCTGAATAACAGCACTGAGAGCTGGGATATGCTGCACTGAGGTGATGGCAGCTCTCTGTGGGTTGGAAACCAGAATGATCCAGCTCTTCATGCAGAGTTAAAGGCCAGCTGGGAGCTGTCAGAAGGTTATATAAGCTAATGGCTGCCTGCTCCCGCCCAGCCCAGTTAAAACACTGATGGTTGTTCACATAAACCTGTTAACACCTTCACAGCTTTGGCATGATACCCTCATGGCATGGAAGACTGGAACCCTGGAGGCTGTTGGTTTGGTTTCAATGAATCCAAAGTCCTGTGAAGGGACCCAGACCAGAGCTGGCTGTTTGGTTTGAGTCTGGAAGGAAATGTGGTGGAAGAAAGGAGGAGTGTTTGCCTCGGGGTGTTCCTGCATGTTCCACATGTGGGCTTTTTCTAAAACCTAATTTTCCCATTATTTGAGGCTCGTTAGTGCTGAGAGGGGAAAGAGAATACTGGGCAGAATGGAATAAAACCAGCACTGTGCAGAGAGCTGGTCATGTGGTGCTGTAGTAAAGAGTGAAGAATAAACAGAAGGAACAATCAGAAATGATGCATTAAAGGAAAAGTCATTCAGAACTCTGAAAATACTTTAAATAAATGATCCGTGTTTTTAATTCAGAGTAATTTTCATGTGAATGTGCTTTACTGGAGGCATCCATGTTTGTCAAAGAACACT
>NW_015150518.1:1275867-1277612 GCF_000732505.1 Cyprinodon variegatus | reverse complement strand
GCAGCATCAGTACAGTTTGGCTTCAGGATGCCTCATTAAGCATCACCTGGTCAGCTGGTGTGTACACTGTGTTTAGTGGTGGGTGTTTGCCTTTGTGTCTATGCTGTCCTGTGAGGGACTAGAAACCGGTCCAGGACTGTATGCAGACAGAGACGTCAAAGGGACCCCAGGAATAAAAGTTTCTCTGTGGCAGTCATTAGGGCCCTTCCTGTGGGGGCCCACAGCAGAAGTAGCAGTAATGATTCATCCACCTGCAGAGTTGCTCTCTTCTTTCACTCTGAAGGGCGGCGGCCCAGAGCACGCACTCATTAAGTTCCCAGCTCCCACATGTGTTCGCCAGATGTGCAGAAATTCCTCGCATCGGCTCCAGTTCAGTGTTTAAACTGAGCGGCGCTGATTGCAGGGAGGCGACACACACACACACACAGAGAGAGAGAGAGACGCAGCAACGTAAAAATAAACCCACACCGTTAGCATTACCGCAACCATGAAAGTCATTATAGAGTCACACACAGAATACAAAACATCAGATCCAATATATGCAGGACCGACACCGACAGTTCTGACAGAACCGCTGCACTGGAAAAAACTCACATCTACATAAGTCATTTTTTTCTTAAAATATATGCATTTGTTGTTGGATTGATGAGTTACTTATTTAATTACAATTAAAATAAGAAAAGACAACTGGATTGTCTTATTTAGAGTGCATATTATCTAAATATCTTATTTTAATAGTAAAACATCTCATTCCATTAGCAAACTCATTTACCTGCTCAAATTAAGGGTAAATACACTCAATTTAAGACATTCTTACTTATTTCTAGATCGTTTTTCTAGTGTGATGAATTTTCTTGAACACAAACATCTTTTAGATCTAAATCTCTAGCTTGATCTGAGATCTCTGGATTCATGAGAGCTGAAGGCCCTTTAGAAAGCATTGATATTAGCCCCGCCCACTCACAGCGAGTTTAAAATATTTCAGACCAAACTAAAACTGGGAAAAACGATGTAGAAATAAGTAAAAATGTCTTAAATCAAGTGTATTTATCCTTAATTTCAGTAGGTAAATGAGATAGTTTGCCAATTGAATTAATATTTTTACTCTTAAAATAATATAATTAGATAATATGCACTTGAAATAAAACAATGCAACTGTGTTTACTTTTTTTAAATGTAAATTTTCTTCTGCTATTGGCAAAATGTTTCTTTTACGTCCTCAATTTAAGAACAAATGTAGTTATTTTAAGAGAAGAGTTCCAGTGTAGGACATAGAGGAACTTTTGGTAAAAACTTATTTTCAGAGTCAAAGTAAGAAGATTTCTGTTCATGGTCCGTATGAAGCAGCCAATCAGACGTCAGTCTTTATATAAGTCGACCTAATCCCGCCCACTCAGTTGGATAAGTTAAACTGATAGTTTAAATGATATATTGAGACTTCTGGGCAGAAAGCAGGACATAAATAAATACAGCAGGACATAATGTGTAATATAATAAGAAATGTTATTATATTAGCATCATAGATCAGTCTGATAAGACTCAATGTTCTACAGTCTAAAACAGAACGGACCAATCACAGCGCAGGAGGCGGGTCATAATGTAACAGCGCTTTTCTGTAACCATAACAGTAAATGTTGCAGCTATAACAGAGCAATGTTTTAATGATGCACTTTATTACATCCGGAAGGAGCTTTTCATATCTTTAAAACTCAAACAACTGGCTGCTTAGAGCTTTCATTTAAAAA
>NW_015150518.1:1273670-1274707 GCF_000732505.1 Cyprinodon variegatus | reverse complement strand
ACATGACTTTTTGAAACTACACGAGCACAGATACAGTGTTTTGCTCTATGGGCTCGATGCATGCACCGACGCATCAATGGTGCTGGACCCATCATTAAGCTGACCCATTAGTTGCAGCGGGGCTTTCTGAGTATCTAGAGAACCCCCACATGGCTACTCCCTCCTGGTGTTTGTTTAAACCATCTCCATGCAGCAGCTAAATTAATCTTGTCATAGAAACTGTGTTTCAAACTTAACCCACTGTGTCATCAGCTGATGGGCTTAGCAGTTTACAACAGCATAGCTCTGGACATCCACTTCCCACTCTACTGTTACAGGTAAAATGTTTCCAATATCATATATTCAACCTTTTTTGTGTGTTTTTTTTTTTTTTTTGTGCTGACATGTCTATAATATTCTGCAGAAAACTCCTCACTCCACCAACGGCACCTTCTGATCCTAATGCTTTTGTTGGCATGGCAACAGCCACCTTGGATGACCTGCAGCAGGTCATGCCTGTAAGTATCTCTATAAGCAACTAATAAACCTGTTTTGTTGAAAAAATTAAGATTTAGTTTCCTGCAGAAAAATTTAGTTTAGGCTCTAGATAAAAGCTTTAAATATCAAAACAGATTAGTTGGACTGCTGTATGGATACGGACCCACCTGCTGCCTAAACCGGACCCAACCTGATTTAAAACATTTATAAATTACAGCATGTTGTCCGACAGCAGTGACAAATTTTACTTGCCCCTCTTCTCCTGTTAATACGGTACAGCCCTGGGGAGCGTCCGGCTCCAGGCTGCACGTCATCCAAAAGAGCCAATGAGCTGTCAGTCTGGGTTGCTGCTGCTGCTACTTTTAGACACAGCAGGCAAACCTGTGGCAAGCCGGGCGATGGGAAAGAAGGAGAAGACCATGAGAAAAAGAGAGCAGAGAAAGTGTGGACTGCTGGAAGAACTGCGGTGAACTGGTGAAAGAAAAGTGAAATGGCGTGCTCAAAGATGACCCTGCACATTTAGAGGATTTTTGGGAAATTCTCTATAAACCAAACTGAAC
>NW_015150518.1:1269847-1272740 GCF_000732505.1 Cyprinodon variegatus | reverse complement strand
AACTTTTTTTTGGAGTGACTTTGACCTTGATGAGAATCTTCACCAAGTTACAGATGTAGTTCACTAGTTGGCCACAAGAGGGTGACAGAGTCAGAGTTTTGAGTCCCTCTTTTTCACCTTTAACACTGTGGCCCAGTTTCCCTTCATGCTGCTGATTAAACAGAAGTTCAGATCCACCATCTTCCTCTCTGTTTTTCTGTTGCACGTCCATCGAATCTCCTATAAAGTTGAAAGACAGTTGAAATATGTGGTCAAGTAAAATTAAACATTGAAGCACCTTCATGTTTTCTGCTTTATTTGAGACATACAGATTTTCAAAGCTTCACAGATATGAATATATTGTATTAATAGCTTTCAAAGAACAATGAGTAAACATGACTATGAAAATGAGGTGACTCAACAAACGTGGGTTTTTAACATAACTTTGGTCACCAGAGTTCTATAGGGACGATTTTATCTGTGAACTGTCTATTAGAATGTGGTCTGTTCAGTACTTCATCATCATAGACAGATAAAGACTAAATATATTATATATAAGATATGCCTTAATATTACTGGGCAATGATGACTTGACTTTATTAAATATTAAATGCACTTCGAACTAGAGCCATATTTAGTCACTAAAGTGAACATTTATGTGCTGATCGTTGGATAACCTGCAGTTAAGGCTTTGCTTAAAGGAAATCAACACGTAAAACTTTAATCTGGTAAAAAAGTTCCTCTTGTCTCTGACCGACAGTCTTAGGACCGGATTTATAAAGACACCTTTGTTCTTTTTACACTCCGCTCTATTTGAACGGTTTCTATGGTAACTCTGCTGGTATAATTGGCTGTTATTAAAGTTCACTTTGTAACATAGTTAACTTTTTAAATTCATTATTTCTGTTAACAGTGTTAGATCTGCAAGCACAGTTTGTGTCGTTACTATAGGTTTATTGGATCAAATAGTTATTAAAATGGTTAGATCTGCTTACTTAGTTAGTAGGTCATATTTTTATCATGTAGGTAGGTGCGTTCCTTCTAAACGTAACAAACCCACCAACAAAATACCACAGAATCAAAGCTGTAAACTTAATAACTAAATAAGAATAATTCAGGGCATCATTTAAAGGCATTTATGGAGCGATTATGATGCAGCTCTGGGCCAAAGACTGTCCCTTTCCATTCATCTCCCTAAGACTCATTTAAATATGGCCGACGTATCGAAGGATGTGTCCTTCATGGCCAATCATTTCCCAGGATTCAGTACTGGACTGGTTAAGGCAAATATAGAGGATAAAATCAAAATAATACACTTTCTCTGACACAAAATAAACTTTTAACATAAGTAGGATTGTTGATCTCAGACATGTTTTGGGTTTATTACAACTTAAATAAAGAAAATACAAAATCGTCTGATTCTCGGCTCACCCTGTGAACGTACCGCTGGGTTTAAAGTTGTAGGGAAGTCGTATTAAATTGTCATGTATATAAATATACTCTTTATTGGACCGTATTGTCTCAAAATTTAGAAAATTTCTATTTAGCAAAAAATCCTGCCTTAAAATCTGTGTTTCTTTTTCATTATCTTCTGCAGGCCAGTTAGTTCTACGTCAGCCTGAACGCCTAAATTCAGCCAATCATATATCAACGCTCATTTGTCAATCACATTTTTTTAATCATAGCATCTTCATTCATATGTCGCAGCTAATATATGCAACGTCAGTCTGGATTTTCTAGGGACTCACAGCAGTTTCCCGCCAAAGTGCATGGGGGAGCCTTTTTGCGAACTTGCAAGAACTTCGGCAGATGGTCACGAGGACTACTTTTTGACAGAGACCTTGACATCTTTATATAATTTGTCTGAGGCATCGTCCTGTGGTTGTACTTCCGAACCTCTTCGATTAACCTTTCGTCGTAGTTGTCCATTGTAGTTGTTCCTTTGTTTTTAAAAATGGCGCGCCCCCGGTACCGAATCGAGAAGGACGACCACAGACAGGCGGAAAGGCATACCAAGGTCCGATCACAGCTGCTTTTTGTCTGTGCGCTTTCGCTTGAGGTCTGCGTGGGTTTGCAACCGTCCGACCCGTAGTCATGATTTTTTTCAGGTGCGCAATGACGGTTGCAGAACCTCTGCGAGGGGGGCGTTGTCGGGCACAAAGACAGATTTGACGGTAGCAGAGGCTATGCGTCAGAAGCATAAATTAGCCTTAAGCTTGATGAACTTTGAGAACAGCTTTTAAACAGGGCGTGCACGAGGAGAAATGGGCCGTGCACGCTCTCGCACGCGTTTAATAGGCGTTCCCTCTCGCAAGTGTGGTTTTTATTTAAAGTGGAGAAGGTGAGTCTTTTAATAAATTCCTGCTCCCAAAGTCAGCTGGCCTTTAGTTTCTAAACATTAGCAATACCTGTGCAGATAATGATGTTTCCCTTTTTGCTCCCGCTGACTTCATTGTTAAACACTTTACTAATCTTATAAATAGCTCACACTGAATCTGCGTCACCCAGTTACAGCTTGCTTACCGTCTTTTATCCAGAGTATGCTGGCTGTTTATCTTTGGTCTGATTTATCGGGTCTTCAAGCTGCCGTCATCAGTCAGTAGTGAAATGAATTAACTATTTTTAAAAACAAGGCAAATATTTGTTTAACACAAATGTTAAGAAGGAGAGCAAAAACTTAAAAAAATTATTCTTTCATTTAAGTATTTTGGACACTTTGCCTCATTGTTGTTGCTATAGGGAACCTTTTTTGTTTGGCAGTAGAAAGATTGAGAAAGTGTTGAGGAGGAATAAAGAGCAAAATGAGCCTGAGGTAAGAATTCAGAGAGAGAAAGATCATGAAGTGGCTCCGAAAAGTCGCTCTCAGTTACCTGATCCACAGGCTCCTAAACCTTCCTGACTGCGAAGGTCAAAA
>NW_015150518.1:1268247-1269157 GCF_000732505.1 Cyprinodon variegatus | reverse complement strand
GAACTTTCAGAAGTTTGAATTCTGAATATGAGCGACTTTTCCTTTAAGAAGTGATATTGGTTGCTTGCTTCTAAAGTCTGCTGATTCTACAAATAAGACTAATCTAAACCCCGCTCAGCAATAACAGCTGTTTGCTTTATTGGTTTCAAATTCTTGAATTAGTAAAAGATAAATTGTTTTAGCGTTATAGTGAACTTCTCAGCCTCATGTTCCCATCAGATCTGCATTGTGTCTTTCTTTGTGTCGCTAACTGTGACATAATGTCGGCTGATCTTATGTCACAAAGCGCCTTCAGCATCACCTCAGGGAAGTTATTTGCATAACTCACTAGTGAAGTAAGGAATGTTTAGTTCAGTAATTCATGAAAAAAAGGGTTCACTTTGCCTGCAGAGAAAAGGAATTTCCATCCATCTGTTTCTCCATCTGTAGGACTTGGCTCATGGATTAGCGGAGCTTCTGAGCTACGAGGGAAATGTGGAGGAGGACTTCTACCTCACCTTCCAGGTAAACTCCTTCAAATCCTGCAGATAACAACCATTACTGCTTATAGGAGGAGTCTGAAAATGAGAAAAACTGAATCATTTCTGATTTTAACTTCATCACAATCGTAACTGATTAGAAAAAGTGACTCATAAACTTCTTCATCTTTAGATGATGAATGATTTAAAGACTTTTTAAAGCCTTCATATTGGAAACATACTCATGTTCTCCGAATGAATAACTGCTACGATCAACTGAAGCTGATGTTACAGTTGAGCCCTAATTATCGGTACCCCGTAAATTAAGAGCATTAATGGACTTTTTTCTGCTACTTGAGACTTTGGAGACAACATCTAAAAGCAGCGAACTCTGCTCTCCAGAGCGAGTAGATTGGTAACCCCGCCTCCTGCTCTCCTCTATCTTGTCTGCT
>NW_015150518.1:1262393-1266012 GCF_000732505.1 Cyprinodon variegatus | reverse complement strand
AAACATAGAGAGGAAAACAAGAAGAAAAGGGACAAGAAGAGAGGGACACAACCTAGAACAGATAATGGATGTCTATTCTATTAACATTTCTCTATCTGTATAATGGGGCTGTTTGATGTCTTCTCCATTCAGAGGGGCCCCTGCCTGTCTTAGCCTAGGGCCCCTAATGTCCTAAATCCACCCCTGACAGTAATATAACCACATCATCTTCATCTCTGCTCTAAATATTCCTAAAGTTCACCTGAATACGTCCCTGTTTCCATGTTCTTAGCCACGTGGTCTTAGCTGATGTCGACTTAATGACAGAGTTCCTCTAAATGGTGACGCCACATAAAGAACAAGAGCCGCTCCTGAGCTGAATAGCTGAGTCATTTCTGTTGCAGCGGTGGATAAATATAGAGCTTATGTGAGGACGGAATATGTAAAGACCTGAGCAGAGGTGTTAGTTAAACTCCAGCGAGATCTACAGGCTGCTCACTGTCACACCACTGTGGGACCATTTCCACCCACCCGCTGAGCTCTGAAGTCTGTCTGTGGGAACTTTTCTCCACTTATTTCAACATTTTCCTCCATGTTAACGCCTTTTTTCTCACACAAAAATAGGATTCAGCTCTACAGCAGGCAGCTAGAGATGATGTCATTTTATTTTCAATTGAATGAAATATAATTTAGCAGGGTGGCTAAGCTAACCTATGCCAAAGTTTTAACAGGAGTCAGAAAAGGTTGCATTCTCCGATATCAATGTAATAAGACCAGAGTTTAGGTCCCAGAATTTAGGCGAGACAGTGGGAAAGTTCAAGAAGTTTAATAAAATAAACCATACAGAACGCGGATCTTTGTATCTGCTGTGTGTGTGGGGGGGGGTTCAGTCCAGCTCCTAATAATGAGTCTGAATTCAGCCGATGGACTGCCAAAGAGATGCAGCAGGAGCCGCCCAGAGTGTCGCCGATGCAGCAGCCTCAGAGAACAGGCAGAATTCTGAGCCCGGTCAGGGAGACAGTTCAGAACAGGACGGTTCCCAGATCCAGGAGTCCGTAAACTGGTCAGGGGTTCGGATCCGAAGAGGAACAGAAATATCAAGGGGTTCCATGACTCCACAGAGCGTTCAGGCAGGTTAGGAGCTCCATGAGTCCACAGAGAGTTCAGGCAGGTTAGGAGCTCCATGAGTCCACAGAGAGTTCAGGCAGGTTAGGAGCTCCATGAGTCCACAGAGAGTTCAGGCAGAAATGTTCGGATGCAAAACAGGTAGGCTCAGCAGTTGAGAGGCAGAACAAGACGCTACATCAGGAAAACTGTGGAACTTTAAACTAGCTCTCTCTGCTGAGCCAAAAACAGGATCATGGAACATTTAGAGGACAGGAGCCAGGACTGATCAGGAAACACTAAGAAATTATTAAAAACCCTCTAACCACTGGCCTCCCAGAACCAAAACATGAACTAATCAGAAATGATGTCCAAACTCAACTAGCAGAAAGTCAATGATCTGGCCCTGATAGCTGGAGCAGCAGGAGCAGGTGGATAAGATGAATGATAATTGGTAACGGGGAGAGTTAGACAGGTGAGCGAACAATTAGGTCACCTGTCAGGGCAGCGATTATGACATATCTACGCTTTTAGATAGAAAAACTTTACAGGAGAAGCAAAATGTGTGGAAAACAAAAAGGTAAACTGGTTCAAAACATCTTCCAGAGTTAAAATCTAAAGTTTCTAAAATCATTAAGCTGAACAGTCTAAAAAGTATCAACATTGTGCCTAACTCACATCTAAGGGCAGATTGATGGAGGATTGTTACCATAACAGTTGGTTTTCAGACTGTGGAAGAAACCAGTAGAACCAATCTAAGGATATAGAGCTGAAATCTACGTAAATTTTTTTTAGAATTAGTGCATTTTTTTCTTTAATTAAGCAAGTAACTGAAACACTTTGCCAATGGAATAAGAAAATTTACATTTAAAATAAGAAAATAAATTGAATTGTCCTATTTCAAGAGTATAATATCTAATTATCTAATTTTAAGAGTAATTTAATCTTATTTAACTACCCAAATTAAGGATATATATACTTAATTTGAGACATTTTTTATTTATTTTTAGATAGTTTTTTGCAGTGGAGCCTCTCTGGTTTTTCTATCCTGCTTCTTCAGGTGACAAAAACTAAAAGGAAGCTTAGAGGCGATCGTACTTTCTTTATGGCAGCTCTAAAAATGTGGAACGACATTCAATTGCAAATTATATTGCCTATTTCTTTGTCTGATTTAAAATCTCGCTTAAAAATGAATCTCTTTGCCTCGGCTTTCTAAACTGTGTGAGATGTTTAATATAGTCTGTGACACATTATTTTGAATTACTTTTATTTTAATTTTATTATAGATTTTATTGTTCTGAGTTAAATTTTGTCTTTTATGTTTGTATGGTTGTTATGAGTATGTGTGATGGTGTTATGTTTCACTGTAGAGCACTTTGGTCTTTTGAGAAATTTTGTTGTAAATTGGAGCTATAGAAATAAATTTAATTGAAATTGAAATGAATAAAGTTGGATTAGATTGAAGTTATCAAAGTGACAGGATTATAAAGGAGAAAAAATTTGACTATTTCATTAACAGAGTTTATTTGAACCCACATTCACTACACCCTCATGCTTTCCACTAATCTGAACACCAAACCAATTATGGTGAGAAAAAGGAAGGAAAACAAACTCATTAAATGTCGGTTGTGCCCACGGCGCCGTTTGCATGAAATCCTTAAATAAACAGAGGAGCTGTTGGTGTGAGTCGCTTCCTGATCAACAACCATGACCTCCTGGATTGTTGTCACGTCAGGTCAACATGTTCATCTTCTCTAGTCAGAAAGTCACCTTGCAGGTTGCTGAAATTATAAAAGGAGCAGACGGAAATCTTTTACTGGATGCACCCAATAATCAATGGTATTCTGGTTTATGTCTCAACGCAGGAGTTAGACTTTCAGTGGTTTTTGGAGGTAAATTGTGTTTTATTGTTTACAGGTGTTCCAGGAGGAGATGGGCGTCGTCAAATCCTACAACCTGAAACCCGGTGGAGACAAGATCCCTGTTACCAAGCAGAACAGGAAGGGTGAGTTCAAGCAAGGACACCAGAGTTAGGTTTAAAATACTCTCAGCTAGAGGTAGGGAGCGAGCTCAGAGACGAAACATGTTTTACCCCAGAGCCTGGATCCAGGCAGGAAGTAATCTATGGTAAACAAACTGGATTAATGATGGAATTATTAAAGGAAAAGTCCGGTCAGCACGGAATGATCAATGGATCATTATTTATACCTGAAACGACGTTTGCAGCAATGGCTGATGGTGGAGTTCTTCCAGGGGGGGGCTATACATTCAAACGTATACGAAGTTATCACACCAGTAAATTTATATGAATGCCAACAACAAAAAACATAATAAAAAGATTTTATTAAAACCTAATTTCATGTACAGGTTTACTCTTTTGTACATAAATCTTTCCCTTCTGAGGCTTTGTGAAGATAAATCTGTGTTTTTGTCGAATATTTTCTCAAAAACCTGAAATAAAATAATGTTCAATAATGGAGAAGCTAATAGTCAGCTTTATATTTTTTTATTTATAAAAAATACTTATTTTCTGATT
>NW_015150518.1:1258773-1260517 GCF_000732505.1 Cyprinodon variegatus | reverse complement strand
GGTGTCTGCCTGACGGTTTATTTTTAATTTAAGGTTTTTTCTTTGACTGGTTTATGCTTTCAATGTTATTTTACCTTAAAAATTGGGTCTAAAAAAACAGCAAAACTGAAACATTTACAGCTGTGGTTAAACAAGAAAGAAGCAAACCACAGTAGAAACATGTTGTCTTAAATCCAATTGTAGGAATTAGGTTATAATGAACGAGTAATAATAGTGATAAATAAAGAGAACATGACTAGTTAGAACATAAATAGTTCTTGTTGTCATTTATTGGGGAAACTGTCCAGTTAATATCTGCATTCATAAGGTGATCATTTCTGAATCCACGGATGAGGAGGAAGTGAGGAGAAAGGAGGTGCCTCCTCCTGTCAGTTAACTTATTTACAAAAACTGTAAACCAAAGAGTTAAAATTCAGATTAGAATCTGAGTTTCTGCTCTGCTTCTGACTCAGTTAGTCTGGAGCCTTCAGGCAAGAACTAACAATCTATCCTAACGCTTAAACCTTCTCTGTTAGCTGCTCTAATTAAAGGTTTAGATGATTTTAGATGGTAAATTTCATGTTTTACCATTATGTCCAGTTTCCCTTTTTCTTCTCCTAGGCAGATATACGTACATAAATCCAGCTGCCGTCAAAGGCTTCATTGTTCACCATCAGGCTCCATAAACTCATTTTTCCATCTAGTAGCTCTGCCAGAATCCCCAGGTCGACCAGAGAAGCCAAGGCTGGAGGGTAAATGGGTAAAGCTTGGTAATGGAATAATCAAAGTCCCTCTGTTTCCCTTTCCACAGAGTATGTCCAGCTCTACATCGACTTCCTGCTGAATAAATCCATTTACAAGCAGTTTGCTGCCTTCTACCATGGCTTCCACAGCGTGTGCGCCTCTGACGCCCTCATGGTGAGTTCAGGGAGTCCATGCGTTGGTTTATTTATAGTCTGTAAATATAACTGATACAAACTGTTCAATGTTAATGGAGGATTGTTGAGTCCGTCTGATTTTTAATCATTTCTCTGAAATCCATTTGGAGCAAAATATTCCAGAAAGTCTGGACACACTGCAGAAAATGGAATCTAAATAAGTGATTTTTTTTATTAAAACCAGTCCGTTTGTTCTTTAATTAAGGAGCTAAGCGAGACTCTTTGCCAATGGAACAAGACAATTTACATTTAAAATAAGAAAACACATCTTCAATGTCTTATTTCAAGTGCATATTATCTAGTTATCTTATTTTAGGAGTAAATATACTCATTGGCAAATCCTTTATAATCAGCATTTATTTACTCAAATTGAGGGTAAATAAACTTAATTTAATACTTTTTTTTGTTTTATGTATGCATGACGTTAAATCTCTCTCTGACATTTCTGGTGTCTGTCCTTTTGGGTATTTGGGTTAAAAACAAGATCAATCTGCATTAACATTTTCTTAGACAATCTGGCATAAACACTCAGCATACTAACACAGATTAGTGTCACTGTGCACTTTAAAAAATGGCAATGGTCATTTTTACTGCTAGCTGCTGCTTTACTGTCGGAAAGCTGTATAAACAAAGATTCTTTTGTATCTGTAAACAAAATGACAAAGTATCTTTGGGTAAAGCAAAACCTAACATGGTACATGTGGACAACCAACTGTAGAAATGGAAAACCTGAAACACACAGCACACGGGCAAGATGCATACAGGTCAGGGCATGGATGGCGTGTCAGTTTCTGATACGGACAGCTAAGCATCCACCTGATGCAACA
>NW_015150518.1:1254514-1255849 GCF_000732505.1 Cyprinodon variegatus | reverse complement strand
AGATTTAGATTTAGTCTGTGTCTAATATTTCTATTTTCCTCATGATTTATGCTTTTTCATCTATTTCCTTTTAAAATTAGAACTATACTTAACATGCAACAGTGATTTTTTTGCTGGAGGTTTCTTCCTGCTAAAAGGGAGTTTTTTCTCTCCACTGTCACTACAAGCATGCTTAGTGTGAGGGATTGCTGAAGAGTCAATGAGTCGATGCAATCAGCTGGTTTTCATTAGACGGAATTAATAATTTAACCCTTAAGAAAGGAGCAGAGCCATTTCTCCATAGATCTGCAACAATTTGAATCTATGCAAATCCTCTGACTTCCACAAGGGGGTGCTGATGAATCCGAAGCTGTTGTTGCTCCAATGACCTTGGTTGCAACAGTTGAGAAAGACCAAGGTCTTCCAAGTAAAAAAGAAGCTATAAAAGATGCAGGAAGGAGTGAAGGTTTAATCAAATGTAAATCTTTCTATCGGAAACCAAAACAATAGGAGTGATGAGTTCGGGTGTGTGGGCGATCTGTGGGAGTGTATCAACAGGTCACAGCAGGACTGTTGCGTACAGACGGACTTTTCAGCGCCAAGTCATCATGGTGTCACACAAGCATCATCCAGACGAACTGGCTCTGCTTGATTGCCTGTAATTTGATCCACGCCCCTGATCTCTTCTCTGATTGTCTCTAAATGTGTAACAGGAAGCTTCCGTTTGACACACTTTTGGATAAACCCGCCGACTTCCTGTAAAGTTTGAGTAAACGCTGCCAGCTGGGCTGCTGCCATGCTTCCCTTTTCTCCTCCTCCTGCTTTACTGGCCGTGCTTCTCTGTTGCCGTCAGAGAGGCGATTGCTACACCTGAGCAGAGTTAACCTTTGTTGGAAATTAGCTTATTGCAGAGCTTTCTCTTGGTCAACGGGGGGCAATTAAAGGGAATTAAGGGTTATAAGGTCAAATGTTGTTGATGACTCAAGTCTTTCACATGCTGGTTGGCGTCACCTCCTTTAGATTTACTGAGAACTGTCTTTTAGTTGCTTCTTCTTGCATCTCGATGGCAGATAATCTAGTTTCGTTTCGGTTGGGTCCTTCCTGCCTGCATCGATGGATTGATTTTTAACTTCTTTCTCTTATATCCTATACAGCAGTGGTAACCAATTAAATAATCAGAGGCATTTTTAACTATAATCTGTTACTTTAAACAGAATTTAACACTGAAATAAAATTGGGTTATTATAAATCTATGTTATACATTGAATATTTATATAAAAAAAAAAATATATATATATATATAAGATAATTTCCTGATTCCCATATTTTCTCAAACCCCTGAACTGATGGTTTGTT
>NW_015150518.1:1252169-1253333 GCF_000732505.1 Cyprinodon variegatus | reverse complement strand
TCATTTAATTATTTTTATCTGTATTTATTTTTAAATGTGGTGAAGCTGCTCCTCTACAGTACAGTTTTTTATTGTTTATCTTTAAACATATTATTCTTATACATTGTTCTAAGCTCCTTTCTGCTGCTGTAACACCAGAATTTCCCCATTCTGGTACAATAAAGGGATTTTCTATTCTGTTCTATTCTTTATTCCACATTACAGCCTTATTTCCGTGACCTTTGACCCAGCCTGCCCCCTCCAGCTCTTCACATTTTGTTGTCTGTTTATTATTGCAGTTGTTGAGGCCGGAGGAGGTGGAGATGTTGGTGTGTGGGAGTCCGGAGCTGGATATGAGCGCTCTGCAGAAAGCTGCTCAGTATGAAGGCTACGGCAAGATGGACGCCACTGTGAGGTGAGGCCTTCAGCAAAGGGCATCATTACCGATCAGAAACCGTGCTTTACCTTTTTAAAGGTGTAACCTGATGGTTTTACTGTCAAACTGAATTCATTTGTGTGTTTTAGATAGAAATAAACTTCCTCTGTGTTGTTTGTTGGGTTGCGGTGCGATGGATGGAAGAAATGTGGGAAAATCAAAGTCCTGTAGCTGCACATTCTGGCCTGCAGTTTATTTTTATTTCTAGCTGTCAGATAGTAAAACAAGCCGATACCCGTCAGCTGGAGATAATGCAAGTCAGAGCGCTGCTGAAAGCTAAGCATGAACAGCTGGTGGAGTCGTTACACAACACCAGCGCTGGCTGGCTGGCTGTCCTCCATGTTTCCCAGCAGAGCATTGATCTGCTGAGTCAGCACTTTCAGAACCAGCTCCTCTCCAGGTCAACTGGTACCAACTGAAAGGTGTTCTGAGCAGAACCTGATCAGCTGCTGTGGAGGGTTGGTGGTTTTCTGTGGTCTTCACCATCTTTGTTTTCCAGGTGTTTCTGGGATGTGGTGCTGAGCTTCCCTCTGGAGCTTCAGAAGAAGCTGCTGCACTTCGCCACCGGGAGCGACCGGGTTCCTGTGGGAGGGATGGCCGACCTGAACTTCAAGATCTCCAAGATCGACGTTCCAGCGGACTGGTAGGTTCAACACACTGGACCAGAACCATCCATCCGTCTGTCTGTTTATCCATCCATCCATCCATCCATCCACCATCCATCCATCCATCCATCCATCCATCCATCC
>NW_015150518.1:1243479-1249383 GCF_000732505.1 Cyprinodon variegatus | reverse complement strand
CCAACCATCCATCCATCCATCCATCCATCTATCCATCCATCCATCCATCCATCCAACCATCCAACCATCCATCCATCCATCCATCCATCTATCCATCCATCCATCCATCCATCCAACCAGTCAGAATGTAGCCTTAGAGCCTTTAACCTCCTCCATAACAAAACCTCAATGCACCTTTTTCATTGTGTAATTAAATTCTGACCTTGGTCACTTTTAGTGCTGCGGATGTAAGGATTCCAGACTGTAAAAGTGTTTGTTGCATTTTCCTGTGTGGCATTAGGCCAGGCTATTTCCCATGCTAAAAACTTTCCACTGAATCGAAGCACAGTGAATGGACGGGGGCCCCGGGTTGGAGCTATATTCTCAGCTGTGTGACGGTGTCAGAAACAACCAATGTCAGGGTGGGAGTTAACGGCATGGGTGGGTGTGTTTGTGTGAGAGGAACCACGCTGCTCCGACCAACAACAGCTCTCTCTTTTCACACACGTTCACCACACATGGTGAACAGAGCTCCATAACATAGCAGGGCGGGTCATTTCAGAGCAACTCCATCATGTTTCTACGGATGTATGGCCTGAATCTCTCCACCACCACCAACGAAAACACACAAACATGTATGAGCCAGGCTCTCAGGGGGCTCCCAGATAACAGGATCCCAGAATGGAGGCCAGTGGAGTGGGCTGTGTTTGGGAAGCGGAGGGGGGATGGGCCGAGGCCATTGTGTCAAATGTAAAGAAAACTACGTTCACTGAGTTCAAGTCCAAAGTGGGCGGCCTTGGACCCACTCACCCCCCTGCCTCCACATCCCGTGATGTTTTCCTCCTAAGCCTTCCTCATCCTCACTATCAAACCCTCCTGAAACTCTTTCCCTCTTATTGTTGTTGCCTAAAGCAGGAACACATTTATTTATTTTTACGTTTAGGTCCTGTAGCCATAAACCAAGCCCAGATCATCAGCCCTCCACCACCGTGTCAAACACTTGTTAGTTCCTGCTAATTTCCTGTGCTTTCATTTCTTCAAACATGCGCTATCTTAGAACATCATTTAAGTCGTATATCAACCTTTAATCTAACAACTGTTTGGTTCATTTTTGTTAAATTTAAAAGCCATCCACCTGCTCTCATGAACCTGATGCATTTATCAGCTTAGCTACCACAGAACTTATACCCAGTAGTTGGGTGGGGGGAGGGTCTAGTGTAGATTTGTTTACAGACTGAAGGTCTTTGTCTCAGAGGTATAGAAAAACAGAGCGAGCCCATTAGCCAGAATATGCTGCCATGAATCTGCTGATCTTCATTAACATGCCTCCTTCATGGTTCCTTGGATTTTCAGCCTTTTCCTGTTCTTTTCCCTCCTAAGCCTTTCTAATCTACATCTTTAGTTTGCTCTGGGTTGCTTTGACTGCTAAATAGTTTGGATTCGGGTTGCTTGGGTTAGGTTAGGGTTCATCTTTAAATCTCAAACGTTGAGCTATTCTGGTCTGCTTATTTAAGCCTTGGTCTCAGAGGGAGCTGGAAGATGGCAAACCAGACATCTCTTCAGGATGTTTCCCTCCTCTCTAGCTACGCTGAGGCATAAACAGGCCAGAAGGGATTAAGGCCACATTCACGCTGCCGGTCCAATCAATGGATCAATCTGGGGAAAAGGTTAAAGTGAGGAAATTTCTTTTACATTAGTGGAGCAGGTCAGAAAACAGCATGTAGTTACATTGTTTCAGGAGAAAGATTGTTGACCTACAGTCTCTCAATTCAAGAACATTTTTAGCATCCATCTAACATTCATCCATCCATCCATCCACTGCATTGGTTGGCCAGCGTGTCTGGGAAGCTTCAGGACCATCCCACAGCATTCCCAGTAAAACCGCTCTGATTGACTATAATTGCTGCCATCAGCTGCAGCTCCCCTGCAGAGCTGCTCTTTGGCCTGTCTGAACCACTTCCTCATACCAAACCCAAGAACCAAAGGTAACAGCCCCAATTGGGGTTTTGCGACGAAACTGCAAAACTGTCTATTGACTGGAGGGAAACTTCTGCTCCAGCAGCTTCAGGCGTCCAGGGTATGGCCTCCATAATCAGGCTTCCATTGGAGGCGACTGTACTGTCAATCAGTTCTTCTACAGAAGCCTTTACACCTATCCCAGGGTCTTTGTATATTCTCCTCATCAGCTCTATTATTTTACTTTTGTATGATTCAACATCAGTTAGTCTTTATTCTCTTCAGGGTTTCCAACCATTTGACGTGATGAGATGTTGCTCGTTAACATTAGATTTCTTCTTTTGTGTCCACTCAGGCTGCCGATCTCTCACACCTGCTTCAACCAGATCTGTCTGCCTCCGTATCGAACCCGGAAAGAGCTGAAACACAAACTCACCATCGCCATCTCCAACGCCGAAGGCTTCGGCCTGGAGTGATCAGTCTGCAAGCAAAAACGCCAACAGACACTGTTTACGTCGCCTCTGCCCTGAATATCTGGGATCAAACTGCAGAGGAATTAAGTGGTTGAATCAACTGTTGCTTTTATCTTCTGATAGGCAGATAAGACCCGAGCTTTAGCTCAACGACAGCTGAAGAACAGCTCTGTTAACCCATTCATTTGCACTCTCTATCAGTTGGTTCTGGTTATAAACAATCCTGATAGAAGGAAACCAAATAAAGATGAATCTGCAACACTGTGCAAAACCTACAAGCAGAATATATGTTTAGGTTCTTATTGCAGAACTCAGTCAAGAGGCTCTTTAGCTAAAGACGGCGCTCTTTTGACAGAAAAAAAACAGTTTGGCAAACACAGAGTTCCTTAAAAAGTAGAAATCTGTTATTGTTAGTTGGCTGTTTGTTTAATAGAACCTCCTGTTTTAGTCCAGTGGTTGAAATGCTTTGCACATATTTGGAGCCTGAATCCTTCAAAAACCAAATTCTATTATCTGATTAACTAAATTTACATCAATCTTCAGCTATATTTTTAGCATATTGCAAAGATCTCTTGAAGCCTCATAGGACTTGATAAAAATCCAGTCATCAATGGGCAAAACCAGTGGAGCCTCATCAAGTCATATTTATTTTTGCAGAAGAAAAAGACTTGCTGGTGGACACAAATCTCTAAAGCCGGGCATTTACACTGCGATTATTTTCAATCGCACGCAGCTACAGCTCAAACCCGCAGGGTTTAAAAGTTCACCGCTTATAATGTTCTCCGCCGTGCGACCCGACGCTCAAGCTGATTGTCAGCCTGATTGAAAAATTTGTGCACGACTGGAGAATTGGCCCGAATTGGGCAAACAATCGTGCAGTGTATGCCCGGCTTAAAACGTCCGTGTTCATGACTGAAAAATGGCCACCAAGTATTGTTTGATTATAATCCGTGTAGCTGATCAAATATGGATGAAGTTGTAAAGTTGATCTTAATTGTCAAAGAAATTGTTGCCACCATGCTCATTGGTTTACCACTAATTTTGATTTCAAAATGGCCAAAATGTGTTTTTATTTTTGATAGATACAGCCCTTTAGAACACAGACCTTGTGAGGAAAGGTTGGATCTTGCAGAGCGGGAGGAACTCTTTTATAAAGACTGATGGACTCCTAGATTCCTCATGGAGGAACGTTTCATTGAACTGCATAAAACTGGTTAAAAACTGCCCTTACTATATTGGCTTTGAGCAAGAGATTATGAACAACAGTGACAGCAAGCGTCCCATTTGTTGTGTTTCAAGATGGCCACCTTTTTCCATTCTTTATTCAGTTCAGGTAAAAAATTATAAAAATCAGAGAAGGACCACTGAAGAAGAACTTCCTGTTGTGCTTGGACTTTAGATTGGACTATCTGGAAAGCAAATTTCTAGGAAGTTAGATTGGTTTCTTTAAGTCTTTGTAAGACTTCAAAGCATCTACCTGAGATGTAGTCATTTGATATTTCGTGTTTGCTGTAGATGTTAGCAAACATGCTGAAACTGGCAAAGGTTACATCAGAAGCCTGCCATGTTGATTTCAAGATGGCTGCCTTTGTTTGGAATGCCAAGGCCGTTTCTCAATATGTGTACTTGTGCGTTCTCAAATGCTCGTGAAACGTCATCAGCCTCAGCCCTAGTGCTTTTAAATTCACAAGAACAAGAGTGTCGAGAACGGACAGTCCCCGGATGTTGTTCTCGCCGCTCCATCTTTACCCAGCATGCATCAGAGCAGACTTGTCAGTTCTTGAGATTGATAGCTGCCCCACTGACAACTGCTACCCACTATTAACTAAGCCAGGTTAGCAATCACAGACCTCAGTGTATTAAGTTAAAAGTTCTCTTCTCTGTTGTTCTATAAAAGTGCGTTTTTAGATCATTTGAGGCGAGAACATTATACTGTCAAGCTTCACTTTATGGTCAATTTACTGATTTAGTGCGTCATTTAAAAAAAAAAAAAAAAAAAAGGTTCCGACGTTGAGAGCACCGTGGGAACCAGCGGACCTCCGAGGCTAACCGCAGCCAGGGCTAACGTTAGCCCTGGCGTTAGCTTTAGACAAGCTTTGAATGTGGTGATGTCACCAGTACGGTTCTGTTCAAATTGACCCAGATTCATGCGGCCTTCTCCCGTTCTCCCAGAGTCCAGACTTTCCTGTGTTCTTCTCAAGAACGTACTTGGCGAGGACACGAGTCCGTACTCGAGTTCTTGTGAATTTAGAAACAGTCCAAGTCTTAGTCATCAAAACAAAGGCAATTCTTCTCCAGTTTTAGGTCTCATGTATGGAATCAGGACACTATAAACTGTTAAATCCGACAAAGTTTAAGAAATCAGGAAAACTTCTTGTTCCTCAGCGGCTTCCTGATAAAGTCTAAGAGTGTTAGCTAAATATCCACAATAGTCCTGCTGTTTTCCTTTGATGATGACGGCCATCTTGAAACCCAACATGATAGACGTCTGAAGAATCTTAACTCACAGTGAAAACATCCATAAAAACACCCAAACTGGTATTAAGATGCTCAGCAGAAGTTATGGAAACTATAGACACGATTTACTTTATATTGAATTTGAATATGGTAGCCATGGAGGGAGGCTAATTTTTAGGTTTCAGTATGATTCAAAATGATATGCTTTTTGAGAAAAGTTTCTAAAGAGGCTCCATTTTAATGTTTCTCAGGTATTCTATTCAAAACAACCTTTTTTCTTAACTTTATTGATCCTGTTTTTTCGCACACTGTTGGTTATAAAGTGAGTAAAAGGAAGTTTTTGGTCAGATCTCAGCTGTTGAGGTCTAAATGAAGGTAAATCTCAGTGTAAGTAAGCTAGCTTGTTTAATATCTCTGGTGTTCCCTGGTAGGCTTTAGTCCAGGCTTCTGACACTTGATGGTTTAATTTCCTTAAATGTTTTTCTGTTTGCTTTGTTTGCAGCACACTGTTATGACTGAATGCTTTAGTCTGAGAAGAATGCTTTTGTATATTACGACATGTAGCTTCTCGCATATTTAGTTCGACATTGCGGCCTGTTTGTTTGAACAGAGGCTGCAGCAACAAGTGTTACTCGGTCATGTTTCATCATGGCTGCCGTTGGTCTGAAGGACTTTCAGGAGTCTGCAGACAGGCGCTGATAGATGTTGGTTGAGCGCTAAGAGAAACCATCTTCTAGAGGTGATGTTGTGTTTGTTTGTCTTTAAATTATTACTCCCTGTTTAAGGATGTCTGTTTAGTTTAGGTTGCAGGGAAAGGGAAATATTCTGCAGTCAAACTGCTTCCTTCTCCTGGTGAAGATTCCTAGTCATCCAGGTCATAGTCATTCCAAAAAAATAAGATAAAAACAATCCACTTGACTTTGTTTCCAAGTTTGAAGATGTTTCTCCTCAACCTGACTCCGCCAGATGGATTTGCTCCGCATATCCATCTGGAAACCTTCTGTTGAAGTAATTTTGGGAAGGGGCGAAAATACTGGTT
>NW_015150518.1:1241670-1243199 GCF_000732505.1 Cyprinodon variegatus | reverse complement strand
GTCACACCTCAACCCGCCTCAAAGCCAACGCTGATTGGACGTTCGTTTGGTGAACGGCTCCAAATTTTCTTTAACGGAGAGTCTCCAGACTGATCTGCGAGTGAAACCTTGAAAGCTCGCGGGATCAGGATGGTCTCACGAGGCTAGTTTCTCCTTCCATCCAGGACGCTTTCTCAATTCAAAATGTCAGAAATAGCATTCGATATAGTTCAATTCAGCCACGCCAACAATTCCCTCTAACGACCCCCCTTTCAGACACATAGACAGGTATGGGGCATTGCAGGCTGACAAAAGAAGCCAAACGACCCCCATTCCAAAGGGGGGGACCCGTTTGTCTGTTTCAGTTTGCATGTTTTCTAAAGGTTTTATTGAGCTACTGTATAAAGCCTGGAACTAAACGCTATTTCTGACATTTTGAATTGTAAAAGCTTCCTGGATGGAAGAGAAACGTCTTTAAAGTTGGAAACAAAGTCCAGTGGATTGTTTTGTCGCTTCATCTACACATTATACTGTTTGCATAAACCAAAACCAGGCCATGATATGAACTAACATGAACTAATGATAATTGGCTTCAGGTTCAGCTTTATGTGAAAGTCTGGTTTTAGTAAATAACATTTTTAATAATAGATTTCCCCTTATTCTGCCCTTATACTCTCCACCTGTTGAAATGCTTTATTTATAAACTAACCTATTGACCTATTTCTACAGAAATACCCTGAAGGTCTAATATTTGGTTTATTACCTCAAAGGTAAAAGAATTTGAACCCTAAAATTAATAATCTTTAATTTAAAGCTGGAAAACCAAGGATTTTTCTTTTTTTTTCTACAGTCGGCAGCAAAAAACAAAAAAAAAAAAAAAACAGGATTTATTATAAGCATTTATTGCTTTATGATGAAATGATTTGGTTAAAGCTGCAGATAACCTGTTTAACACCAGAGATAAACCGCTGTGTGAGTGAAGCGTCATATCAGCGGTTTCTGTTCAGAAACCCTGAAGTTCAAAGCTGAAATTCTGACTTGCAGGACGATTCAGTTATATTTCAGATGGAGAGCTTAAAGTTTTACGCCTAAATAAAATAATCCTAACCTTTCTGTGCACCTCTAACTGTTCTTCATCTCTTATGATTTTAGATAATCAGCAGAAAACTGACTGATCTAAACGATTTAAAACCCCAAACTACATGAGAGAAAGGTGCAACGAACCCCCAGTTGATCCCAAAAGGTATTAAAATAATCTGGAGCCACTTTTACATACATTTACTGTAGTTTCACAATATTTAGATTTTTCTTTTCTTTTTTGTTTTAAAGCCAAGTTTAAATGTTTAGGTGCAGGTTAACCATCAGCCAATAACATGCTGCTGAACACTTTCAATCAAAGTTAGTTAAACGACTAGTTAATGATTAGTATGTCGTTAAATATCTTTAACTACCAGTCGGCCTCTGATTTGTTCTTTGTTGGTTTTTTTAGGGCCGCAACTAATGATTATTTTTTAAATCGATTCTGTTGATTTTTTTTTTTCGATTATTAA
>NW_015150518.1:1235476-1239212 GCF_000732505.1 Cyprinodon variegatus | reverse complement strand
CAGGAAGATGTCGGTATGCTTAAAAAAACACAAAGCTTGCTGATATGCATCTCAAAGTCTGAATAGCATCATGAGTTCAGTTGAAACACTGAGGTGCCGTCAGTGTAAGAATCGCTGACTCAGCATCTTTTTAAAGCTGTGACATGACAGAGATGGCAGCAGCCATGTCATCACCAGAGCATTTGTTTGGAATTTCACAGCAAGGTCAGCGTTCATAAGAAGGTTTGAGCGGAGGAAGGGGGAATATGTCGCTGCTTTTCGCCCTGCTAACGTCTGATAACATGTTCTTGCTGAAGCTGAACTTTTTACCTTCAGGCTTTCTTCGTGCTCTTTGCCTGTTTCTCTTGAGGTGTCCTACATTTAGGGCAGGAAGGGAAGATCTTATCACATATCAAACAAACAGAAATGTAGGCCATGGCCAGCAGCAGCCCTTCGTGGTCAATCAGTAACCAAACAACAGTCCACCATTATTTCTTTAATCAGAGTACAGACACACTGATTCAGCAAATATCAAGCTATTCATTTTCAAAAATAATCACACAATAGTTGCCAAGTGTTGGGTCAGAGCCCTCAGGTTGGCCCCGTTTGAATGCTGCCGCTGAGTAACACAGAGGCCTTTCATTCTCCCCAACAGGCTCTCCTTTATGGAGCCGTCTAAGCTTAGATGGTCATCTGAGGCGTCTTTTAAAAATAACCTTTCTGGCTTTTTTTTGGGATATTCCCAAAACTTTTAAAGAAAAAATCCTGTTTTTCATATTATGAACAGAATTCTGTTTTTATATTCCTTCTTTTTATGTTCCAGCTTTTTCAATTCAAAATGTTTGAATTGAGCTACATTTTGAATTGAAAAAGCTTCCTGGATGGGAAGCAAAAGGTCTTCAAACTTGGAAACAAAGTCCAGTGGATTGTTGTTTTAACTTTTTTGGACAGAGATTCATAAGTTGGACTTTTAAAACTGTGTAGAAGAAAAACCTGCAGAAAACAGATTACAAAACCATGGATGAAATCGGGATGGATGGTTGACCTGAAACCCAACCAGTAAACAGTCCTTTACCTTTCATCTGCATCCCTGATCTTCACTTGTTACCTGTGAATCATTTAACTTTGATCTGATATGATCAAAGAGCCAAAGTGGAAATAACCATTGAGAAAAACAAGCAGGAGGCGTCAACAGAAGGTGAAATAAGGTTCCAACCAGGTCAGATCAGGCAAAACTTCCACATTTTAAAAACATGTCATGTTGTTGTCTCCTGTTGGCCGTTGACCCACTCCTGATATGTGAGTTCAGTCACTCTATACCAGATGTTCGTTCCTGGTAGCAACAACTCAAAGAGCATGAAAGAGAAAAGTCAAAGGCTGTTATATAACAGTCTGAGACCCGCTGGGTTTGGGATGACGGGTTATTTTCCATGCTGTTAAATCTCATTCTGAATCCCTGACAGGTAAACACCTGCATTTGATTAACTAACACATTTACTCCTCATAGTGTTTGATGTAACACTTGAAAATAAGACGTTTTTCAGAAGAAAAAACCCCAAAGGAGTAAAAGTTTACAGAAACATTTAATACATGCTGTGAAAGTGAAGCTGCTGCTGTAGAACCGATTCCAAAAGGAATCGGTTCAGGAATGGTAGACAGAGTATATATACACTACCGTTCAAAAGTTTGGCGTCACATTGAAATGTCCTTATTTTTGAAGGAGAAGCCCATTTCCAGCAACTATCACTCCAGTGTTCTAATGGTACAATGTGTTTGCTCATTGGCTCAGAAGGCTGATTGATGATTAGAAAACTCGTTACAGAAGCTACAAAACTGACCTTCCTTTGAGCAGATTGAGTTTCTGGAGCATCACATTTGTGGGGTCAATTAAACGCTCAAAATGGCCAGAAAAAGAGAACTTTCATCTGAAACTCCACAGTCTATTCTTGTTCTTAGAAATGAAGGATATTCCATGAGAGAAATTGCTAAGAAATTGAAGATTTCCTACAACGGTGTGTACTACTCCCTTCAGAGGACAGCCAAACAGGCTACTGTGGGAACTATTTAATGAAGATGCCAGCTGGGGACCTGTGAGGCGTCAAACTAGAGACTCATATGTACTTATCTTCTTGCTCAGTTGTGCAACGCGGCCTCCCACTTCTTTTTCTACTCTGGTTAGAGCCTGTTTGTGCTCCTCTGAAGGGAGTAGCGCAGGACGGATCGTGCTCCTAAGACTGATCGGGCCAGTGTTGCCAACTCAGCGACTTTGTCGCTATATTTAGCGACTTTTCAGACCCCTCCAGCGACTATTTTTCAAAAAAGCGACTAGTGAAAAAATCTGGTGACTCTTATGTGAAAGCATGTATCATTCCTACTCTTGTCCTCCAGCGGCAGCTGCTGCCGTGGGGCGCCTCCCCCATCCCAACCCCGTTCTCTCTCAGCGCTGCAGTCAGAGCTGCAGCATGTTTACCCTCAGCGTCCAGCCTGCAAATGAAGCGCGCATGCGCCGGGATTGACGGCGCAAATTGATCACGCGGTGCCGCTCCGCCCCGACTTCCATTCAAGGCGGGAGCGAGCAGGATGTAAATGTAAAATGTTATTTGGTCTAAAATAAATAACTGAATTTGAAATGTTTTATCTTAAATAAATAACAGCATTTGATTCCCACAGCCATAGTCAGTCACTTAATCACCTTGTCCTTTGTGTTTTCCTCTCTAAGATGAACATTGATCTGCTGGTGAGAATCATTATGTCTCAGTCTAAACTGTAGAGTCAAAAATACAGAAAAGAGTTGGAATAAACCCTGAAAAAAGTAGCTCTATATATTGTTTAGTAAAGTGAGTAAAAACACTATATAATAGTGTTTTTACACTTCCTGTGGCAGATTATGCAAATTAGGCGATGACGTCATTTAGCGACTTTTAGCGCAGCCAATAGCTACTTTCCTTACTGAGGAGCTAGCAACACTGGATCGGGTAGGGACGCTTGAGACTGACAGCTGTCCCAGCATGCACTGCGGCAGCAGCAGCTTCCAGGTTAGCGCTCACAGAGGATTAAGTTAAAAGTTCTCTTTTCTGTTTCCATTGTTTTATAAAAGTAAGTTTTAAGATCATTTGAGGCGAGAACATTATACTTTAAGCTTCACTATATGGAATATTTACTGATTTAATGCATAATTTATAAAATAAAGTTCTGACGTTGAGAGGACCTCGGCTCTACGGGAGGAAGAGGTCAGCCACGCGACCTCAGGGTCTCTCTGGGTGTCGTGGAACTGTCATGGCTGACGCGCCGCTTCATCATAGCGCTTGTAGACATTGCTGCTGGAGTGTGTGGGTGTGTCTCTCTGCACCTGAGGCGGATTTAATAGAAAAATGTTTGTCCTCCAGCAGCTGGAGTCCCAGTAGGTGAAAGTATGCACAACAGGAACAGCATCTCCATGTACTTAGTGTAGATTGGACTGTGTGGTTTTTTTCATATTTCAGAGGGGAGGAATTAGGAGTGGCATTATCATACTCTGAGCTAAACGGCCTGTGGGAAAATAATCATCAGAGTGTTTAGAACAATGAAAGGAATCCAAACTCAGTCCCATAAAGTCTGACTTTCTTTTTCAAACTGTGAATGATGGTTCTGCTCTAAAGTCTGAGCCATGAAGTTCCCAGGAGGCGGATCTTTCCCGTTAACGGGATTTATGTTTATTTATTTCCATTTTGTTTGTTTTCAGTTTGTTTTCAAACTGAAAACAAACATATAAAGGAGG
>NW_015150518.1:1232069-1233940 GCF_000732505.1 Cyprinodon variegatus | reverse complement strand
TACATTTAAAATAAGAAAAAAAAGTCAAGTGCATTTTATCTAATTATCTTATTTTAAGAGTAAAAATACTCATTCCACTGGCAAACCACCTCATTTACCGACCTAGAAATATGTTCTTATTTCTAGATTGTTGATGTGAAGCTCTTTTTCAAACATCCACTGGAAAAAATGATCTAGACATAAGAAAACATTTCTTAAATTAGGTGTATTTACCCTTAATTTGAGTAGGTAATTGAGATAGTTTGCCAACAGAATGAGTATTTTTACTCTTAAAATAAGATAATTAGATAAAATGCTCTTGAAATCAAACAATGCAATTGTTTTTTTCTTATTTTTAATGTAAATTGTCTTGTTCCATTGGCAAAATGTCTCTTTTATCTCCTCAATCCAAGAATAAATGCGCCTATTTGAAGAAAAACTGATCTAGATTTAGATTTTTTTGAGTGTATCTGATCCTTATTTTACTGCAGCGCCTGAAATGCCTCCTGTGGTCAGATCCTCCTCAGGCTGCTGTCCTCAGCCGAACTCTGAGGCGAGCTTTCCTCTCCGCTGGCTTCAGAACCAGGTGTGAGAGCCAAAATAACGCCGCTGACATTCATCATCCGCCTCTGTCACACGCCATATCTCTAACACAGGAAAACACGCCGTAAAAACCACAACGAGTCCCGTTGACTCGCAGGAAATATATAAAGACAAAGTCATGAAGCTTTTATTGGCATTAATGCTTTGCTCTCACCTCCACCAGGAGAGCCACAAAGTCCCGTTTGGACTCTCTTTGTGTTCGGCAAAACCTCTCACTGCAAAAACTTTCTAAAAAGGGGAGGAAGTTTCTTAAAATAAAAGTATTCAACCTTAGTTTGAGCAGGTCAATACGATGATCTGCCATTAGAAGGAGTATTTTGACATTTAAAATGGAATAATTAGATATTATAGGCCTGAAATAAGAAAAATGCTGTATTTTTTTCATATTTCAAATGTGAATTGTCTTGTTCCACTGGCAAAGAGTTATATTCTAGATATATGCACTTATTTAAAGACAAATTGATTTACTTAGATCAGCATTTTTTGCAGTGCTGCCTCTCAGCTGCAGCTTTCACAGTTTGACTCCACAGATTTATAGACGTTAACAAGCTGGTTTAGAGGGAAAAGCAGGAATTGGCAAGAAGCAGGAGCGATTACACAAGCTGCTATTCCAGCTTCTTCCTCTCGCCGCCACTGAGGAGCAAAATCATTCCAACACTGCAGCCTTAGATAACAAATACAGTAGATCTCTCTTTTATGACCTGTTTGCAGATATAACTTTTTTTATGTAATGGTTTAAAGACACCGAGCTGCTTCTAGTCACAATAAAAATAGAATACATCTATTACATCTTAATGTTTCAGGGCAAATATTTGCTGCAAAAATGATCCAAATCTAAGCTGGAGGGCATCAAAACACACCTCAGGTTCATCGTGACTCGTTTCTATTGAACCAAGCCGATAGCTCAGTCTGTTGGTTGCAGGATTAAACCCTCTGAGATTACCAATCTGCTAAAACAGGAACCTGTGCTCTGGGTGCGTGCAGCAGCTTAAACCCCACTGCCGGCCACTCCGGGCCCCTGAGCAGGACCTGTGGGCTGTAATGTCTTTTTGCAGTGATGAATAAAGTCCATTATCTTTATTTTCAAACAAGAGGAAGTTTAAATAAAATAAACTAAGTACTGCCATGAGGCTTCCTCTAAACACAATGCAGGAAGGAATTATTGCTTGATGCTTTATGAACAGCATTATGGTCCTCTCAATGACATCACTGTAGTCCTGAAGATGGAAAAGAAAATATGGCCGCTGATCAAAGTTGTCCTGAAAACTCTCAGATGCATTATTCTGCTC
>NW_015150518.1:1221732-1231176 GCF_000732505.1 Cyprinodon variegatus | reverse complement strand
TGATATCAGATGGAGCTTGGCCATGTTGGCCCACTGATGATCAGAGGATCAAAGCGTCTCACCAGCAGCTTTTTTATAGGAATAAAAGGACCGATTCTCAGCTTCATGATCTAAAATCGGTACAGTATTTTATTTTCTTTGAGTTTTCATTTCCAAAGCTTCCGAATACAAACATTTGGTCTTTGGTTTTCAAAACTAAATAAAAACAGCAGTAGTTTATATTCAAAGTCTGAGACTATCTGAGAATTCAAATCCAGATAAAACAATCTGTGTTACTCTTTTTGTTTACTGCTATTTTATAAAAGTGTTGGTTTATCTGGAAACTTCTGATACAATGCTGGAATGTGAATGATGTATATGTTGCAGCAGGTCTGAATGGTTTTAATGATTTACTGATGTGACGCATGCAGCTGCTTTAAAAAGACTCATTATAACCTGAGAGCGGCTGTCGTGGGGGGGTCCAAGCCTCCGACGGACCGTAACTCATTCTAAAACGGGCTGCAGAGCCGCTGCTTCTCCAGGCTCAACCTGTGAAGCCAAAGAATGTCTGTCCCAGTCATCAGCCGATCTGGATCCACACCATCTGCAGGTAGCATCTGAGTCACTGCGTGTCATGTGAACAACTTCATCAACAAGGTGCCAATCATACAGCAGTAAATAGAAACCCTCCCTCTGGTTCCGCCTCTCCATCTTATGCAATGATTCCTGATTATTGCAGTAAAACACGCTGCAGTGATTTAGCTGCATTAGATAAGAAAATATCATCCTGTCAGACTGAGAGGATGGCCAAAAAACAAATACTTTGTTACCTTACTTAAGAAAATATCTTTACTTTACTGGAATAAATATTTTTTAGACAACTTTATTATTTTTTTTCCAGTGTTTTATTTTCGTTACACTGCACTGGAAAAAATCCAAATCTAGATCAGTCATTTTTTTCTTGAAATAAGTGACTGATCTAGATTGAACTTAGATTTATTTTGCCATTTTGTATACAAAAATAACATTTAGTTTAGAACAGCTCTTGACAATTAATAAAACAAATAAGTACCTTCGTTCTTGAATTGAGGAAGTAAAATAGGCATTTTGCCAATGGAAAAAGAGAATTTACATTTAAAAATAAGAAAGCACAATTCCATTCTCTTATTTTAAGTGCATTTTATCTAAATATCTTATTTTAAGAGTAAAAATTCTCATTCCATGGGCAAACTATCTCATTTACCTGCTCAAATTAAGGGTAAATACACTTAATTTAAGACATTTTTACTTATTTCTAGATCGTTTTTCCAGTGTTTTTCCTGTATTACTTTAACTTTTATAAGTGCACACTGGAAAAATCATTCTTACTCTTAAAATAAGATAAGATAAAAATGCACTTGAAATAAGACAATGCAATTGTGTTTTCTTATTCTAAGTGTAAATTGTCTTGTTCCATTGGCAAAATGTCTCTTTTCTCCTCAATCCAAGAACAAATGCACTGATTTTAAGCAAATATGACTTATGTAGATTTAGATTTTTTCTAGTGCATTTATACTTTTGCGTGAGTAAAAAGGGTAAGTTGATACTTTAACTTTAACAAAGGTGTTTTTAAAAAGTAGGAGCAATAAACATAAATACTTCGGACACCTCTGTTTCCCAAAAAATAAGGGTCCTAACCCTTATTTATCCCTTTTGCTTTCCTGCTTTTTGCTTTTTGATTTTTCCTGCCTTTTTCAGGTGTTAAACATATATTTATATTTCTTTATTATTATTATTTTGTGCTGTAATCGATTGGAGGATATAACAGCCTCTGCGATGTGGTTAACGTGTCAGGGAGGATTTGATGATTACATCGTCTTAAAGTCCTGACATGTCAGAAAATGCTGAAACTTGTGAGGAAATGTTTGCGCTCATTGCCAGGAAGCTGGTGATTTTCACGATGACTATCTGGGATCTGACTGCTTCCCTTTATTTTCTGCTACATGTTTCGCTGATGACTGTTTCATTTATTTCTGACACTGGGGGAAAGATCTTACTGGTTGGAATATCGGGTTGAATTTGTGAGTCCTACAGAGGAGTTTCTCACTCATAGGTCAATAACTCAATCTAGAACCGAAGAGCTTTTCCTGTCAGACAACAAGGTTTTATTACACTGGAAAAACGATCTAGAAATAAGTCAAAATGTGTTAAATTAAGTGTATTTACCTTTAATTTGAGCAGGTAAATGAGATGGTCTGCCAATGGAATGAGTATTTTTACTCTTAAAATAAGATATTTAGATAATATGCACTTGAAATAAGACAATGCAATTGTGTTTTTCTTATTTTAAATGTAAATTGTTTTGTTTTATTGGCAAAATGTCTCTTTTACCTCCTCAGTTCAAGAAAAAATTCACTTATTTTTAAGAAAAAGTGACTTGTCTAGATTTAGATTTTTTCCTGTGTACAAACTTTTTTTCATTTGTTTTAAATGATTAATAATCAATAATGTTGTTTCTCCTTCCCTGGTTCACCTTTAAATGTGTTTTTTTTTTTGACGCCGTTGCTGTTTCTAACCCTCCATGTTTTGGATTAGCGGTGCTTCTCGTTAGCAGGTTTCGTTTAGCAGCAGACAGATCTGCAAATGATTGAAACTCAGTGTTCTGATCATCTGGCAGCAGAGTTCCTGAATAAATTAGGATGAACTGATGGTGTTTGAGTCTTTGGCAGGACTTTATTTACAGGTCAGGCAGATCAAACAGACTCTGTGTCCCTCCATAGGGACGCCTCGTCCAGCCCCGCTATCTGCTCATGTGTTTGTTTTTGTTTTTTACCACCCGACAGATCAGAATCAGAACGAACCGTTTGATTTTCAGCTCCTCCTTTTAGATGTTATGATCTTTTTAAACTTCTCTCACCTGGAGACCAAACTGTGAGCATATTTATCTTCCCAGGAATACTTATAGGAATAAAAATATGTATTTTATACTGAGTTACAGCAGAGAAAATAACATTATTCAGTCAAAATTAGGAGATTTACTTCCTGTTAGAAAGTGAAGCAAAGTGTTTCACAGGAAACAAAGAAAGTTAACTTCTGAAAAGATTAAACTGTTTTCTGGTTTTAAACCGTCTTTAGGTTTTATTGTCATTAATCCCTTGTTTCGTGTGTCCAGCTCTAGTCTCTATAGCTCTACGTCAGCAGCAGGGTCTCGTTATTGGGAGGTTTCCTGGTGGCAGCCTGAGCCGACGTCGGTTTATCGTTTTCTTTAGATGTGAGGAAGCAGTTCTACTCTGAGCTTCTGCTGGATTTTTATTTTCATCCTGCAGAAGAAGCTCCTTCCTGCTGCTTGAGTCCAGAACTACGTTTTTCTTTCATGATTCAGATCTCGTAGCTTGGAGCTTTCATTGATGCTCCTCTGCATACATAGCTCTCCTGTTGGACTCACTGATCTTATTCACTGGATCGCTGATTGCCCAGAAGCCACCGGCTGCCATGTTGGTACTCCCCACTCCCATGGAGACATGCAGTAAAAATGCCTGCCTATGCAGCATTTAGCTGCTAAAACCAGCAGTTTTCTGTCTGCAGGAAGACGTTCCACTGGTAATTTCCCAGTCAGTGGATGAACTAAGCAATAAATCCATCTATAGCCGATGGATCCTATAGTTTAGTCTGCAGACTAACATTAGTCTGACTGGAAGACATTGACTGAGTTAGCCACTGACATTGGGTCTAAGGTTAGAAAATAGAAAGTAGAGGAAATAGAAAGTAATTCTTTATTAAGTGGATGATCCTGTCGTTTTTTTAGCGTTTGTTATATTTCTCATTTGAAAAGTCATGAGCTGAAACATATTGCATGTTAGATTGACTAAACAAAAAACAACTGAAACCTTTTTAAAGGCCAAGGCAGAGACACAGCGTCACATATGCCATCATTCATGCACAATTAGCAAATAGGAAAATACTGCAGCATTAATAGACATATACTTATAATTCAGTCTTGATGCAAAATCTTTAAATTATGTGTAAGATGTAATTACCATAACAATGTAATCAATACATGGCCATTAACATGTTAATGTTATTGTGATGGATTTGTAAAATATGTTATATTACAGGATTTATGATTATGCAATGTGATGGGCCTATTTTTATATTATAAGTAATAGTAATCTACTGATGCTATGAAACAGCCAGTCTGTGTCAAAGTGATGAATTTATCTTTATTTTAAAAGTCTTAAAGTCCCCCAGAAAATGAGACCATCATGGTTGTTTGATGCTGTAGCGCACGGATTGTTTACACTGAGACCGGTCTAACTAGGGAGTACCAATATGGCGGCCGGTGGCTTCATTTCAACCCCGTACTACCAACGGGCAATCAGCAATCAGGGAATAATTAGAGGTCAGTGGTTAGACTCATCTAAAAGCCTCCATTGTTGAAGACGACACTCCAAGAGGGAGAGATCTGAGTCGTAAACAGCTTTCAGACGTTGGAGCAGCTGACCCTCATCTAGGCTGCTTTTCCCTCAGCTTCAAACTCGAAGACGGTAACAGAACAGATCCTCTGCAGAAGAGCACAGTGGGAATCTGACACCAACCAGAACCGGGTCCTGTTATCACGGTTCTGGATGTTTATACCTTTTCTTTCATCTAAATCTGGTAAAGTTGTGAGGCTAATTCTGAGCTCCTGCCTTGTTTGTCTTTAACTTCTAGAAAAGGATTTCTTTGAAATCAAGAAATAATGAGTCGTCATTCTAAAGTTGCATCATTTCCTGTCAGACTGTCGTCATTCAGTAGAGGAAACGTTGCAAATATCCTTCATTTCCGTTGACGTTTCTCAGTTAGGCCACCATTTACTTTAGTTTTATCATATTAGTCGGTTTAAAATAAACTCTGGTTCATTTCCCCAAATGACTGCAGGTGATCTGGGTGGATGCAATCACTGGGAGACGACCAGAGAAACATTACAGACCGTTTGAGGAAGGAGGTCCTGACAGGGTAAAAAAAAAAGGAAAACATGCTGTGTTTATGGAGGCGATATTATCCACCATCGATCAAACACAGTCTAAACTGGACCTAAATAGCTCCCATATCAAAGTGCATTGTGGGATACAGGAGAGTTTTCTGGGTTCTTCTCTAGAGCAGAGAAAAAAACATACAAAAGATTCAGTACTCAAAGATGTTATTTGGGGTGGGGGGGGGATAAGGCACTTTCTGGTATTGAAATGGGCAATAATAAGGACATAATTGCAAGATATTAAATTCAGATTGTAGAAACATTTTCCCAAATACTTTTATTTCAATAAAACATTTATAAAACCAACACTGACAGAAGTCAATGTTTTTATTTTAGAGCATTCAGGCATGGTGATATGTTCAGTGTAAACTCATGATGGCCGCTGCTGAGCAGGTTAACACTAAAACTTTAAACCTTATTAAAACACGAAACATAAAGTTTGAAGACTTATTTTTAAAGTAATTTCTAGCAGCTCAGAGAGCAGCATCCGCTGAACAGAGAATGAGTTTCTCACACTGCTACACTCACTGGTTTAACTGGAGTTTTTCTGTGACAGAAAAACAAACTCCTGGTGTGATGCCTCCTTAGAAAGCATATTGAAAGTAAAGAAGAAATCCTCCTGCTTTAGTCTCGTATCTGAATGAGGCGGAAGAGGAACTACAGACGTGCTGTCTGGGTAGTGGGACATCTGTCACTGGGAGCCTTTAAACCAGCCTGGTTATCCTCCCACAGCAGTGTGTCTCAGTGAGATCGACGCAGACTTTTTTATTTATGCTCAATATTGAAGCGTGGTCTGCGATAAATGCTGTGGGTCTAGATACGGCCGAGGCGATGAGTAATTGGGGGCGAGTTTAGTCCGACGACGGAGGGACATGAGGGTCAAAAAGAGCGAAGATCCAGGTGGAAAAGGGTCCCAGCGTTCTGGCGCACCTCGCTCTGCTAGCGGGTCCATCTTAACGAGTTGTTTTCTGCAATTTTGGTCATAAAAACAAAACAAAATCAGCCTTAAGGACTCACTGTAGTGCTGATACTTGTATTAAAACGTGCATATTGTTCAACATGAGGTCATGTGGGCTTTGTCCTTAAAATACTTAATATATTATAATAGACTTGTTTTGTACACTGCAAAAAATCGAAATCTAAATAAGTAATTTTTTCTTGAATTAAGGTGGTAAGTGAGACACTTTGCCAGTTGAACGAGACAATTTACATTTAAAATAAGAAAAAAACAATTAAACTGTCTTATTTCAACTGCATATTATCTAATTATCTTATTTTATGAGCAAAACTACTTATTCTATTGGCAAATAATCTTATTTACCTGAACAAATTGAGGGGAAATACACTTAATTTAAGAAAAGTTTACTTATTTCTAGATCATTTTTGCAGTGTATCTATGTATAGAATATAATAGAATGGTTTGAGTCATTATATTTTGGCTTTTTGACATCACAAAATGTTTCCTCTAATGACAAATACTTATTTCAGATACTAAGTGCAGCTTCTAGAAAAGCTGTAACCAGGAAGTGGCTAAAACTAGAAAGACCTACAGCGGACGATTGATTTGAGATCATTTATAACATCTTTAAGATGGAAAGAATTACTTTTGTTTTATGATCACTGGAAAAATGATCTAGAAATAAGTAAAAATGTCTTAAATGAAGTGTATTTATACTTAATTTGAGTTGGTAAATGAGATAGTTTTCCAATGTAATGAGTATTTTTACTCTTAAAATAAGATAATTAGATAAAATGCACTTTAAATAAGGCAATGCAGTTGTTTTTTTCTTATTTTAAATGTAAATTGTCTTGTTCCATTGGAAAAATGTCTCTTTTATCTCCTCAATCTAAGAACAAATGCACTTATTTTAAGAAAAAATGACTAATCTAGATTTTAATTTCTTCCAGTGTAAAATGTGATCTGTTTATGAAAAATTGGATCAGATATATCACTCCGATCCATCATCTCCCGATCTATCCATTTCCCGCTCTCTCTTTTTATTTTTTCTCTAAGCATTTCTTTTTCAAATCGTAAGCATCAGTAAATTATTTACTTATTTTTCCCATTCTATAAAAGAAGTGCAAACCAGTATTTTTGGTCTTAGCCAAAGGAGTTATATTAGTCATCTTTGTGTGTAATTTTTTCCTCTTTTTTTATTATTATTATTTTGTTTGTTTGTTTGTTTAACAGTGAAAATAACAATAAGAATAGAACTGAAAAAAAAAAGAAGAATAGAAAATCTCTAATGTCCCACAATGGGGAAATTCTGGTTTTACTGCAGCAAAAAGATTATAATAAACAACTAGTTTAATTAGTAAAGTATTTTTTTTGTGTGTTAGGTTTAAAAATATGATGCAAAAAATGAAGTTCAGAGTAAAATCATTTATCCCTCCTTTGGATCAGTTTTTCAAACAGTATAAAGATGAAAAAGTAACAGTCATTTTTTCAGATCATTTTCTAATCTTTTCTCATTCCTTAACTTCCTGTAACTCTGAAGCTAGTCGGGTTGTGAGACTATCCAGTGAGGTAAGTTATGGTTCGATTGTTGCACAGTGAGTGTGTTTCTCAGCTGTAGACCAGGCACCAGGCTGGGTCGCCTTTAAAAGGAGAAACCGACCGTAGAACAAGTTAGTTCAGAGAAACCTACGAAGCAGAGCTGTCATTAGAAATAAGTGTTATCTTGTTCCAGACGGAGGCACGGCTGCAGGTTTATTCTCTGCAGGCTATTGAAGAACAGGCGAAGGTTAAACCGATAGAAGGGTCACAACCTTAAATAATCTAGTGTTGTTAAGCTAACGGGTGTGTTTATAGGTTTGAAAGGTTGGTCATGAGTCCCTCCACCCATTCTATCCTCACCAACACATACATTCTGGTCTGAACAGATTAAGGAAGATTAAACTTTTTTACTTTTATACCACTTTTATTCCTAATTTTACTTTTTTACTTTAGAGAAATCCAAAAACATTAGAATAATGTGGCTTAATGAGAATCCCTTGGATGTAACCTTTAGTTATCCTTTATCTCCTATGTGTCACAGAGTTTGCAGACACAGGAGAAATTTCCTCTTCTGGTTGATATTGTGTCATTTTGTAAGAAAGCTTCAGGCTCGCTCTCCTGCAAAAACACAAAGGTTGGAATAACCTGACTTCATTGGTATTTTTGATAACCTGTAAAGGTTAGAAATAATCCCAGTTCAGATTAGATAATTTCCTTTAAAAGCAGATTTAACCAGATGTTGATTCAGACTGCATCGCTTCTGTGTTACATTAGCCTAGATCTGCCTTAGATCGCTGGTTTGAGAGTTGAGCTTAAATTATCTTGATCTCATAAGTAAAGAAGTAAGACAGGATAATTCTTTCCAAAAAGTAAAAAAAAACAATAAACGGGACTTTGTTTCCAAGTTTGAAGACGTTTCTCTTCCCATCTAGGAAGCTTTTTCTATTCCATATGTCAGAGGTAGCCTTGAGTTCCAGGCTTTATAGAGTTGACCAAAGCAAAGCCTTGTTTTGCTTTAGAAAACATGCAAATGGAACCTGATGAACGTGTCTTCCCTTAGAAATGGGGCTTGTTTTGTTTCTTTGTTAGCCTGTAGTACCTGAAACCTGTCTATGTCTCTGAAAGGGGGTCGTTAGAGGGAATAGTTGGCCTGGCTGAAGTGGCGAGCTGCTCTGTTCTCCTGCAATGGGGTTGAGGTTGCGATGATAACATCTATGCTATCACCACAACCTATCATCTATTAATGTCTATTTTACCTCCTCAATCCAAAAACAAATTTATTTTAAGAGAAAAATGACTAATCTAGATTTAAATGTTTTTCCAGTGATTCCATCTTCTTTGTTTTCACTATTTCCTTCTTCCATCCCACAAGAATCGCTTCCCGTGTCCTCGCCGACTTCCAGCTGGGACAAACGCTCCCCCAGGGGACCAGACGCCATTCATAGGTCCTGGGAGAGACCATGGAACATATGGGGGGTTTTGTGCACAAAGATTTGGGGATTTTGGGTGTGAATTTATAACTGAAATGTTCATAAAAATAAAGGGTAGATGTGTGTTTATATATTTGATTAAAATGTGTGTTTTTAGATGGTAATGAGGGATTGTTCAGTTTCATGTAAATGGTTTAGTTCATCAACTCTTTAAGGCAGAGGTTGTGTGTTTAATAGCTTGATGCTGTGAAGCTGAATAAACCTGCTGATGTTTCCGGTTGGCATTGCCTGAAAGTTACATTTTCTCACCAGAAATCCGGCCAAAAGGTCGCCTGGTAACAACGACTCTTAAATAGTGAGTGACGGATCATGTTTATCTGATCATATTGAATATAAAACTCCTGAGTTTTTATAACCAAGAAGGAAAAAAAGATTACATATAAATAAACTGCTAAAAATTCAAAATTCATAATTTTTTCTTAAAATAAATGCATTTTTTTTTATTTAGGAGGTAAGTGAAACACAATTTACATTTAAATTAAGAA
>NW_015150518.1:1218300-1221682 GCF_000732505.1 Cyprinodon variegatus | reverse complement strand
TGAACGGAGAAACTGACTGCTACTCAGATTTCCTGTGGTACTTGAACGGGTCGTAGTGGAGAATATCCCTTTCTCAGTGTGAAGCTCAAACAATCTCTTGGGGAAAGTGGATCCAAACCTCCTGTTTGAACCCCAGCTCAGTTTGAAGCTCAGTTGATCCTTCCAGGGAGAGAAGGTCCGAGAAATCCAGTTTGCAGGATGACTTCCTGCCGAGAGACAAAGACAAAAACAAAGTTAAACTAAGGCTGACAAGAACTCAGTTTTACTCAGCAAAACTCAGCTTGGCTAGAGAACCCTAAACTAGCAAACACTCAGGCGTCGAGGTAGTGGCAGTCAGCAGCTTAATAAACACTCCGTTAACGAGGAAACCATCAGCAGGTGTGTGAGGAGGCGGACCGGAACCAGGCGCCTCCTGGTGGAGGAAGGGAGACAAACACAGGAACACAAAGACACAGACAGGAGTCCTGACAAACTCAAATTTTCTAGAATCTCTTTGTCAGTTACTTTCAGAGGAACTCCTCCAATCACTCCCCTGATAATCCTTTTTTTTCTCCACCAAGCTGCACTGACCTCCCTCCCCTCCATCTTGGTGATGTATATCTTTGCCTTGCTTGTCTCTGCAGTTGATTAACAGGTCTCCACTATACAGTATTTTGGTGCTTCTGACTTCTCCTATAAGTTTGTTTATTATTGTTAACTGCACTCTCTTCCAATCTCCAAAAGATTTTCTATGATTAACTAGTTTGAATATAACTTTGTAATCATTTTTGTTTTTCTGTGGAATTTCTAGATTGTTCATTTCTAGATTGTTCTTTACTGGGCTCCCCTTCAATTGGTCTCTGCTTTTTCTGCTTTTCCTCATTTTTGATTTTACTCTCACTGGAAAAACGATCTAGGAATAACGTAAAAATGTATTAAATTAAGTGTATTTAACCTTAATTTGAGTAAGTAAATGAGATAGTTTGCAACAGATTAAGTATTTTTACACTTAAAATAAAGTAATTAGATACTATGCACTTGAAATAAGACAATGCAATTGTGTTTTCTTATTTTAAGTGTAAATGTTCTTGTTCCATTGACAAAATGTCTATTTTACCTCCTCAATCCAAAGACAAATTTATTTTAAGAGAAAAATGACTAATCTAGATTTAGATTTTTTTCCAGTGATTCCATCTTCTTTGTTTTCACTATTTCCTTCTTCCGTCCCACAAGAATCGCTTCCCGTTTCCTCGCCGACTTCCAGCGACTTCCAGCTGGGACAAACGCTCCCCCAGGGGACCAGACGCCGTTCATAGGTCCTGGGAGAGACCATGGGACATATGGGGGGATTTGTGCACAAAGATTTTGGGATTTTGGGTGTGAATTTATAACTGAAATGTTCATAAAAATAAAGGGTAGATGTGTGTGTATATATTTGATTAAAATGTGTGTTTTTAGATGGTAATGAAGGATTGTTCAGTTTCATGTAAATGGTTTAGTTCATCAACTCTTTAAGGCAGAGGTTGTGTGTTTAATAGCTTGATGCTGTGAAGCTGAATAAACCTGCTGATGTTTCCGGTTGGCATTGCCTGAAAGTTACATTTTCTCACCAGAAATCCGGCCAAAAGGTCGCCTGGTAACAACGACTCTTAAATAGTGAGTGACGGATCATGTTTATCTGATCATATTGAATATAAAACTCCTGAGTTTTTATAACCAAGAAGGAAAAAAAGATTACATATAAATAAACTGCTAAAAATTCAAAATTCATAATTTTTTCTTAAAATAAATGCATTTTTTTAAATTTAGGAGGTAAGTGAAAGACAATTTACATTTTAATTAAGAAAAAGCAATTGCATTGTTTCATTTCAAGTGTATATTATCTAATTATCTTATTTTAAGAATAAATATATTAATTTCATTGAGTAATCATCTTATTTACCAACTTAAATCTTAATTTAAGACATTTTTACTTATTTCCAGATCATTTTTGCAGTATTTGACTGAAAAATATCTTTGGAATTATAATAAAATAAAAACACAAATTAAAACAGAATTTCGTCTTTTGAAAAAGAAATAATAAATTAGTGAAACGTTTTGCCATCAGGGTTACCTTTTNATTATAATAAAATAAAAACACAAATTAAAACAGAATTTCGTCTTTTGAAAAAGAAATAATAAATTAGTGAAACGTTTTGCCATCAGGGTTACCTTTTGTCAGTTTCTCCCCAAATGACCTAATCTTTGTTTTCCTTTATGTGGTTAACTTGATGTTTCCACCTTTGCTTTGTTTGCATTCAGACTTGTGCAGAGAGCAGAGTGTGACTTTAAAGTCGGCCAAACAGTGAGCTGTTCAGACAGAGACCTGCGGTCAACGCCCCTTTCCCGCTGCCAGCTCAGTGTCGCAACACGCCGCTTTGTGCAACTCTGCCCTATTATTGTGAGACACACACCACCTGGCACCATAAGATGGAGTTTAGTGTTTGGCTGCGTGCGGAGTTACAGAACCGCACTCACCTGAGGAACAGCTAATTCATGTTATTGTATAACTTTATCACCAGCTACTTTAATGGATGTTGTGTTATTATTGCTGCAGACTTGTTGAAGCACAAAGAGCAAAAATCATTAACTGGGAAGATTCATTAAAGTTGTCAAGGTTTTCATTGTGTTTTCATTGGTTTTATGTCCATTTTGTGTTATTCTAGTTATCTTTGATTGCATTTTAGTTCTTACCTCTAGATTCTATATACTAATCCAAATGTACGTTCTGCAGAGCACTCATGTTAATTTAATGAGAACTGTTCCACACACTGCAAAAATGATCTCAAAATGAGTAAAAATGTCTTAAATTAAGGGTATTTACCCTTAATTTCAGCAGGTAAATAAGATAGTTTGCCAATGGAAGTAGCATTTTTACTCTTAAAATAAGGTATCTAGATAAAATGCACTTGAAATAAGACAATGCAATTGTTTTTTTCTTATTTTAAGTGTAAATTGTCTTGTTCCATTGGAAAAGTGTCTCACTTAAATCCTTAATTCAAGAAAAGATGCACTTATTTTTAAGAAGAAATGACTTATTTAGCTTTCATTTTTTTTGCAGTGCATCCACCACTACACTGCAAAAACGATCTAGAAATAAGTAAAAAAAATCTTAAATTAAGTGTATTTACCCTTAATTTCAGTAGGTATAAAGATGGTCTGCAAGGAAATTAGTATTTTCACTCTTAAACTAGGATTATTAGATAATATGCACTTGAAATGAGACAATGCAGTTGTTTTTTCTTATTTTAAATGTAATTGTCTTGTTCCATTGGCAAAGTGTCTCACCTACCTGTTCAATTCAAGACAAAGTGCACTTATTTTAAGAAAAAATGGCCTATTAAGATTTAGATTTTTTGCAGTG
>NW_015150518.1:1212267-1216436 GCF_000732505.1 Cyprinodon variegatus | reverse complement strand
TTCCAACCTTCATTGTCACTATTTCCCTCTTCCATCCCACAAGAATCGCTTCCTGTTTCCTCACTACTCACGGCCCAGGACATTTCTCCATAAGCAGCTTCAAAACACGCGCCATGCACCAAACGACCATCCACCGAGGAGCAATGTCCACCGCCGTCGGACGCCCTCTTGTTTCTCCTTCTCCTAGCTCCCTTCTAGCCTCCTCTGTTCACACCTGCTCCCAATCTGCTGATTAGCCTGCTCTTGTTTTCTCTCCCATATATATACTTCCTGCTCAGTCTCTGTTGCTGGTTTGTCGTCATTTCTTTGCCCCCTTGCTGTGAGTATTTCTAATTTTCAGTATTTATGGACTTTGTGGATTTATGTTTGTGGATTTTTCCTTCTGTTGCCCTTTTTGGTTAATTAAATCTGGTAATAAATCACCACAGCTCCAGTCTCTGCATCTGGGCCCTCTTCAAACCTCCACCAAACCTCACAAGTTTCCTCATCGGTTGTTGCTGTTTTATAATTTGTAACATTTTAATGTGTCATCTGCTTTTAAATTCCTTTAGAGACGTCTTACTGGCAGAAAGAAAAGGACATTTTGCACCTTTTATTTTTAATAGCATCGAGGTTTCTAAGTCCTGCAGTTTCTTTGCAAAAGAGCTTTTTTTACATGTAGCTTTGAGAAAAGAGTATTTATTCTATGAATTAATGAATAAATGTAAAAGAGGTATAATTATATCACCTAAACTTCATCATACTCCTTTTCAGAGTATGTAAATTTGATAGTAAGGTATTGCATTTATGTTTAGGAAAATTAAAGTATTGTTATTACGGTTCGTTGGTGAGATGTCTGTCTGAAATAAAAAGTATCATCATATCAAAGTTTGAGCCACTTTGATTTGATGAATAATTAATAAATATACGTTCCTTAAATCTGAAATCTGCAATCCTCTAGATTTTCTGGTTCTGTTTTGCAGCATGGAGAAAAACTTTGTTTCTATTTCTTCTCTATTTAAAAATGAAATTATTCTTTATTCTATAGAAAAATTAAAATACTGACAGAAGACAGGATTTTATCTTCAGCTAGAAAACTGTTCCTAGCATACAGAGCATATGCTACTAATACTAAGAATAAGCTTTCTTTCATTTAAAATGCATAGTTTTATTTATGCCTGAGCTCAGATAGGCTAGTCTACTTTATGATGGCATATTAAATACCTTGTTTTAATCTTTTAATCTAGATTTATTAAAGCTGGCACAACCAAGCTAATATTAACTTAGTTTTCCAACCTAATCTAGTTTTATTTTGACGTTATTTAGCCATCAGGGCTCATAAAACCTATTAAGCTAATTTAGCCTTAGTTGAACCGAGTTGCATCCAGTTTTATCAGTTGATGTTTGTTTTTCCTGATTAGTTTTTTTTTTTTTTTTTATTTATCCTATCATAGCTTTTCCTTTTTCATCTGGTTTAGTTTTGCTTGGTTTAGACACCCTTTATTTTATAAGCTGTCTTGACAGGTTAGTTTTAATTTAACTAGAATCACAACAGAAGCACAAGCAGATTTGATTATCCCTTTTATCGTGTTTTTATAACCTGTAGGTTGATCTTCAGATTAGTCTAAAGTAAACTTTCTCTGTATTTGAACCTCACATTAATAAAATATGGGAACATTTTTCTAGTTCCAACTAATTAAACGTGGTTATGATCAATTATATGAGTTGGAATAGAAATAAGCATTGAGAACCTGCTAAATCTGCTCAGTTGGTGTCCAGCTGAGGCCGGGTCGTTAGCCCCATTGCCACTACCCTTTTGCAACCGTGATAAGATCGGTGTGAGCACGGTGACCGAGATAACTGTTGAGTGTAAACGGTACGCACGACTGAACCGGACCGCGCCCGACAACAGAACCGTGCTAACATGGTACTAGTTCATCAGTAGGGCTCGGCGCGGTTCAGTTCTGGCTCAGTTCTCAGATAACAAAGACTGTCTGATCAGACGCCGTCATCTCCTCACAGTCAGCCTCCGTAGTCAGGAAATTTAAGACATTCATAGAAATCCTAGCTTCCCTACCGTTCCACATGATTTCCAGTGATGATTCTGCTTAGCAGTGTGATGAACCTCAACGTCTGTCATTGTTTCCTGCATCTGGACGCCCTGATTAGAGTATCACAGAGGTCATGGATTAGTGGACCAGGGTTCGGATCCGGACCCACATGCTGGCTAATCCTAAGAAACCCGATTTAAAACCTTTATAAATTACTGCATGTTGTCTGACGACAGTGTCTAACTTCTCCTGTTAATACGGTAAAGCCCCCTGGAGCGTCCGGCACCAGGCTGTTGTTCTCTAATTCAAAAAACATCTTAGATTTGAAAACGGAAAAATTTTCTTTTTTTTTTTTTATTTTAATTTAAAACGTCAGTGTATAACATGGATGCATAAACACCTAATTTTATTTCAATGTTAAATTCTGTTTAAAGTAACGGATTTTAATTAAAAATGTCTCCAGATCTTTACTGGTTTATTTTCTTTATTCAGACTCGGCTGATTTTTTATTGGTTATCGTTTGCCGCATCCACTTCCCAAAAGCCGACTCTGTCAAGTAAATTCATCAAAGGCTGCTTCTTTGCCTGACTGTCCGCAAACATTCTGAATGTTACGGGTGCCGCCATGTTGGTTTGCTTGTTTACTTCTAGAGAGCAGTAGTACCGTAGATCGCCACTAGAAGGCGAGGAACCGTGGTAGCGTGGCGTGTGAACGGTTGTAAAGAACTGAGCTCGGCACGGAACAGTTTCCAGAGGGTAGCAGACATCCCAAGTTCCACAGGAGATGCTTATCACACCTCCTGAACGCCCCTGGATCGCTCGTTGAACTGAGCATCGCTTTAGGCAGACGAGCTGCACAGGTTTCACAGGCAAACTCCTCCCCACACCCCCCTCTTTCTTGCCCTGCCTGCGCAATTGCAGTAGCTCTAATCTACACATGGTGCACGAATTATTGTAATGTCTGCACGCTATCACTCGCAATAAAAAAACACCACCTCGCATTGTCTAAACTACGGGATAATTTATTCAAATCGCGGACATCCGTGAACAACTATCGATATCAGGAAGACTCCCAAAACTTCCGTCTGGGTAGTGTAAATGGGGCTAAAATCAGTGAAAAGTGAAAAACATGACATATAAAAGGAAATCAACATCTGGAGCCTTTTTTCATTGAGCTTAACTCATAATCAGAAACTTTCCACGTATCTTAATTTGAACTCTACCGGTGGAAACCCTTTGCGTCGACGCTGCACACATAAAAGAAGCTGAAAAACGGAAAATGTTCAGTTTGACTCGTGCAGAATCACTTCTGCAGTTTATCAAAGCAACGTTTTATTTATGTTACAGGGTTGAACCAATGTGATGAAATGAAGACTGAGACGTGGGAAATGGCACGGCATCATCCGCCCTGATTGAGGTGTGACGAGGAAGAGCAGTTTATAGGAGGTTTTCTGCCCCCCCCCTTCAGGTTGTTGCATCAGCAGGTTGGTTGAGGTGAGTAAACCGGATTCACCCTCAGTTTCTATCAGTCGGCTCATCAGTATGTGGCCACAGGAAATGTTACTACAGCTCTGAGTTGAGCAAGAAAAGGTTTGATAAAAGTGTGGGACAGACTTGGATGACTAACGCAGAGTTAGCTCCTGATAAAGCATCTGATTAAAGCAATTTAAAATCAATCTGATCCACCGAGGCAGAAACTGAAAACCATCGCTTCTGGGAAACACATTTCTGAATTTAGAAAAAAAAAAAGTTTTATCTTGACTTTAGCGCCACAGAGGAAGATTCATCGCTGTAAGGATTGGAGAGACATTCACCTAAAGACAGTTGGACTCTTTGAACCTGCAGCAAAGAACAGGCCTGTAGGCGTTTATGGTCGTATGATGAAATGCAGCCCATCAATCATTGGTTTCTCTGCTGCAGAACTACTTTTACCGGCTGTCACAATTTGGCCCTTAACAAAAGATAATTAGGTTCACAGCAAATACTGTGGGAACTCTGTCTGCAAACATCATTTTAGTGTGTTTAGAGGAAATATTTAGACACAAATCCAAGTTTAAAAAACTGCTAAAGAGGTTTTTCTGTTTCTTTTGGTCCATTTTTGAATCGGATTTGTTTACAACGAAAACCAAACAAACAAAAA
>NW_015150518.1:1209278-1210687 GCF_000732505.1 Cyprinodon variegatus | reverse complement strand
TCTGAAAACCTTTATATAAATAACTTAAAATTGACTGCCTTCTAATGCTCCTGCTGACCACCAAGTGGCTATCCCTGTCTTTGCTCTTTCACCTCATTTATTGGCAGCTCCTCTAAATCCAGAAGCTGACCTTTACCACCTGCTCACATGCTTGGCGTTTCTCACGCGCACCTGTCTGAGCCGTCTGAACGGCTGCCAGATTTATCACATCGCCACAGCAACAGCATGCAGAAATCTGGACATATATGAATGAAAGGGGGAAAAAAAAGATGAAGATGAAAGGACTTCTTGTAAAAAGCTGCTGCCATCTTTAAATCTGCTGAATAATGTTTATTGGCCGAGCCTCATTAAAATGATTGGATCTCATTTCCTGTCAGATTGAGTTTCCATCCCGGCTCCGGCGTGCTCAGCTTCCTGTTACATTTTGTCCAGGACTTGTATGTCATCAATGCGTTGTGTGACTTTCAGCACCGTGTAATCAGGTCCGCCTCATTCTGCACCTGCTGGGCCTGAAGAATAAAAGCCTCCTGCAGCCACTAAGCAGGCTGAGCTTTGTTCAGGGCTTCACACATTGGCTACATTTGAACTTTACATTTATGGTGCTGCAGTCGCAACCAGCTTTCCAGGAACCAATATATAGATTGACGGGTCAATATGGAAAACATGTGGTGTCAGATATGAACATTAACCTCAGCATGTTTTTCCTCGATGCAGCTCTTCACCAGTAAAACCACACATAAAACATGACCCACATCACAAAAATAGCTCTTCAGGGGAAAAACCAAAACATCCTTCAATAATATCTCCATGTTCATCCAGTCATTACAACCTGGAAAAGAAACTAAAACTTCTTGATTCACCAGAGTTCAGCTTTCTACGGAAGAGGATTAGGGCCACTGAAAAAAAAAGTTAACTGATTTTTTAATTTTATTTCAGTTTAATATGGGAAACAAGTCAGAATTCTGACTTTAATCTCAGAATTCTGACAGCTAACAAACATGTTAGCATCCAGCCGTAGCCATGTCTGTTTTAGAGGCTAGCTCTCTTGTTTCAATGACCTCTATAAATTAGGGGACCCCTCAGGCAACGTAAAAAGTTGTCTAAATCATCTTTTTCAGTGAAGCTTAGTGCTCCACATCTCTTCCTTCATGGAGCCCATTTACGTTAAAATCCAAAATTCTGAGAAAAAAGTCAGAATTCTGACTTTTTTTCCCCATACTAAATTGAAATATAATTTTAAAATCAGTTAACTTTTTTTTTCCAGTGGCCCTAATCCTCTTCTGTAGATTTCAAATCTGCCTGACCAATGACTAAAAAAAAAAAAAAAGAAAAATTTCTTAAAATAAATGCATTTGTTCTTGAATTGAGGAGGTAAAAGAGATATTTTGCCAATGGAACAAGACAATTTT
>NW_015150518.1:1207259-1208597 GCF_000732505.1 Cyprinodon variegatus | reverse complement strand
CAATGAGTCGATGCAATCAGCTGCTTTTCCTTAGATAGAAAAGTTTTATCTAATCTGACTGGATGATCCGGTTGAATTATCTCTGTAAAGATCTTTGAGGTGACGTGAATCGGCACCATAGAAATGAACTTATTTGAATTTATGCTTAAATCATCGACTCTAACGATCATATTTCAGAATGGAAAAACTTATCTTAGATAAGGATTATTTATTTATCATGAACATGAAAGTTAAATTGACTTCATTGCAACTTTGGGTGTTTTAATGCACTAAACAAGCAGATTTTATTTAAACTGATTGGGAAACTAGCTTCAAAGGTAGATTTAATACTTTATCTAAATTTTATTTATCTTTACATGAAATGTGTTTCCAGACTGATTAAGCCATTTTGATAAAAAATAAACATGTTTTTAAACACATTTTTTATTTCTTTATAATACCTGAACTCCTGTCTGAAGCAGACTGAGGATTATTATTTAGACATTGATTAAAAGCATCCAAAGTGTAAACCATGAACTAAGTATTTGACCTCGAAGACGGAATCTCTAAAAGGCTGGTGGAATATTTTTGTGTTCAAGGAAACATTTTTCATCCAAGCATCCTAAATATGCCTCAAACATGTTCTTCTAAGAGTAGAAAAATAAAACTCCAGCTTTCTTTCCAGGACAATGTGAGGGTTGGATCACTTTATCTTGGAAAGTATGGGAACAAAATGCTGAACATTGCTGTCATTTATCTGCAGAAATAAACAGCTTAGCAGCAGCTGCACAGGTATAATGAGGAGGACGGCATCCCACTTCAGCTGGTCTCTATGCTGACTGCAGAAAACACAAGCAGAGTAAATCAACAGCACCAAAAATAGAGGAGGGATAGCAGAACATGTGGGACACTGACACAATGAGGAGACCCTAATGTGGGACGCAGAGTAAAGCTGGAGAGCTAAACATAGCAGGAGAGAGTGAAGGTTTATGCTGGAACAAAATGGCCAAACATGCCTGAGTGTAAAACGGAGCATCCAGTGCAGCGGCGTCCAACTCTCATCCAGAGATAGCTTTCCTACGTCCTGCTCCAACAGGGCTGATTAAAATAGCTGAAGTTCCTTCACTGCATGTCACTGCGCCCTGCAGAGCACGCACTCAGCCGCTCATTTAAACCAGCCGCTGAACAGGACGCTGTGCTGGACATCCTCCCTCTGGGACTGACTTTGGACAGCCCTGCTGCAGTTAAGAACACTTGAGAGTCAAGAGCCCAAGATGCAAGATGCTGATTGTTATGCAATGACGTTTGTTACTTTAAAAAGTTGGTTCTTATTTTTCTCTTCCCTGGAATAAGTGACGG
>NW_015150518.1:1204256-1205738 GCF_000732505.1 Cyprinodon variegatus | reverse complement strand
GTTTTCAGTTATTATCACCGCTATACAGACTCACAAGATGTAGTGAAACTTATCATTGGATTTTGTTGATGTGATCATATTTCAGTGCTTTTTTCTGGTGCAACTGTCATTTTGATCTTTGCTTGTTTCTTATGATAAAAGTGTTAAAGTTGGATTTTTTTCCAAAAATGTTCAGATCAGAGACTTTTGAATTTAAACTCCTTTCACTTAAAGTCTGCTTCCAGCCTGTGTCCTTCTACCCCTGCAGTGGGAGTTTGCTAAATCAGACGTACCCAAACTCTCATTCAGAACCATCTCATCCTGCTCCTATATCATCATTTTTCACAGATTCAGACAGATCCCCTGAGGGAACTAGTTTAGCTTCAAAAAGATCTGCTTGTGGAACCTTCAGGGGACCAGTCGTAGTGGGGGACACGCCTTCCTTGTCACAGCGGTTCTACCGGTAAAACTCTGTGATATTTTTGACGCAGGAACGTCTTGTTTCTGTAGGGATTGAGGGCGGGTCTCTGCTGCTGCTGCAGGGTCTACAGCTGCGCTCACTGGCAGGAACAGCAGCTTGGCTGCACATCAGGGACACTGAGAGCCGTTTCCCCTTTTTCTTTGTCTCAGGGGCATAACTCCACCATGGATTAGATCTCCTGAAATAAACAGCTTCCATGACTCTAAGGTTAAAAACAGACTTAATTGAATTAAAGATATTAATAAAGATCAAATAATGAATTGCTAGCATAAGCTGTTCCTGTCCCTTGTTTCCTCTCAGAAAGACTCTCCTTGTTGCTCAAACTCACGTGGATCATATCCAGACAGTGAGTTTGTGTCACAGCCGACACAACAAGGGCCCATTGATGTTTCCTCCCAGAGAAACAGTCAGAAAAACAACAGTGCTGCTCAGGCATGCATGTGAATTGGAGGCTCTGCAGACTGGAAGCATCTCATGTTTTTCCTTTTCAGACCAACAATGATTTCTGCAGAATTACCTGCCCTGGTTCCGACACAGAAATCTGTTAAATATATCAAAAGCAACAAGAAAAAAAGATAATGAAATACAGAAGGACAGCTGTTCACTTTGCTAAAGTTAATGACACAAAGAGAAAGATTACAATGGAATATGCAGAGAAATGAGATGTGAAGAATAAGCAATTCTTCAAATCAAAATACCTTAAAAAATGGAAGGAAAATGGCCCCCAGGACCAGCTGCTGTTACCAGGGGCGGATTTAGAACATTTTGGGGCCCTATGCAAAGACAGGCAGAAATGTTAAAGGTACACTATGCAACCGGTGTTGATTTTCCAGCGAGGCTCCCCCCAGAGGGTGAAAGTAAAAGTGCACTGTCGTAAATATGCTCAGCTGTTCTCCTGGTTTCTCCGTCAAGCCAAACGCAGTTGTTTTGAGCTTAGCAGACAGGCGAATGCAAGAAATCACCATGCCGGTAAGTGACTATTTTGTTCCATTTTTTGAGTTTGAAAATTTAGCATGTTTTCA
>NW_015150518.1:1197102-1202333 GCF_000732505.1 Cyprinodon variegatus | reverse complement strand
AGAGTTCTGATGGCATTTTAGTGAAAGGATTTTTATCAAAAACGTAATTAATGAGCACAAATAAGGAATAGTCGTATAAACCCTACATGGATACAAAGTTTTTTTGCCCCCCCCCAGGAACTGGTTGTTGCAGATGTCAAAGATTCATGTTTGAAACATGGCTGAGAACCAATCTTATGATGTCATGATAAGAAAAACAGATCAAAAGGTGAAGAAAGATCCAATAATTTGTCTATAGATGTGTTTGAATTGTATCTAACCTCTTCATAAAGTCCCATTGAATTAATAAAATGTTTCTCTCATTCCTCTCTCATCTCTTTCAAACTGTAATCATTTAGTTCCTCCTATGGTGTCGACAGACAGAGGCAGGAAACAAAAGCTCCTAGTGTTTGATCGGCTTGCATTAAGTAGGTCAGTGGTATAAATAATCTGAGGCCTAGCTAACCGTGCTGGAATGCACGGCTGGATCTGAGGAAGGTTGGTCTAAGGTCAGAGCTCTCTCCAACACTCTGGGTCCTTAAATTGATGTCTCTGCTCCACCTTTCACCAGCATGCTGGAAGCTCTCCAGCTCCTCTCCAGCTGATCATGCTCCCACAGCGTGGAGCAGGCATGACGGAACAAGCGGCATCACATTTCAGCCGCACAAGGATCCTCCCTGGAGCCGCAGAGATATGTGAATGACGGGAATAGCAGCTCTTTGTGGCGAGGTGTGAGGGCAGTTCCTCAAACAAGCTGAGAACCTCTTCATGGTGTCTACATGTTGGGAAATGGAAAGTATTTAGAGGCAGCAGCTGGTGTTGGTTACAGTTTATTACATCCTGAGAATGCATGTTTGGATCCATAATTGGTTAACAGATAACAGTAGGACTGGAGGGTCATAAGAACTTAATGTGGGCCAGAGCCCAGAAAAGCATGACTCGGGAGAAATAAAGGACATAGTCATTAGATTATGTCGAGGAAAAATGATTTAACACATCTGATTTTCAACCAAACATTTTAAAATAGAAAATAAGACAGAGGTAGAGGGCAGTGCTCACTTTTTCACTTATGTTAAAGTCGTAGGGGAATTTTATTTAAATATGAAATCATTCTGGCTTAAACATTATATAAATATATTCTTTATCAGAACATATTGTCCCAAAATTTAGAAAATTTCTATAAAAAAAAAAAATCCTGTCTTAAAATCTGTGTTTTTTTCGTTTGTTAGTTCTACGTCAGCCTGAACACCTAAATTCAGCCAATCATATATCAACGGTCATCTGTCAATCAATTTTTTTCGATCATAGCATCTTGATTCATATGTCGCAGCTAATATACGCAGCGGTTGAAATAGGAATCTTTGCAGAGCAGTGGTGACCGTTAGAGGTGTATAAATTTGTTTCTAAATTCATAAGAACATGAATACTTCCAGCGAGTACTGATGACATCACTACACGCTCGGCTAGTCTGGAGCTGCTTTTCACCTCCTGTTATTAATGGTCTCTAGATCGGAGGTCTTCAACAGGGGGTCTGGGAACCCTAGGGGGTCCACATGGTACTGCATGCGGGTCGCAAACGTTTTGGTTGATTAGACTTTTTTTATATTCCCCCCTGCAATTATTCCCACTAATTGAAATGTCTTTAAATCCACATGAACATGAATCCAACAGACTGTAGTAAACAGATAAATGGAGGCAGAAGATGTCTTTCAGTCATCAATGCTCACATTCAGAGACACACAGGAGCTCTTTCAAGCTGGACACTGTTTCATTCACAACACCTGTCCCATCAACCAGGAATCAGAATCAGAAATACTTTAATAATCCCAGGGAGGGATTACTTTAGTTACATTACTCCATCTGTAATAGAGTGACTATAGGAGCAGTTTGATAGAACACTATTTCATACAGCATATATAATCAGGGGGTCCCTGCTCCATCGCCATCAGTTTGGGGTCCTTGACCTGGAAAACGTTGAAGACTCCTGATCTAGATAATAATAAATTATTTTTTTTCATTTAGTGGGGGAATAATAATGAACACAGTCAGATAAACACAAATAATATGAACAGTTTGCCAAATAAAACCAAAATATCGCCATCATAGCCTCCGGTCCTTCACACACGGCTATGCTGAGAGAGGGCCGCTGCAGACGGGCTAACGTTAGCCTCAGAGCTCTGCTGGTTGCCGCAGTCCTCTCTACTTCGGAACATTTTTTAATTACGCGATAAATTGGTAAATAGGCCATATAGTGAAGCTTAAAGTATAATGTTCTCGCCTCAAATGATCTTAAAACGTACTTTTATTGAACAACAGCAACAGAAAAGAGAACTTTTAACTCAATACTCTGATCTCTGTGAGCGCCCCATTGGAAGGAGACTCATCCACGACCTCCGACACTAAACTCTCCTCCTCTTGCATGTTTCCTCTGTCCATAGCGTTCCTTGACAGCGTCGTTTCTAAGTCACCAATTTAGTGCTACTTGGTCCCAATGGAATTTCCCATTGGGAACCTGCTAGCACTAAGATGCTAACTGGTTAGCAACAATGCTTCCGACTAACCGGCCACAACCAAACTTGCGAACGTTTTGCCACAACAATCCCAATACCAGTCTGTGTTAATTATTATTACCCCAATAAATTAAAAAAGTATGAATTTATTATTATCTAGAGACTATTAATAACAGGAGGTTAAATGCAGCTCCAGATGAGCAGAGCATGTGGTGATGTCATCAGTACGCTTATGTTCCAATTTACTCATATTTATGCTGCGTGCTCCCGTTATTCCCGAGTTCATACTTTCCTGTGTTCTTCTCAAGAGCATACTTTGCGAGACACATTCCATACTTGCGTTCTTGTGAATTTAGAAAAGGTCTAAGTCTATTAATTTACGGGATTCGATCCTCCAGGATGACCATGTGGCGACGTTAGTTATGCACTTGTGTTGGGTTGTTGACTGCACAGCAATCCCTCATGCCAACAGTGGAGAGGAAAACTCCCTGCTGTGTTCAGGGAGATGGTAGCAGAAATATAAAAGCAGTGATTCATGAATGTATTCTACATTAGTAATGGTAAACTAGCTCCTCATGATAGGAGAGATATGATCTCTTTTTATTTTTCATTAGAACGCTGTATGCAGCATGTTGGATCAGCTGAAGGCTTTTAACTACATTTTGTGGACTTCCTGATAGTACAGAGATCCGTCCGACGAAATACGATCAAATACGATTGTCACAGAAATAGGTAATTTTGGACTCAGCGCTCTCTATCCGCTGAGTCCGACGCGTGGTGTTTAGACGTACAGTGTGAGCAGGTGGATCGCATCAGAGCGTCGGGTCACACAGTGTGAGAACAAACATGACACATTGCCAGTTTGACTTGTCTATATTTCATTAAACCAAAACTTTACGGGTTCCAAATAAGGAGCCCATGGCTGTAGCTCAGTGAGGTCAGGGTTCATTTAATATTCATAAAATAAAAGTTCATGTTTCCGTAGCTGGGAACGAGGACAGCAGTCAGGCACTAAGAGGAACCTGCTCTTCCTCACGATGTGACCTTTGAACCCACCCGGGGAGGAGGATTCTCAAACTGACGCATGTAGCTAAAACCCAAACAGCAACAGTTGCGTCTGCTGTAGCCCCCTGATCTTTAGAGGCGTGCAGGCAGGACAGCTCCGCAGTGTTTATCATCAAACAGACCTCCAGATAGTCGGCCTGATGGAGCGGACCGGGGAGCTGTGGAAAAACCCTTCAGACGCTGCTGTATTGATGAGAGCAGATAGCTGAGGGGCCTCATTGATCAGGCCTGATGTGTTTGCTGTTATCACTTAAAGCCAGCACCTTAAACAGTCCCAGGTCAGTAGGATGATCCCAGCATGGACCTCTGACCCCAAACAGCAGACTGCTGCATGTGACTGACAGCATGTTGCTGCATCAATGTGGAGCAGTGGGCCGGCCTAAAGGGAAAACAGAAAATATTGTCATCCCTGTAAAGTATCCTGTAAACTTTCTAAATTATAAGCTTGGGCTCTAATTAGCATCATCAGATTATTTCATTGGGATTTATCTCCGATTTTTGACAGAAGGTTTAATTTTTATTTTTTTTTTTCAGATTGTCATGCACTAATTACTCTACATTTAAGGCTAGGCTTAAAACTTTCCTTTTTGAAGGTTATCCTGAGCTATCTCTATAGTTCTGCTGCTATAGGCTCAGACTGCTGGAGGACATCCATCATCTATTAGTCCATCATCCATCCATTAAATTGAGGAAATTTTGAACCAATCTTCCTGCATCATGAAACTGCTTGTGTTTTAATAAAAGAAGCTCTTTAAATCGCAGTTGGACCTGTTCTTACGCACAATTTGCATGTTTTCAAAGCTAAAACAGGTTTTGTTTGGGCTACTCTACAAAGCGTGAAACTTAAAGCTAATTCTGACGTTTGTATAGTAAAAGCTTCCTGGATGGGAAGCGAAACGGCTTCAAACTTGAAAACAAAGTCCAGTGGATTGATTTTTAACTTTTTTGTCCTTAAGGTGTAGATGGACAGCCAGTCTTGTCCAGAGGAGGGCGCTCTTCTGCGTTGGGCCATGCATCTGTGGAGAGGTTGTTTGGTTTCTTCAGTATAAGGATCCGAGCGTTCCTCAGCGCATTGACCTGCAGACATCACTCCGCCATATTTAGTCTGGGGTTTTGTCTTTAGGATGAACTAGCCTCTGTCTTTAGGACAATAGACATGTTCCCCTCAACATTTCCTGTTGAGCATTTTGATGAATCACTTTGGTGCTAAAGAGGAGATTGAATTGAACATTTACTCTAACTGAATGATCAGCTTTGTCCTAAACACCAGTTTTAGATGAATGACGTTATATTTGATGTCGGCTGGGTAATTTGCTCTGTACCTGATGGAAGTTTTCTTTTATTTCACATTTTATGCATCTGTTTAAAATTCTTATGAGAATTCAATAAAATGGGCTTGAGACCCTGATCACAACATCATGCTTGTTCCAATCAGAAAAGGGAGTTTTTGGCCACCAAAGTGTTATGCTGCGTTCACACTGGACGCAGCAGGCGCGGCAGAAGCAGCAAGTTTACATGCAAAGTCAATGGATGACGCGCGTCAAGACGAAGCAAAAGGTCCCGCAGCGCGTCTGAGCAGCTGAAGCAGCACGTCAGGCGCGTTTAAGCATCTGACGCGCCGCAAACGCGCTACTGCTCTAGATGGAAAAATTGAACTTTTGCTGCTTGACGCGCCGC
>NW_015150518.1:1195737-1196403 GCF_000732505.1 Cyprinodon variegatus | reverse complement strand
AAGATTGCTTGAGTCACACCTCTGGAAATACAGCTCTAGCAAAACAGAAGTGTAATTTAAAGATCAAAGTTTAGAAGATTTTATCTTTTGTTGTTGTTTTAGGGAGCAAAATGAGATTCTTCTGGTAAAAAAGGAAGCGTTTGGTGTCAAATAAACCAAATATATTTAGGCTAGAGGAGCGGACCGATGGGGGAAGGCGGATAAAAGAGGAGGAGGCGGCGATGAAAGCTGATTTATGTAGTTAAACATTTAGATTGTGGGTCAAATGGGAAACGCTAAACTGAGATCAATGTCAGTCAGAATAAAACCGTGTTTACAGTCTGGACCTGACAGCCAAACTAAGATCATTTATTGGTTGTGAGTGATGACACAAAGCTTGTTTTGGAACCAAGCTGGAATGCTGGCATAGAAACAAAGTTTAATATAAACACAGTAAGACCTGCGTCTATATTTCTCCTCTCTACAGAGACTGGCAAAGGATCTGCAGAAGCTCACACTTCAAAAACAATCTAGACCTTAAATTAAGTGTATTTACCCTTAATTTGAGCAGGTAAATAAGATTTTAAATCTTAAAATAAGACAATTAGATAATATGAACTTGAAATAATACAATGCAATTGTTTTTTTTTATTTTAAATGTAAATTTTCTTGTTGCATTGGCAAAGT
>NW_015150518.1:1191039-1192794 GCF_000732505.1 Cyprinodon variegatus | reverse complement strand
CACCGCTGCTGTGTGTTTATTTGCCTCCAAAAACTCCTAATGACGTCATTTATTAAACGCAGGATGCCATGACACATTGGTTTTACTGCATTATGTAACTGCTTGCGCTTTAATAAAAGAAGCTCTTTGAGTCTCTGCTGGCTGCTGGCAGGCAGGGTCAGCTCTCATTTCAGCCGCTGGAGTAACAAGGTCTTCATGGCCTTCTCCCCGTCTTTAATGATCCGCTTTGTTCAGCCAGAAGGAAATAAAAGCATGAAAATATTTGATCTGCAGTCCCTGTAAGGCAGCGGTGGAACCAGTTCAGTGGAACTTCAGCTGGAAAACACCAAGTTTCCTTATTTGGTGAAGTAGGCCACAGGAGAAGCCACTCACTGCCGCGCTTCCTGGCTCAGCCTCCGCAGAACTCTGAAGACTTCATACCAGTGGGGTTTTTTTATTTTTTATTGGCTGGTCCCAGCAGACATTGGGCTTAAGATGTGGCCAACCCCCCCTATAACAGCAGAAAAACCTACAAGCTGTTTGTTTCAGTTAGAGAACAACCAGGTCTCTGTTTGTGTTTTTATACCAAACCTCTAAATCAGGCGTCTCAAACTGGTCCCAGAAAAGGGCCATGTAGCTGCAGGGTTTCTTTCCAACCAAGCAATAGCTCCAGACTCCAGTCATCTCATCATCTGAGTGCCATCTGAACATGATGACTTGATGTGATGACTCGTGTGACATTGCTTGGTTGGAAAGAAAACCTGCAGCCACACTTAACCGGTTTGGAACCCTGCCCTAAATACACAGAGAGGCTCGCTTTGCTTTTTATGAGCTCCTTAAATACGGAACCGTCTTATCGGTGCCGTCAGCTCATTAATAAATAATGTGACATCATCTGTTTTTGTTTCTAAGCATTTGTTTTTTAACGGGTTTCTATTGTAAACTGGGGAAAGACTTTTAGAGCAGATGTTGGTGTTTCCTGGGACTTCTTTCTAACTTCCAGATCTGGATATATGCACTGCAAAAAACATCTAGAAATAAGTAAAAAATGTCTTAAATGAGGTGTATTTAACCTTAATTTGAGCTGGCAAATAAGATGATCTGCCACTGGAATGAGTATTTTTACTCCTAAAATAAGATAATTAGATAATATACACTTGAAATAAGACAATGCAATTGTTTTTTTCTTATTTTAAGTGTAAATTGTCTTGTTCCATTGGCAAAGTGTCTCACTTACCTCTGACTTATTTAGATTTTCATTTTTTGCAGTGTGGTGACTTAAGCTGCGTTCCAACGTTCATTTTGTGCGTGAAAGTGTCTTAGTTACAGGCAAAGTCTATGATGCACGGCGTCAAGAGGTCCAGTGGCACGTTCAAGCATTAAAAAAAACTTAACTTTTAGAACCCGGAGCGTCAACCAATCAGAAAAGCTGATCCAGGAGTTTTTTTGGGGGGGAGACGGACACTACCTGCACTGCAAAAACGATCTAGAAATAAGTCAAAATGTCTTACACGGTCTTTACCCTTAATTTGAGCAGGAAAATAAGATGATTTCCCAATGGAATGAGGATTTTTAAAATCTTTTCTCAAAATAAGGAAATTAGATAATATACACTTGAAATAACAAAACAAAATAGTTTTTTTCTTATTTTAAATGTAAATTCTCTTGTTCCATTAGCAAAGTGTCTCACTTACCTCCTCAGTTTAACAAAAAACACTTTTTTTTTTAAATGGCTTATCTAGATTACGATTTTTTCCAGTGTGCTGTAATCACTTC
>NW_015150518.1:1187507-1190033 GCF_000732505.1 Cyprinodon variegatus | reverse complement strand
TATATTCTGATTATGAGCGACTTTTCCTTTAACAACCGAGCACAGGTTCTAAAGGGAATCCAGATTTGCTTTGTTTTTAACCAAAGGTCAAGAATTTAAGGCATCCAGTCATCAAGCTAAACAAAGATTCATCAGATGATTCATCAGATGATTCATCAGATGATTCATCAGAGAAGATCTTCTGCTGTCCAAACTTGTACTTCCTGCACAGCCTCAGTCTGTCCTCGATAGAATTCCTGGACAGAAGTGGTTTCTTTTGGTCTCTCCTCCTTACATCACATCTTTTTGCTGCCAGTGCTGACCAAGCTCTGCACTGGTGCATTCCTCCTGGTAGAGGCCTTCTTCTCTGTAGATGATCGCTTTGGTTGAGGCAGATGCTGAACGCTGTTCTACTTCCTGTTTTATTCTCTTTCCTTCACGTGAGGCGGTTCTGATGCAAAGTGATGACAGATGCTTCAGTTTCTGGAGAAGCAACCATTGTTTTTACCAACATCTGCTCCTGGTCTATGGAGACAGAATGATTTCAGCTCCGCTTCAACTCAGATGGTCATCAAACAGCGTTTTTAGCAAAGGTAACATGAAGATGAGAGCAGCAAGTTCAGACGGAGGCTGAAGCCACCTGGAGCTTCATCCCAGTGAGATGAGAGATGGAGACCCAGACCAAACATAGAAAAGTGGAGCAGGTCAGTGGGTGAGGGGTCCAAGGTCAATGAGGAGCAGATAATCTCACCCTGAAGGGATTATCTTCTTAGACGATGTGGAAGCTTCAGGTGATGCTTCAGCTGCTGGTAATGCAGGGAGACATAGAATCCTCCGTCTTGATTAACTTTCCCTCCTGACTCTGCTGCTCCTGCAACTCTCTAATGAGTTAACAGGATCAACGGATGCTTTACGCCCGTCTGGCTGAATAAGGTGTTGCTTTTATTGTTTACTTGCTACGTCTTAAGCTTGACTGCAAACCTCAGATGTGGTTCAGGTCATATTCTAGGTTATAGAAAGAGCTGCACTGGAAAAAAAAAACTGAATCTAGATAAGCCCTTTTTTCTTAAGATAACTGTTTTTTCCTTGAATTGAGGAAGTAAGCGAGCCACTTTGCCAATGGAACAAGACAATTTACATTTGAAATAAGAAAAAAAACTATTGCATTCTCTTATTTCAAGTGCATATTATCTAATTATCTTATTTTGAAAGTAAAAATACTCATTCCATTGGCAGATCATCGTATTTACCTGCTCAAATGAAGGTTAATTGCCCTTAATTTAAGAAATGTTGACTTATTTTTTCAGTGTGAGAGATGTTTACCATGACGAAAGGAGTTGACATAAATTTAAACTTCTTTATGTGTAGAGAGTCTAAATTGAAGATGGATGAGGGAGGAAAAAAAGCTTTTTTATATGCAACAGGTGGTAACCTTCCAATGTTCCAATTAGTTATCCATTTCCTCCCTCCTTATGACTACATTTTCACCAATTTTCAATAAAAACCCTAATAGCTGCTATTCTGCTCAGTCCTCTGGAGTCACGCCTCCAAATATGAGACTAAGATTTCCCCTTAGATTCTGTTTTTGCAAAGCTGTGTATCTTCCTATAGGGAGGCGGGTCATGTGGTTCTGTTGTACCCAGATATACAGTAGAGCACGTGGGCCAGTCTCACATGTTCAAGGACAGCAGGTTATCACGTTCAGGCTGTATGTGGGTCAAACGGCTCTGAGAACGCTTAAACAGCATTAGTTTGAACACTTCTGGCAACAATCATAAAGTTATGGTAGTTTCTTCCTGCTGTTTTAATGCCGTTTATGGTGGATCTCCTGCAAACAAACTGCAATATAAGAACAGAGATTAATACAGAATGGATACAGACTGTGGAAATTAATTAAAAGAAATTATTTTTTTTATGCATGCATTTTTATTTTGTATATAAAAGGTGATTTTGTAAGGTAAACTCTTGTTTCAAAGCCTTAAACTCAGAGCATGAAGGTACATTAACTTTTCCAACATGGCAGCAGATTCTGATGGAAAATCCAATAAATTAACCCCCCCCCCCCCCCCAAGCCCAGATGTGCACGCCAGCACACACAGCTGGCTGGTTATTTATCTCCACATGTTCTCATCAAAGATCTGTTCCGTCTGATGACCTTTGAACCCTCAGCTTGCAGATACAAGCTTCTCGCTCAGACTGTCCTTCCCAGCAGCTGAGTGAACAGTAGGAGAGTCACGTTTTCATTCCCCTGACTGAGTATGTCTAATAACAGCATGGAACAGATTATGACGACACTGGCAGGATTTGGTCTGAGTTTAGCTCAGACCTTCCATCTAATCCCATCCACTGATTTAATCCACTTCATTAATGGAGGAACATCATTACTTTAAAGATGAATCCCACAATATGTGAGATGGATGGATGATGGATGGATGGATGGATGGATGGATGGATGGATGGATAGAAAGATGGATGGATGGATGGATGTATAGAAAGATGGATGATGGAGGGATGGATGGATGGATGGATGGATGGATGGATGGATGA
>NW_015150518.1:1183680-1185205 GCF_000732505.1 Cyprinodon variegatus | reverse complement strand
GGTAATCTCTGACAGCGGGCCTGTGCAGAACCACTCTGCCCATTCTACTGGTTGTTTCCTGTTTCCACTCCAACATGTAGACTGGAATCCAGCAGATCCTATCAGCGGTGAGGTTTGCCGTTTGGGACAATAACTGGAATGGATTGAGTCTCACAGGCTGTGTTGGAAGGGGGCGGGGTGAACAGACGTATATCTGCTGTTCGTCACTCAGCGGGCTGCAGGGTGCTCACCCTTATCACTTTGTTTAAGTTAACAACTTGAAATATATCCAGATTTTATCTCTCCAAGTGGCAGAGAATCTATTTTTAGCAGTTTATGAAGAGGGTTAGCCATCTGTAGACCCCCCATTAATGGAGAGTTTCTGTAAGAAGACTTATCTATAATAGAGTTTTCCTTTGCTTTATAATTTGTCACATTTGTACTCAAACATAAAACCCTTAAAGATGAAGCTTCTTTTCAGAAAATAGTTGACGGATCGATGGATTAAACTGTCTACTTACATTAATGACTCATAAGTCTTGGCGTCTTGCTTATTAAATCAGTACTTTCAGTTCATTTAAATGGCTTTTTTCACTTTCAAAATTAATTAAAATCTTTACTTGTTGTTTGTATTACATTCCTTTATTGTTTTTTAGAAAAGCAAAGATTTAACAGAAATAAAAACATGAAAGCGTTTAATGACTTGTTTGGACCTCACTGACTCAGCTTGTTTTGTTTCTGTTCCTCGATGGGAGGCTCCAGTCTTTGCATCTTTAATGCGTCATTTTGGTCCAGTTGTCCCTCAATGCAACCCTTACCTGTAAATATTTAACCGGTTCTGAGCCGTGAGTGAAACGTGACTTCAGCTGCACATTGTCTGACTGACCATGAAACTACAGCTTCGTTTCATTCAAACATGGACGCCCTACTAACAAAGATCTATGAGGGAACACAAATAAAAACTACATTAAATACACAAACTAACTAGATTCATCAAATCATGCTTCCATTAGAATCAGTAAGATCAATCCTCACAATTATTTTCAGGTTAACTTTTGCTGAGGTCAAAACATTAAACAAGGAGATATGATCAAAAGTTTGATTTGAAAACTTTGGAAGAGTTTTGGAAGAGATGCTCATAAGATTAGAAGGAAAAATATGTTTCTCCATAAACTGCTTAAGTTTTACAAAAACAAAATGAACAAAAGATGAGACTTTTTTTCCATCTGGTGGTCTTTAATGGCCGCAAGAATCTAATTATCCAGTTATTTGGGGTTAACTGTATAAAGATGTGATCATTTATTCTGACTTTTTCCTTTCTGGGAAACGTTTGTTTTTAGATTCCATCAGAGCTTAAACATCCAAACATTATTATTTTCTGATATCTTTCCTAAGTAGAAAAATCTGCAAAGAGTGGAACTAATATGCAAAGTTTTCTAAGAAGCACAGTATGAGGCTAACTAACACCCAAAGACAGGAAAAGCCAAGTTAGCAAGAAATGATCAATGGATCATTATTTATACCTAAAATTAATAAAAACAATAAT
>NW_015150518.1:1181833-1182728 GCF_000732505.1 Cyprinodon variegatus | reverse complement strand
GGTTGATCCACAGCTTGGTGCTCCTGTCTGATCTGCCATTCTTTGGTTTTCTTCTCCAATAAAACGTGAATCAGCGAACATCTGCCTCATTGCATGTGTTCATATCTCGTCCTTTTCAGCCCCTCCTACCCAATGAAAGATCTAAATCAGAATATAATATTTATTAATATGTAATCATTCCTGATGGATGTATGAACCGAGCCACAGGCCTGTTTCTAAGCTCTGTGTTGATGCTGCAGTAGGCAGCGGCTCCCTCTGTCCACTTCACCCTGACCTCCACTAGAGATCTCCTTCCCTGCCCCCCCCTCTGACCACCATGCTGTGTTTACTTTACCTGAAGCTAAAGATCAGGCTCACCTGACTGCTCAGCAGGTTTATCCGTCTAGCTCCGCCCCCTGCTTTGCCCCTTATCTCTTTTTCTGTTTGTAAGGATTTAAGCTGGACTTGTTCGGGCGGTTTTGGCCGGGACCCTTTTGTTTTCTCTGAGTGGCTGCAATTGAACCTTTTCTGGTGTTTCTTCACCAAACAACTTATCCTGTTGTTTTTCCAAGATTAACAGGTCTATCCATAGATCCTAATGCAGAAATCTAACAATAAATGTCATCTCTAGCTTGAGGAAAACAGGACCTTCACCGACCTTTGGTTCAACCACTGGAGCCGCTACTGGGGGACCAGATCTCTACAGGATGCTTATGAAGGACAGATGCAGCTTTTTGAGCTTCATGTTTCTTCAGTGACTCTCCTTCCCAGTGTTGCTCTGGTCTTTGCTGCGGCTCCATTTCTTTTCCTTAAACTTTTTCGGTTATGTTTCATATTCTGATTATTTCAGGGAGTATGATGCACAGCTTGGTCATGACATGGGCTACTGACCCAGATCTGTGACGAGGACAGCAGC
>NW_015150518.1:1177097-1178475 GCF_000732505.1 Cyprinodon variegatus | reverse complement strand
GACGTTTTTTCTAATTGGTCCAATCAAATGCTGGATATTACTTTGATTTATGGGACAGAAGTAGAAAATATGGGTCTGTTCTGCACAGATGGGGACCTCCTAATGACGTATGCTAACATTTATAGCGCTAGCATCAGGGGATCAGACATTCCTGCATGCGCCGCCAACCCATTTTACACATTCTTACCACAGCAAAGCGGTCCTTGATGATTCTAACCCAGTCTGCTTCCTTCATCCTTAAACAAATCACACCGAGGCGCTAAGTCAGCCTGACATCACTGTTGGTCCGAGGCAAATATCCTTATGTCCGAGCTTTTTTTCCCTCCGTATCCTGTGCAAGTAATCCAGAGATGGACTCGTTTTTATTTCAGTCTGATACATTCGGCTGTGCTTAGTCATTATTACTCATATTTTTGTTAAAGTATGTTGAGAAAATAAGCTTTTCTTATCTTGCATTAACCCTGTCTCCCTGCTAGGATGCTCTGCAGCAGGATGCAGGAATATTCCCACCCCACCCCCACTTCACACCTACCTGTGGAGAGGCTTAGCAGAGCTCTGACATCCTCAACCACTGTTCCCTATTGTTCCCACAGAATCCACACCAAGGAAGCCGGCCTACTAAATTATTCACACCCCTGGTTGTAAGAGGAGGCCTCTCTGAACAAGAAGGAACATTTATTTTGGTTTTTGGTTGTATTTGTATTGAAAATGACGAGCTGAGAGTCACTTATACTATTTTTTATTTATACTGTCCCTTTCTGAGCATCTGTCTGCCTGTTATAGCTGCCATTCTGCTGATCAGCTACAAGTGTTTGAGGTTGGAGTCGAAGCTCTTGCTTGGACGCTCCTAAATATTAAAATATATTATTATTATTATTATTATTACAACTCAGAAGAGAAGATGGTCAATTATCTAGAAATAAGTAAAAATGCCTTAGATGAAGTGTATTTACCCTTAATTTGAGCAGGTAATTAAGATGATTTACCAATGGAACGAGTATTTTTACCTTTTTTTTTTTTTGTAAATACAAATCATCTTGTTCCAATGTCAAAGTGTCTCCTTTACCTCCTCAATTCAAGAAAAAAAAATACTCTTCTGAGTTCGTCCCCTTTGCCTCTGGAATAAACTCAATGATTGAAGTTTATCATGAGCTGAAATCCGTGACCTACTAACTTGACATGAAGTTTTCTAAATTGTCCATCGGCGCCTGAAATGTTGCACATAACTAAAACATCCCTCCAGTAAGATAAACAGCTATGATAAATAAATTCAGTTTATTTCTATAGCTCCAATTCCCATCATGTCACCTCAGGTCACTTTATAGATCCAGATCAACCAGATCATCCAGTCAGATTGATTCAAAGTTTTCTATCTAAG
>NW_015150518.1:1173302-1174766 GCF_000732505.1 Cyprinodon variegatus | reverse complement strand
AATCTACATGGACCATGAAAGCCCCATATGACAGATTGTTGTGTTGAGGTTTTGTTGAGGCCCTGACAACAGTGTAATAAACCACCTTGTTACAAAAGCTTTGTGAATTGCTCTATCCTGTTGCATGCATGTGAAAGGCTCTCCATAGAAACCTGAAGACCTGACCAAGGCAGTGCCAAAAACACCCCATCTGATCCATTTTTACTCTTCTTTGAACCTCCAATAGCTCCGTCTGCAGTGTTTATAGAGAGGTAATTCAGATATCCCTGGGAGGCTGGTTCATCTTGGCTCAGCAGGCATGTGGGGTCATAAGATCCCCAGTATAAACCTCAGAAACTCTCTCTCTGAGCAAAACCACTAACCTCACACGGCTCCCTGCAAGCTGCTCACTGTAAAAGCAGCAGACGAGGTTTGCTGTCATGAGAAACAAAGCAAACTATTCCTGATAAGGCATCTTCAGTGAGTATTAAGAGCTGCGTATACTCGCGCAGCAGTGTGTCGCAGTTAGCATGTCGCAGGTATGAAGTGTTGTCTGCGCTGTTATTCCACGCCACAACGCAAGAAGGACAATCGGGAACTAGCTAGGATTGTGTGTGTGGTGGGTGGAGTGTTTCTGCTCCGGTTACGGAGGTCATTCAACAANAGGCAGAAAGGAGAACGATGAATGTAAACAGGAAACCAAATGCAGGACAGGAAATGAGACAAACAGGAATGCAGTGAACTAGACGTAGGCAGAGGGAAAGAAAGCAGAACATCTACAGATGTTCTTCACGGTGATCCAGCAGGAAATTGCAGGTTTTCAAGAAATGCTGGTGCATTAGCCAACAGGTGGAGAAAAACTCAAACTATAAGTCGAGTTTAGGATCAAACTATGTTTTTCCACCTGATAGGGAATTAACTTTTCAATTTCACACCATAATTGCTCCCAGTATGCTCCAGGATCATGCTGGGAGTATAAAGAGTCATGCTGGTGAGAAGCAGCCCTGAAAGGAGCCCAGAATACCAACGAAAACGCTGACAGTAGGAACTAACATCAGAATTTAAAACACTGCCTGGTTTTCCTTCATCGTTTCATTGATCAGGTGTTTTTAAACCTGTGGTCTGAAGTCTTTGGCTTGTCCTGCAACGTTGAGATGTTATTCCCTTATGTCCTCACATTTATTTCAAAACGCCAACAAGCAACATAAACATACTCACATGTATGTTAAACTATTTCTGCGCATGGTTTATCTACCACCGCACAACAAAATCACAAATTCGCGAGACACTGCTGGGCCGAGAGAAGAAAGTCGCTCTCCGCACGTGCCAGCTCCTCCCACGCGCGTTCAGGATCATGCTAGGGATCTCACCTCACACACGATTTTATATCCAGAGGTGAAGCATTTCTGCCCTCGGACTGATTTTCTTGCGTAAAGGAAAATGTGTTTTGACAGCTTGAACTGAGTCAAACCTCTAATGTAAGCC
>NW_015150518.1:1167963-1169017 GCF_000732505.1 Cyprinodon variegatus | reverse complement strand
CAGAGGTGAAGCATTTCTGCCCTCGGACTGATTTTCTTGCGTAAAGGAAAATGTGTTTTGACAGCTTGAACTGAGTCAAACCTCTAATGTAAGCCGCCTCCTGATTGGACCTTGCAGACACGATCACATGGGAAGTAGTGTCAGGAAGCCTTTGACTGACAGCTGAGCTTTTTCTATCCAGAACTCTGAGTAATCATCATTCATATTTCTACTTATTTAAGGTAAAGTATTTGTACTTTGTTACCTGACACCTGTGGTGGCCAGCCATTAAAATCTAAACCACCGTGGCAACAGATCCCTATCCCATAAGCCACATTTACACTAACCTCTAAAAAACCGATCCGTGCCGAGCTTGGATCAGTAAACCGCGTGCCGAGCTCGGTTCCTTACAACCATTTACACACCACGCTAACACGGTTCCTCGCCTCCTAGTGGCGATCTATGGTACTACTGCTCTGCAGAGGCAAACAAGCAAACCAACACGGCATTCAGGAAGTTTTCGGAGAATCAGGTGCAAAGGTCAGCCTTTGGTGAATTTACTCGACAGAGTCGGGTTTTGGGAAGTGGATACGACAAACGATCGTCTAATCAGGGCTTACAGATGCAGGAATTGTCAGACGTTGAGGTTCATCACACTGCTAAGCAGAATCATCACTTGAAATGCTGTGACACGGTAGGGAAGCTAGGATTTCTATGAATGTCTGAAATTTCCTGATGAACTGATGAACAAGTACCATGTTAGCGCGGTTCGGTTGTGTCTGGCGTTCAGTTCTGTGCACCATTTATACTCAAAAGTTATCTCAGTCAGTGTGCTCGGATTTAGGCCAGTTTCAAAAGGCTAGTGGAAACGGGGCTAAAGATACAGAAAGGTAAGCATTTAATCTGCCACTGATTGTTCACTTCTTCTACTTGGGAAAATGACACAGTAGGGTAAGAGTTATGCCACAGATGTTGTTTCGCTTCGGTATACGACCTAATCTACATGGACCATGAAAGCCCCATATGACAGATTGTTGTGTTGAGGTTTTGTTGAGGCCCTGACAACAGTGTAATA
>NW_015150518.1:1154074-1165282 GCF_000732505.1 Cyprinodon variegatus | reverse complement strand
AACTAAGCAAAAACGATCTAGAAATAAGTAAAAATGTCTTAAATTAAGTGTATTTACCCTTAATTTGAGTAGGTAAAGAAGGTGATTTACCAATGGAATGAGGTTTTTACTCTTAAGATGAGGTCATTTGGTAATATACACTTGAAATAATAAAATAAAATATTTTTTTTATTTTAAATATAAATTATCTTGTTCCGTCGGCAAAGTGTCTCACTTACCACCTCAATTCAAGAAAAAATGCACTTATTTGAAGAAAAAATGACTCATCTAGATTTAGATTTTTTTCCAGTGTGGTCCGTCTTCTCAAGTCATTTTGCACAATGGCGGACACACAAACAAAACAAGCAGGTAAGGAACCAAACAGGAAATACGCATAGAGTAGAGCAGATGTAGATTTGACCAATCAGAGGCCTCCTGTCTGCGGTCACCTACAATTCTGGCAGTGTTGGGCACGTTACTTTGAAAAAGTAATTAGTTATAGTTACTAGTTACTTCTCCCAAAAAGTAACTGAGTTAGTAACCGAGTTACTCCACAATATAAGTAACTAGTTAGTAGTAAAAGTAACTATTGCCTTACTTTTGCGAGTGAATTAAATGAATAACTGGGGATGACGTTTGGGTTGTTCTAGATACTGCAACATGTAGCTCCATCCATCCGTCCGTCCGTCCGTCTGTCCGATCCTTCACGCTCTCCATAGTTCCCCTGTGGCGCGAGCACAGGGCGGCTGTTGCGCGCCTTTAGCGAGCGTGCGCGTTTCCTGTCGCTTCCGCGGCGAATCGTTCTGCCTGCGCTGTGCGGAGATGCAGGGGAAACCGTATCTGATGGGGAAACGCAGCTCGACGTAACACCGGTATTTCCATCTGGAAGCGCTGTTTTGCCGCTGGAGTCCTCCTCACTCTCCATCCTCCCCTCTCTCATGACGCGCGCACAAGTCCTATCATGAAAAAAGGTTAATTGTGCGACCTGAGTAACGTGCAGTAACGGGGTGTCGGCAATTGTAACTGCGTTATAGTTACAGTAAGAGTAATCATTTTGATTAGTCATTACTAAAAAAAGGTAGCGGCGTTAGTAACGCCGTTACTCTCAAAGCCGTTACTCCCATCACTGAATTTTGGGGAGGTGCAGCAGAGTTTCTGCGGAAGCGGCAGGGGCATATTAGACAGATTTTATAGACTTTATAGACAGTTAGACAGTAGACTATTAGGGGTGTGCATTGGCACTGCCCTCACAATTCGATTCGATTACGATTCACCAGGTAACGATTCGATTCTACGATGCATTGCGATGCATCAAAATCCCACTGACTTCGTAAAATCCGAAACGTGCCCAGATATCCGCTTTCCAAGCTTTTGGTGCATTTTTAATTAGGCCTACCCGTCTATCGCGGTCATCTCCCTCCGCCTCAGCCATCTTGATTGTTGTTGGTATGCCCCCGGAAGTAATTGAAACTTCACAACTTGTCCATTTGAGGCCAGAAAATAAACGGTGACATAATCGATTATGGCACGTTGCCGCATCGATGCTGAATCGTGCATGCCCCGCATTGCAATGCATCGCTGAATCGATTATTGTTGACACCCCTATAGACTATGTATATATATATTTTCATATATCTGCACTAACTGCGACACACGCAGACAACCTGGTTTCTGAGCATAAACCAGGCTTAAATTAGGCCCTCAGTGCCTCCCTGTCTACGTCTCATCATGACGTTTTATTCCGGGTTGCACAATGGTTGATTGGGCCACCAAATGCTATCAAAGCAGGAATGTCCCCCTTCCTCTGCACCCCTCCTCTCATAAATCTGCTGAAAACGCTCCCTGACACGACTCTCCTCTGCTCTTCTACACAAAGCCAATGCTGTTACATCTGTGCTTCTTCTCAGAGATTTTTAAAGTTCTTATACTTGAAGTTTCTGTCAGTAAAAATAAACTTTTGTAAGCAAAAATTCAGTTTATCTATTTATTAAAACACATGTAATAAGATAACTAATACAGGTTCAGATCAAAATACTTCAACATCTGATAAATGGAGTCTTTTTTTATGAGACAAATACCCATAAAAGAAGAGCGATGCTGCATTAAAGACTTAGAGCTATGATAAAGCAGGTATTTCCAGGCTTCATATGGTCGCTCGGGTTCAGCCTGAAGCCGTTCCTTTGTTCGTGCCAAAAGGAGGCAGTCAGCATTCTTCCTGCTCAATATGAGTTCATGGAGAAGAGGAGCAGAGAGAAAACTCCTGCAGGCCACTCAGGCTTTTATCGGCTTTTATCTAGAACCCGAGTGGACATTAAAAAGAGATCTGGAGCTGGAAGGGCTCAACTTTTAAATCAGTTATATAAGAGTCTTGCAAATTCAGCAAGATCAGTCATAAGGCTCTGATACGAGAGACTGAGGCGGAATTTATAATATATATATTATTACCTGCATTTGGCCAACATGAGCAGAGAACAGGAGCAACGAGGCCAATAAAGAGATTTTCAGTTCTATTGTTAATAACATGATGATTTGATTGTTTAAATGAAGCCTTCTGCAGGATAAAAAATCCCAGATTTCCTCCTGAATATATAAACATTTCAAAGTAAGAAATGTTGGTTTTACTTCTCTGATCCAGTCACAAGCGATCAACATGCAGAGAAAGTAATCTCTCCATCTGACTTGATGCTGATTTGCAGTGACATCACAGAGACACAGGTGATCATAATCTGATTAGACGTCTGCACTTCTTCTCCAGCAGCTCCGTCCTCAGAGAGAATCCAGCTTTAAATTGGAGACACTTAGATTTAAACCGCAAGGGATGCTGATACTGTGGTGACCATGGATGTGAAAAACAATCTGTAATGTGGCGCCTGTGGTTCAGAAAGTACAGCCTTCTTCACTGTACATATAGGTCATCACTAGGGCTGCAAATTTGATTAATCTGTTGTTTATTTTTTCTACAAATCGATTAATAATCGGATTGCCAAGTGTTCCTACTAGAGCAGATTGGGTTTCTCTGCCAGCTAAGGCATTTTTTACTGTCTCTACACTCTAGTTAACGATTAATTAATTGATTCAGCCCGAGTCATCGCTGCAATAATCTGGTCTTTACCTGATTCAAAGCTGCCCAGAAGTGCAAAGAAACTGAACTGCTTCAGTTTTCTGTTTTTATTAAACCAAAATGTATTGCGAGTCACCAGATCCGTTACACTGGAAAAAATCGAAATCTAGCTAAGTCATTTTTTCTTAAAATAAATGCATTTATTCTTGGATTGAGGAGGTAAAATTCTGCCAATGGAACAAGGCAATTTTCATTTAAAATAAGAAAAAAAGAATAACATTGTCTTATTTCAAGTGCATATTACCTATATATCTTATTTTAAGAGTAAAAACACTTATTCATTGGCAAACTATCTCATTTTTCTGCTCAAATTAAGGGTAAAAACACTTAATTTAAGATATTTTTACTTATTTCTAGATGGTTTTTCCAGTGTAAGACAATGGTGTCAAACTGGTTCCAGAAAGGTCCGTGTTGTTGCTGGTTTTCGCTCCAGCCGAGCCAGTAGCACACCAGACTCCAGTCAATCATCAAGTCATCAGGTTAATACTGACTCACTTGATGGGATGACTGGAATCTGGTGAGCTGGTTGGAAAGAAAACCAGCAGCAGCCACACGGCCCTTTCTGGAACCAGTTCGACACCCTTCCTGGTTCCTGTGGATCTAACAAGCTTCATAAAGTATCAAAGACATCATAAAGTATCCAGATGAGACAGCCATCTTTGGCCTCATCACTTCCTGTGACATGGTTCACATGTTAGCTGTCTATGGAGAGGAAAAATTTTGTTTTCCATAGATAGGTAGTATCTCACTGTGGCCCTCCCTCTATGATGTCACTTTCTATCTAAAGGACTGAGGTGTCGGACTGAAGGTCAACAGTTTCCTGGTCCTAATACCACAGAGACCCTCAGTTGGCCAAAGAACGCTGAAGCTACAGTGAAAAAGATCTCAATGGAGTTTCATCAGGTTTTTGAGGAATACCAGGATTAGACCTAAGCCCCTAATCTGGTGGATATAAAGACATTCATTCAGACACAGAGCAATAATCAACCTCACACCACAAATCTAGATCTATAGAGCAGTTTACACTACCCTCTGAAAACNAGACACAGAGCAATAATCAACCTCACACCACAAATCTAGATCTATAGAGCAGTTTACACTACCCTCTGAAAACAAATCCGTGCCAAGCTCGGTTCCTGACGACCGTTTACACGCCACGCTAGCACGGTTCCTCGCCTCACAGTGACGATATACGGTACTACTGCTCTCTAGAGGGAAACAAGCAAACCAACATGGCCGCGCCCGTAACACTCAGGAAGTTTGAGAGTCAGGCCAAGAAGGCAGCCTTTGGTGAATTTACTTGAGAGAGTCGGCTACGACAAACAATCGTCTAATCAGGGCGTCCAGACGCAGGAAACAACGACAGACGTTGAGGTTCATCACACTGCTGAGTAGAATCATCACTGGAAACCGTGTGGCGCGGTAGGAAAGCTAGGATTTTAATAAATGTTTGAAATTCCCTGATTACGGAGGCTGACTGTAAGGAGATGACCTGGACTGCTTATGTCTCTATTACCCCATTTCCACTGCGCTTGAAAAACCGATCCATGCCGAGACCGGTCCGAGCTCGGATCAGTTAACCAGGCCGAGCTCGGTTCTGTCGACCGTTTACACATCACGCTATCTCGGTTCCTCGCCTCCTAGTGACGATCTGCGGTATTACTGCCAGCATTGAAGGAGGAAATCAAGCAGTTGGTGGCGGTAATGCACCAACAATTGTTTGCCAACCGCCATAAAACACAAGAAGAAGAAGAAGAAGGAGGGAATCAGGCAAATCAAAATGTTGCGTGGAGAAGATTTAGATAGTTGTTTATAGTTGTTCTTCTTCTTCTGTTTGTGTTGGTTGGCAAGCAACTTCCGGAGGGGCATTACCGCCACCTACTGGAATGGAGTGTGAATCGCGATGTGCAGCCAGACGGAGATGACGCGTTCTGCTCATGCGCTCTTGTTATCAGAGAACCGAGGCAGGGAAAAACTGAGCCGAGCCCACCTCTGGAACTGGTCTGCAGTTAGCTCGGTCCGGTTGGGTCTAGCTCGGTTCAGTTCAGTTTGCTTTCCTTTTACACACCATAAGTTATCTCAGTTACTGAGCTCGGACCGGTTTTTCAAGGGTAGAGTAAATGGGGTAATAGTTAACTGAGAACCGAGCCAGAACTGAACTACGCCAAGCCCTGCTAAGGAGCTAGCACCATGTTAACCCCGTTCAGTTGTGTCTGGTGCGGTTCGGTTCAGTTTTGCGTGACATTTACACTCAACGGTTGTCCCGGTTACCGTGCTCAGACCGATCTTGGCACGGTTTTAAAAGGGTAGTGTAAATGGGTCTAATGAAAACATCTCAGATTAAAAGACCTTCTCTCTATCTCCTGCAGTGCATTTATATTGTTCATTCCTATATTCCAAAAAGAAACTAAAAAACAATGATGTTTTGAGACGTTTCTCTTCCATCCAGGAAGCTTTTTCAATTCAAAGTGTCAGAAATAGCGTTTAGTTCCAGGTTTTATACAGTAGCCCAACAAAGACTTGTTTTAGTTTAGAAAACATGCAAATAGTTTTCTAACACCCATTTGGAATGGGGGTCTTTTGTCTTATTTGTTAGACTGCTATGTTTATCTGTTTATTTGCTACTGACTCCAGGACACACAGGAATTTCAATGTACCAGTTTATTTTCTTAATAAACTCTTGAGTAAATCTGTCCAGCAGCTGAAGCTCGGACACGATGGGGTCATTAAGAAAACAATCCTTCACAACAGAAGGCCAAAAAAAAGCATGGAAACAAGGTGCCACAACGGCCCAGTCAAAGCCCGGTGAATCCTTTTTCCATCCTTACAGGCACGTCTTCCAGCGCTCGTTGGCAATCGAGGCAGAGTGTAACAGAGTCTGCTGTATTCCTACGCCCTAAAACAGGAAACCAGCCTGTAACCGACACCTCGGCATGTATCCAGCAACCAGTGAAAAACGACCTCCGTCTTTATGAGAAAAGTTTTGGTTTCAGTTTAGAGGAACTTTGTTTATTTCTCAGTGTGGTATCAGGCTCATATATGATTGGTTGTGACTGGGTCATAAACTATTCAATCGTGTGTGTGTGTGTGTGTGTGGGATGGACGGGTGTTTTTTGTTGGGGGGTTGGGGCGGAGCTTTTGCTCCAATGTTTACAAACATTACTTATGTCAACAAATGGAAGAGCTTCGTATTCTAAGACTCGATCGTCTGGGGAGATTCTGGAACAGTGTGGGCAATTCCAGTTCCTGAGGGCCCCCATCCTGCAACTTTTAGATGTTTCCTTGGTCTAAAACACCTGAATCAAGTAAATAGATGATTAAGAAGACGGAGGAAACCCTAACCCAACCATTTGATTCAGGTGTGTTTGACCACGGAAACATCTAAAAGCTGCAGGAATGAGGCCCTCAATCTTAATAAGTCAATTTTTCTTAAAATAAGTGCATTTTTTGTTGAATTGAGGAGGTAAGTGAGACACTTTACCAATGGAACAAGACAATTTACACTTAAAATAAGAAAAAACAATGGCATTTTCTCATTTCAAGTGAATTTTATACAATTATCTTATTTTAAGAGTAAAAATACTCATTCCTCTTACTTACCTGCTCAAATTAAGGGTAAATACACTTAATTTAAGAAATCTTTACTTATTTCTAGATTGTTTTTGCAGTGCGGGAACTAGAATTGCCCACCCCTGGTCTGGAAAGTTGTTGAACTTTTGTTTTGTAAAGTATTGAATGTCCCTGATAACAAAACCTAACATTTTTGACATTTTTGAAGGTGTCGAGGATAAAAAATAAAGAATAATAAAGAAAACAAAGGGCTTTAATTTTTACCACCTTAGAATCAGATTTATTTGTTCTTTCAAACCACAAAAATAAATCTTTTGGCTTCTTTTCCATAAGGAGAGTATTTTTAAAGGTTAATATGATATAAAGACATTAAATATGCATCATCTCTATCTGGGTTCTGACTTTTAAGCTTTCGGTAAATAAAGTTAATTAGATAAAGTTAAAATGTCCAGGATGTGTGGGGTCTGCAGAGATCTTAGTTTCACTTTTCCGGACAAGTGATAAAAAAAAAAAAAAAACTTGATTTTCATTTTAATAAAAGACACTGGAAGCACTCATTTGTTAGCACAAATATAGAAATTTATTTTTAAAAAGGAAACACATAACTAACACTAAAGTGAGACTCCAAATGCCGCGGCGTAGACATTTCTTCAGACTGAGAAATAAAACACGACGACAGCTTCAGTGAAGAAACGTCTCCATTGCATTCATACATTCTGTACACATCGTCAACAATTGCACTTAAAAAACAACAAAAACAAAGAGCACATTCAGACTTGACATCATTTCTTTCTTTCTGCACGTACCCCGGAACCTCACACGTTTCCAAACTTCCTCCCTTTCGCGGCTAACCAATCACATTCATTGTCTTTCTTGTGTCAGATCACCTTAATAGCAGCTCAGTTCCTTTATCAACTCACCTCAGAATTACATCACTCAAACACATTTACCAGAGAAACTTGTGCAATTTACATGGAGGGAAAGAAAGGGCTGCATGACTCCATTTTTACAAAAAGCAACTCGATTCTGAATCACATAGGTTCTAAGTTTACACGGAGCTGAAGGTTTAGTGTGCTTTGCTTCATTAAAAATGAATCAGCTGTGTTTTGTGTAGCGGAGAAGCATCGTGTGGCCATGCACTCCCTAAGCTTTCCCTTCAATATGAAGGATTCATTTAGATTTAGTTTCCCTCAGCTTACAGCGTCACATTGAGAAGAGCATCTCAATCAGTGCATGTTTAACTATCCAGCCCTCAAAAAGGGGCCAACAGTCTCTAAATATCTTGTGCACCGTTAGTCTTTTATTTTAGTGGGCAGGCACAAAGAGAAGGCACATTAATATGCTACGATAGAGAACTACGTTTCAGTTGAATTTCCCTGCTGCTCCTCCAGCTTAATCATTCATCAGGCCCAGTGACCGGTTCCAGCGAAAAGCAGGTCAGCTGAGCTGCTTTTTGTCTGATTTGTGTACCTTTGCAGCTAAAAAAAAATCCGTCTGTTTGCTTCAGCGTACTTTGAGTCAGTCCAGCTCAGACCTGGAGCTGGCTTTGGACCGAATGCCCCGTCAGTGTCTGTTATCGGCTGCCAGTGTTGGCTCAGCAAATATCCTAAAGCTTTCACCAGTAAGGCACCGTGTTGTCGATCTGACCCCAGCTCTGCCAGCCAGGAAACAGTCCGCTGGACATGCGTGGGCTGCCGAACTGATCGAACTCCAGCTCCTGGAGCTTCCCGCCCCCCATTTTATGCTCTGAGGGCTTCTCATGAGGAACAGGGGTTCTGTGCACCTCCTCTCTGCTCCAGCCGACGTGTTTCAGAGGGTAGTTCTTGCCCTCGTTATTGTCCCAGAAGGTTTGGCCCTGGACCTTGAAGCAGATGCAGAACTCGACCCGGTTCTGTGGCAGGGTGCGTTCAGGGAGGTCCAGCTCAAAGGCAAAGGTGTCAGTGTCCTGGCAGCCGTAGACGTTGTTCAGGAAGGTGCAGTCGTAATCGGTGAAGGTGGCCCAGGAGTCGTAGGTGACGCGCACCTGCACCGACTTCTCGTAGCCCATGTTCCTGACTTTGATGGTGCCGGTCAGGGAGCGCTCCTGCAGCGAGCAGTTCTCCAAGGAGACACAGTTCCGAATCAGGCGGTTCCGGAAGTCCAGGTAGTCGGCTGAGGGCTGTTTGAAGTCGAGCGCCAGGCTTTGCGGCGAGCTGATCTTTAGATCCATGGTGGCGGTTCCAAGGTCAGTCATCTCAAACTGCAGCTCCTCTGTGATTCTATCAACCGGCTTATTCTGGTACCGCTCGTCGTCGAACTTGGAGAAGACGTGGATGGTGGTGAGAGACAGACCCTTTGTGTCGGCGAACACCACGCTCTTCTTGGTGGGCTTCTTTTTGGACCAGGCCACATGGCTGCTGTCGTCCGCCGCCTTGCGCTGGCTGCTGAGGCAGGGTCGCAGGGGTTGGTAGAGCTGCTGGTTGCAGCTGCGGTTGCTGGACTGGTTGACCCTGTTCTTGGCCCTCTGCAGGTCCCCATAGGAGCTGATAAAGCTTCGGAGAGGAGGCGGAGAGTGGCTGATGTAGAACCTCATGGCTACGTCTGTCATTACTGGGCCAGGCATTGCTGAAGGACTGAAAGATGTGAGCACACTGGGGAAGGGAGAAAACACGGTGAGAAACAGAACGAGATGATTAGACCGTGAAGGAGTGAACAAAGTCTTTAAACTTATTAAAGTTGAATATAAAAGGTTTAGAATGAATTTGAAACCAAAAAGAAAAGTTTTTGGTTTCTACAAAGTCATGCATCAAACTCGAAACTTTCAAACTAAATACCTTCATAAAGAAATAAACTAAATTATTTTACGGTTTCTTACCTTGCAGCACTCATGGAATACTAAAACAGGAACTAAACAAAACTCCAGTGGGAAAATGTTGAATCCCTTTTGCTGTTTGAAGTCTGCAGAGCAGCTTCTGAACTGGCAGGCTGCAGTCACTCCCCTTTCAGTGTCGGGCTTTGCTCAGCACTCTGGGCTTTCAACTGCCACAAGGAGACCATTTGCATAAGCAGTCATCTGGTTCCCTCCGCCAGCCAATTGAAAGACCAGAGGAATTCCTCAGCGGCCAATCCGCTGCGAGCTGACATGGCTGCAGGCCAGCTGATAGGGGGCGTGTCGCCTCATGGTTGAAATTCCTGGGCCTGTTGCCTCAGAGAAGCATGATGGACCCCTGCTGGCGCTGCTGCAGAGGTTTGTCTGCTGAGAGCCGCGTCTCTTCCTGCACACGACTAATAAAACCCATAATAATATTATTCATTTATAAATCATTACATCAAACCACCTAAGAGCAGCACAGCTATGTTAGGTGGTGCCATTCTCAATTCTCAAACAAAAAATAAAATAACCTGAATGGATAAAAAGGTGAAGATCTGTTTTTAGAGCAGCTGACCCCCCCCCCCCGCCTTCAGTGACGTGGCTTTTAATACCTGATGCATTATCCCTGATGAGCCCCTTTGAGCTGCCAGCCACACCTCTTTGCCTAACAAAGCCTCAATCTGCTCACATCTTCATCACCAGACGCTTGATTTGATGTGAAAACAAAGACACGAGTTTCACTTTAAGATGAAACTAAGGAGAAGAAGTTTCATCCCAGCTGTTTTGACTTTCACATCTTATCAGGGAAGGTTTATCCACCATGTTTGCCTCATTGATTTTTAAGCCGGGAGTTAAACATTACCTTCCTAACTGGCCGACTTTGCGGATTATTTTAACTTCTAGCAGAAAATGGGTGAAGGTCTTTTAGCTTTTCTTAGTTTTCGGGGAAGTGTTTGGATTCACTCCACGGTGGATCTTCAGAGGGTCATCCTCACCGCTTTGTTCGTCCTCTCACACTGAGGCTGAGAGGCTAACATGCTGCTGATAGGGGTCATCTTACGGCGCCGCTGGACACCGAGACTTTATCACTTCTACCAATCAATCCAGACTTTATTTATAGGGCAGTCAGGTGGAACAGCTCCTCACTGGTTACAAACAGGAGGATAAAAACACCAGAAGCAAAATCAATAAAACAGAAAAAAGGAGTAAAGGTTGATGAGAAAGACTTAACTATTACACTGCTAAAACGATCTAGAAATAAGTTAAAACTTACATTTAGTGTTTTTACCTTTAAAGGAAACGTTTAATCAGATTCCGAATTCAACACTGGAAAAAATCTAAATCTAGATAAGTCATTTTTTCTTGAATTATGGAGGTAAAATAAACATCTTGCCAATGGAACAAGACAATTTACATTTAAAATTAGAAAACACAGTTGAATTGTCTTATTACAAGTGCATATTATCTAAATATCTTATTTTGAGAGTAAAAATACTCATTCCATTGGCAAATTATCTCATTTACCTTCTCAAATTAAGGGTAAATACATTTAATTTAAGAAAGTTTTACGTAGTTCTAGATCGTTTTTGCAGTGAAACTTCAAATTTTCATTTGAATGTGCTTCACTGGAGGCAGTGGCGGTTCTAGACCAAATGTACCATGGGGCCAGGAGGGGGCCCTGGGTGTT
>NW_015150518.1:1152199-1152956 GCF_000732505.1 Cyprinodon variegatus | reverse complement strand
ATGAAGGTACTTTGAACCATTTTCTGAATACTTTACCTGATTTAAATCCCTTAAACTCTGAACAAAAGGTTCTGTAGGAAAATCTGATCAAAGTGGTGAACCTTCCATTATGATGCTGTTAAACCCATTAAAGGTTCTGCACTAAACTTTGAAAGGTTTTACTGTTGGGAGGTTTGAGCTCCTTTAAATCTTTTTTTTATTTCATTAACTTTGAGACGTTTTAATAAAAAGAAAAAAAAACAAAAGAAATTGAACTGACTTGTTATTTTCAGCCAATAAACCTGAAAGAACAATGAAAGATAAAGTAATAAAGATCAAGCTCCCGTTTTGGTAGACTTCTAAGTTTAATAAGTTTGTTTTAAAAACTGATTGGCTTAAAGTGAGACTTTAACACTTGTTAAGAAGCGATCGTTGAAGCTGTGAAGTGGTTCTGCAGCGATGATGGATGCTGATTAATCAGCATCGACACGTTGAAGCACATTAATTAGAGGAGCTGAGTAAAACCCAGACAGTGTTTTACAAAAACCGGTTCTTGAACGCTTCAGGGCTCCGTTTCATAAAGCAGGTTTACCGAAAACTCTAAATCACATTTTTCTGCTACAAAAACATAATTTAGAAAATATATTATTACAGTTCAGTCTAGATGTGTCATTTTGTTCACGAAGAATCTTATTTTTGTGAATGGAACAACGGGACAACAGTGGAGTGATTTTAATAAACGTAGAAAACGGCATGCCATAGCACACTTCATAAAAGC
>NW_015150518.1:1147269-1148674 GCF_000732505.1 Cyprinodon variegatus | reverse complement strand
GCCACTGGCGTCAGACAGAGAAGAAACGCTCATTTATTAAGTTTCTTCCTTTTCTGGCAGTGAAGTCGTTTAAGCTGCAGGTAATGACCTTTGCCTTCATGTCCTGCTCTCTGATTCCCTCAGGGCTGGAAACACAATTTGGCTTTTTTATCCTCATATTCAAGTAGAAAGACTCATAGTCACTGTCAGGCATCTTCAAGAGTACAAAATAAAACAAGTGAAATATAAACACCTTAATCTCCGTTAAAACAGAGGCAGTTTTTTTTAGCTGACTGAGGTCAAAGGGCAGGAATCCTTTTTGTCCCTGAGTTGGTGGATTTCACAACAGACAGCCTGGTTTTTACACGTGAATCCCTCTGTGGACTGAAGGAACGTCCATGCCTGTCTCACATGGCCGTAAAGGTCAGAGATAGTTATTATCTCAGCCTCGTCTGGCCATCTGAGGGCAGCTGCACCAGTAACACAGCCTGCAGATTACATCAGAAACATTTCTTAATATAGCTGCAGCAAAGTAAACTCAGCAGAAATAAAAAAAGACACAAAAGGTTTGCAAAAGCAGGTATTATCACACATTTTTTTAATAAAAAAAAAAAAAAAGCAAGACGTGCTTATTAAGGGTAAAATCCAGCAAGGAATAATCAATGGATTATTCATACATAAACTAATACGTTTGCGGTGATTTAATGAATTTAGCGTTAATTAGTGTCACGGTTTTGGTTCTGTTTAAGTTTTCTTTTGAGTTTTCAGTTTTATGTTGATGTTTTTCTCTGTTTTCTAGTTTTTTTGTGGTGTTTTCTGGATGTATTTGTGTTCTTAGGTATTTCTTGCTTGTCCGCATTTCTGCCCAAGTATAGTAACACCTCACTCCTGACATTTTCCGGCTGTCAAGGTGGGGCTGGAGGTTTGACACGACCCAAATGCAGACACAAAAGCTTGAAGTGGTTCCCTAAAAATTTCATATCATAAAATTCTACGGAAGCAACAATCCAAAAACATAAATCCACAAAAATCCAAAAATACTGAAAACCAGGAATACTCACAACAAGAAGGGGACAAAGTAATGATGACAAACCAGCAAAGAGTGACTGAACAGGAGGAGGATCTATGGGAGAGAAACAAAGACCAGGCTAATCAGCAGATTGGGAGCAGGTGTGAACAGAGGAGGCAAGAAGGGAGCAAGGAGAAGGAGACTAACACAGGAGGGCAAACAAGGAATGTCTAAGAACTAAAATACAATCAAAAATACATAAAACACAAATGGAAATAAGACAAATGAAAACTAAGAGATAAAACTTGAACAAAACCATGACAACGGCAGTGATGTCACGGTGCGGTAAGCCTAGCGCCATTCTCCCCGCTTTCCAAGCTAAATCAATGGGAACTACTAGACACATCTGCAATCAAC
>NW_015150518.1:1142370-1143512 GCF_000732505.1 Cyprinodon variegatus | reverse complement strand
ATCAACAAGAGAAAATACGGACTTTAACACCAAAACAGCCAAGAGCTGTGACTCCTCCAACCACGACAAAGGAGGGGAAAGCAAAAACTGAATCTGAAATCCTAAAACTGAATCCAACAAGCTTCAACAAAAAACCCCAAGGATCTGCTGATCTCTTTGACCAGGAACACGCTCCATCAACCTGCTCCAGATGCATGGAGATGACCGAGCAGCAGAATACTAAGGAACTGCTCACAAGACAATCTGAAGACACCAAAGGTCATGTCCCAGATAATGAAACTTCACCAGACGGTGAGATTCCATCTCATTTCGTTGAAGTTAAAACCCAAAAAAAATATTTGAAAAGAATAAAGAAGTTCTTTTCCAAAATATCCATTTGGCCCCAAAAAGAAAAATTATCAGTGGCTGAATGATTCTCAATGAGGTTTATTGTTTACTGTCTTGTCTACTGTCGCTACACGTTTGCAAGGGATTGGTTCAAAGTTTCTCAGCAGGAAGGATCAGAGCACGAACATGGAAGAGAATATTTCCAAAATGGAGCAAAGTATTGCTTCGTTGAAAAGGAAACACGAGAAAAACATTCAGCAGCGTAAGAAAAGGAAGTAAGACTTGACCCCAAGGATCTGGAAGCCATCCAGGCATTGAGAACCAAGACCCTGACCACCGTAGGACAAGTCCACAAGCTGCTAGGGGTCCTCAGCTATTACCAGACATATATCCAAGATTTCTCAAGAATTGCCAAGGCAATGTATGAGCTCTTGCAAGCAAGATGCCCTGCTGCTGATACACCACCAGCAGAACAAACAAAGGGGAAAGAGCACAGCTGTCCTGGACCAGCCCATCCATGTCCTGTCAAACCCACCAGTGCTTGCCTATCCTGACTTTAACCAAGACGTTGCTTGTGTGGCTGTTCTGAACCTCTCACAAAGCCCAGCATCTCAGTCACCAGAATTGCTCCCTGCTATAAGCCGTGGCGAACTCATTAAATCTAGCGTTGTCTATACTCTAACAATAAAAGTGTAAATAGAAAGTGTTAGGTTTATTCTTTTATACATACCGGTAATGTGCATTGTTATTCTGTTAGCCAGATTAGAGAGAGTAGAAGGCCTTCCTTCACATTGTAGATGTCACTGTGTGTACGG
>NW_015150518.1:1139885-1141491 GCF_000732505.1 Cyprinodon variegatus | reverse complement strand
ATCTGACTGGAGGATCTGGTAAACTTTAAAGTGACCTGAGATGACATGATGTGAATTTGGCGCTTTCAGTGATCTAATGTATGATTTGCAATAAATGCAAATAAAGGAGGAAAAGTTTTCTGTATGTTTTATTTTTAAATCAACACTAAACTCGAAACTGCATGTGCAGGTATTTTTCTCTGGTTGAAGTGTGTCCGCTTTGCTGTATTGGTTACCGGGGAAACGGGAATGAGTCTTATTGTAACTGGTGAATAATTTTTGTGGAGAGTCGTTTATTCTCTCTCTTCCATCTGATTAGGGCTGCAACTAACGATAATAATGGGAATATCAAAAGGTTCCATAACATAGACTTTTTCCAGTTTTCTATTTTTTTTTTAAATATATATACATTTTTTTTTTACAACTTTGGTTTAATTACTGCTCTGAGTCGCTCTGTCAGCTAAATGCCTGTTTTGGAGTCTTTATCCTCAACATAATAATCGATTACTACATTAGTTGCCGATTATTTTAATAATTGATTAATCTGATTAATAGTTTTTTTTAACCTTACATCTGACCATAACTTTCAGACTCCAGAAACATGGAGGACTGTCCTCCTGAAATGTAGACTCAGCTGGACCTTGGCGCTTTGACCTAAGGAGCAGGTTTCCACTATTTATGCCTCGTTGTACTAAACATTGAAAATGACCCAACAACAAAGCAAATACCAGCAGCTTATTATCGCTCCTTTCTCTTCCTTGGGTGAACAGAGCCGGTTTTCCTTAGATAGGAAACTTTGAACCAATCTGACTGGATGATCTGGTTGAATTGTCTCTGTAAAGAGCCTTTAAATGACATGCGTTGTGAGTTGGTGCTATAGAATAAACTGAACTTAACTGATGTTGGTCAACATGGATATAATAAATACTGGCTGTTGTGGTGCATAAAATCCAGCCGCCATCTTGTTTTTTTGTCCTCTCTCGTGCTGCTCTTGTGTCCCACCTCTCGGTCTAACATCATCAGATCTGTCACTTTGAGACATCTGATTTGCGGACGCATTTCACTGCATACATAGTAGCTCGAGAGATAAAAAAAGTCAGTTTTTTAACCGTTGAGAAGGAATGAAAACGGGTTTTCATCTGGAACTGGTCTTTATTTAGCTCTATCCCATCGAATTGGAGCACCAGGACCACACCAAGTTCCAACAACAGGACCAACACCACGGAGAGATCTTGGACACCCCCTGAAACTACTACTATACTTCCACCTTGTTCCTCTTGTCCCATGTATAGACATTTCTTGCCATGCAAAACTAGTCAAGAGCAAGTTAACCATGACCTGGCAACATTAAATCCCATTATTACATTCATACCGAATCTGTCTTCAGCTGATTTGGATGATCAACAAGGGAAAATACAGACTTTAACACCAAAACAGCCAAGAACAGTGACTCCTCCAACCACGACAAAGGAGGGGAAAGCAAAAACTGAATCTGAAATCCTAAAACTGAATCCAACAAGCTTCAACAAAAAAGGATCTGCTGATCACTTTGACCAGGAACACGCTCCATCAACCTGCTCCAGATGCATGGAGATGACTGAGCAGCAGAATACTAATGAAGTCCTTA
>NW_015150518.1:1137782-1139048 GCF_000732505.1 Cyprinodon variegatus | reverse complement strand
CAACAAAATTTAAAAAAGTGCCAAAAATCGCCCTTTGACCCACAATGGCTGACTTCCTGTAGGTTTTAGAGCATACCCACAATGTAATTTTTTTTCGTGATTTGTTGAGATCTATGTACCTGCCAAATCTCAAATCTCTGTGACTTACAGTTTTCCCCAACTCACGTTAGGTGGTGCTGTAGAGGCATTTGGCCACGCCCATTTTGAATTCCATTATCATACGTAAATTTCACTAGGGGGACAATTTACTGCCAAGTTTGGTGAGTTTTTCGGCATGTTAAAGCTTCCAAAAAGCCGTTTCTTTTGTGTGGAGAAAAATAATAATAAGAAGAATCATAACAACCGGTACAGGAACAATAGGCCTTTGCAGCGCTGTCACTGCTCGGGCCTAATAAGTAAAACGTGAAACAATATAAACAAAATAAAACTGCTAAAACATAGGTAAAAATAACACTCACATAAAATATAAATAAATAAAATATTGTACTGTACTGTGTTTTTACAAATATAAATACTGTGCATCTGAAGAATATATCATCAATATGCGGCTGAGGACATTTTTACAGTATTTTACAATATTTTTACAGCATAGTTATATATAAATATATATAGACTGAATGATTTATACATAGAGTGAGAGATATGTGTACATATGTTTGTGTATAGCTGTATAAAAATGTTTCTGTATATAGTAATAAGAAGTTTGTAAAAACTGTATGAATGGCTGTGCTCTGCAACAATAATTTTAATAATTTTACTCTTAACCCCACTAAGAATATTTATATAAACTGAACCATTTATTTGTTTTCAGCAACAACAACAACAACAACAACAAAAAAAAAAAACGAGTTAAAGTTGATTAAAATTGATTCTATTCCTGCTCAACACATTACACTGAGCGGAGCTATCGACCTCCCCAAGATGGCGCCATTAAATCACATCAACGCTCATAAATGAAAGCGATTGCCTTGGGGTCTAATCTGATATTATGTCTATGTTGTTCATCCCCCGGCCCCTCCCACAGAAACAGTTTTATCTTCTTTAGATCCTACCTTTACATATTCATGTGTAATTTACACATTTATAGTCAATGGAGTTTGACAGAAAAAGCCTGACGCTCCTCCCTCATGCCGTTACAGTGAAACTCTCTACAAATTATTAATTCAGTATATTTCTATAGAGCCAATTCACAACACGTCATCCGAATTTACTTTACAGTTCAACAGATTAATCCAAATGCCATCAGAACGCTGATAATATTAAGTG
>NW_015150518.1:1116158-1133867 GCF_000732505.1 Cyprinodon variegatus | reverse complement strand
CAGATAGACGAGTCCGAGTAGCGCCATCTCACTGCGGAGCTGAGTCCCACCTGGTTTTTAGACGTACAGCGTGAGCAGGTAGATCGCATCAGAGCGCCGTGATGAGGAAACCGCAGAGGCTCGTCGTACAGTTTGAGCTGTAGCTGCGTGCAACGATTGAAAATGTTGCGCAGTTTACGCCCGGCTTGTGTTGCAAAACATAAGGTCACAAAATATAGTTTGATTTCAAACAGTGCACACTGTTAGTGCTTCTGCAATTGTCCTAATTTGTTTAGTTTTGCTAACTATTAATGCGGCAAAGAAAAGGTGAGTCGGTTCGTCATCCTATCGGCTCTGATGGAGGCGGGGGACGGTTAATGGAGTCGCCTCCCTTACCGTGAAAACGAACCCCACCGTATCCAAGACATTCAACGCAAAGATGTCCGTTTGAGTCCAACGTGTCCGCGGTCTGGGACTGAACCTCTGCGTGTTTTCTTTTAAGACTCCTTCTGTTTGATTCGGCGGGAAGCAAGCAGGGCGGACGTTTAACGCAGTGGAACGCCGTCTTTAGGATACAATCGCTGGACTGCAGGGTTGGAAGTTGCTCCTGGATTTTTGTTTTCCAGGATTTCTCCATGTTTTTTTTTCCGGCTGGGAGAAACTGTTTTTTCCAGGTTCTTTTGGAAGAAAGTTGGAAGGTCAAATTTACTGGAAAGTAAAACCAGGGTGGTTTGGGGTCATAAATAGCAGAAGAAATGAAAGAAAAAAGAACAACAGCCGGTGTTAAATGGTAGGAAATAGTTTTCCTACCATTTAAAGGTTATCAGTAGATGATCACTTCTGTATTAAATACGTAATTCCCTGATGGGTTTTCTCTGGTGAATTTGGTGGGTAGTTGACTTTTTAATGGAACTATCCCAGTTCTCCAAAATATGATCCATTACCAGGAATTTCTTCCAGTTTCTACTAATTTTCGGGACGAAATCTGTTTCTTCCAGAAGAAACTAAACCCTGCTGGACTGAATGTTCATTACTGATATCTGTAAACGGAAGACATCTCTCTATAACTGTAGTTCTGACTATCCAGGATGATGGTAATGATATCAAGGATGTGAACTTACTAATTAAATGTAAAAGTGGCTTGCCATATAAATGGATCATTGGTGACGCGGCGCTGAAATGTCCAGCAACCGCTGCCAGGCGAAGCGTTAGCCATGACGGTACAGCTGTTAGGGTTAGTTTTTCCATTATTTATCGTTTATTCAGGAGACGCGGCAGATTTTAGAAACTGAAAATTATGGGGCCAAAATTGTTGCTTTATTATTTACAAATGTGTGTGGAGAGTTGTATATCTGTATCTCGATTTGTAGATCTGAAAACAGATTTGTGGATTTTTTACACATTTGCAAACCAGATTACACACACACAAGTAGTTTTGCACATTTGCAGATTGTTGTACAGACACATAAATCTCCTCACACATTCACAGTTTAATTTACACATTTTCAAATCCCCCTGCACACATCGAGATACAGATACACAACTCTCCACACACATTTGTAAATAATAAAGCAACAATTTTGGCCCCATAGAAAAAGGGCAAAATAAAGGCAGCTTGAATGGTCTGGCTGTTGACTTACGGTATTTGTGTTTTTATCTAAAGACTGTTGAGACCAAAGGTTCAAAAATGATTGAACAAAGGTCAGGTGTCAAAGTGGAGCCCATGGGTCACAGGGCATTACGCTGATGCTACAAACCACAGGATGGGCTGAGAGGCGTTTATGGCTGAAACAATCAGATTAATCCATTATCGAAATAATTGTGAACTAATTTAGTAATCAATCAATCTTTACGTGGATTTTAGAGACTGTAAAACGAGCCTTTAGCTGACAGAGCGAACCACTTAGAACAGGAATTATACCAAGATTTTAATAATTTTGTATTTAACATTAAATAAATAAATAAATAGTCTGTCAATCTGCTCTCTCCAGAACTCCTCAAGTGGAAAAGTTTTAGTTTCACCCGACAGATTAATCGATTTGCTAAATATTAATTTCTGCCCTATTGCCGCATCCGTGTATTCCAGGTTTGATGGTTAAAATCTTTTATTTAAGGAGGTCTGTAGTTATATCTTAAGAAAAGGGGAACATTTCTGAAGTCCAGTGACTTAATTAAAGTTTATTTAAATTTGAAGCTTTAAACGTCTCCGTCTTCTTTAACATTTAGCTCTGAAGTTCATAAACTAAACCTCTGGATAGTCAAAACTTCAACTGTCTGTGTGAGGGACCAAACTTGAATAAGGTCTAAAGGTGTTCAAAAATAAAAAAATAAACTTTCATTTAATAAATGGTAAATGGCATGTGCTTATATAGCGCCTTTATTCAAGTTAATTCAATATTGTCAAAATAATTGACAAAGGTTCAAAGGCAATACAAAATAACTTAAATAATTATTAATAACATGGATTTAGGCCGAACTCAACTGAGGTCGACCGAACAGTAAGTCACTGATAAAGAACAGAGGCTGCTTTAAATAGGGGGGGCGTAACGTAAACTTTCCACATGAGGGAGGCACAATTTAGATTAAAAAATATCCATACAAAACTAAAACATAATAAACAAATAAAACAACTACTTAACTTAGAACAAATTAGTGAATATTAAGGTGACAAAATAACAAAAGTCCACTTAAACAAATCCCCCCCCCCCTCTGTTCTTTGGGAAGTGGTATGTTCCTGGCTGCTTCCACCTCCAGCTGATCTGTATTTGTAGAACCTCAAAGAAAATAATGAGTGTGAGTTAAACTATTCAGACATTAACTAAATGTGCACCCATTAGAAAATATAGATCTAAATGGAATAAACTGAATCTGGAACTAAATACGAATAACTGGAGCTAGAAGGATCCACCAGTCCGGTTTGGGGTTTTTTGTTTTTTTAGCAACTTTGCTGCATGTTTTAAAGTTAAACTTGTGTTTCTGTTTCCAGCAGATGTTCAGAGATTGGAGGTGATGAAAGAGAAGGTTCCTTGGAGCCCGAGTCAGGATCAGCAGAACCCAGAACCGCTCCACATAAAGGAGGAAGAGGAGGAGCTCTGGATCAGTCAGGGGGAAGGTTATCTTTACGGGCTGGATGGGAACGAGCACGGCCGACTCCCGCTAACTGTTGTAGTGAAGACCGAGGATGAGGAAGAGGAACCTCAGACCTCACAGCTTCATCAGAGCCGAGCTGACGCAGGAGAAGCTGAGCGTCCGACCAGCAGCTCCTTCAAATGGATCAAAACAGAAACTGATGGAGAAGAGTGGGGGCGACTGGAACTGGTGAGGAAACCAAGCGCTTCAAGACCAAAGAGCGGCGCCGAGGCTTTGAACTCTGAGCCGGAATTCAGCGACGATGATGAAGATTGGCGGGAACCTTTGTCAGAGAATGACTCTGGCTGTAAGGGAAGAGCAGCAGAGTCGGGGCTAGGCGGCGATAACGGCGCTGTCAAAAAACCCTTCAGCTGCTCAGAGTGTGGTAAACAGTTTCTATACAGGCAGTCTCTGAAGAGACACATGAGACGCAACATAGAAAAAAGCTCCTCCAACTGTTCAGCCAATCAGAAATGTTCTGACGTTAAACAAAACGCCAATTCAAAGACCAAAGTCCACACAGGCAAGAAAAACTTCAGCTGTGATATGTGCGGCAAAACATTCAGAGATCATTTCAGTCTGAAATCTCACATGAGAGTCCACTCGGAGGAAAAGCCCTTTGGCTGTGAAATTTGCACCAAGAGCTTTAAGCATGAGCACAATCTGAAGATTCACATGAGAATCCACACCGGAGAGATGCCGTTTAGCTGCGAGGTTTGCGGTAAAAGATTCAAGCATCAGCACAATCTGAAGACGCACATGAGAATCCACACGGGGGAGAAACCTTTCGTGTGCGACATCTGCGGTAAAAGAGCGAGACACCAGAATAACCTGAAGACCCACATGATCGTCCACAGAGGGGAGCGACCCTTCGGCTGCGAGCTTTGCGGTAAAAAATTCAACCGTAAAACCAGCCTCAGGGCGCACATGACTGTCCACACCGGAGAAAAACCGTTTGCTTGTGAGATCTGTGGTAAAAGCTACAAACGCAAAACACACCTTCGGACTCACATGACCGTCCACAACGAAGAGAAGCCTTTTGGCTGCGAGGTCTGCGGTAAAAGGTTCAACCGTAAAACGCACCTCGGGACGCACATGGCGGTCCACACCGGCGAGAAGCCTTACAGCTGTGACTTCTGCGGTAAAAGATTCACCCGCAAAACGCATCTAGATTCCCACATTACGGTTCACACGGGAGAAAAACCGTTCGGCTGCGCCGTCTGTGGGCAGGAGTTCTCCCAGCAGGGGAGCTTAAACCGACACATGACGTTACACTTAGGATAGAAACGCAACTAGAAGCTGGAGGTCAAACCTGAAGCTAACTTCACCTCCGTTACTGAGGTGGCCTGACTTTGTTGTACAACTTTGTTTGGATTTTGACTTTATTAACTACAAGTATGAATGTTATAACTCTTAACTGCCAGAGAGTGCAGCAACTATGAGAATCTTATTTTGGTACTTTCTCCCTTGGTTGATGTTTAGAAACACTAAGTCAAATTTTCTTAATGTTGATACCGGTCCTGATTTCAGTCACATTTCTAAGTTTTAGGACCTGATTGTTTTATTTTCTATTTTTCTTATGCTGTTACTAATCATTGGAGGCATGATATGCAAAATGAGCTTTAAAGGGTCTGCTATCCGTATGCAGCCAGCACCTTAAGGTATTTAGTTCAGTCAAGCAGCACTACTCTAACAGGTCAAATCTGAAATTCAAACCAAAATAATCGGTTAAAGATCAGAGATTAGCATTTTAAGACGGCGGCTGTCAAAGTGGAGTCAGCTGGAAACGTCGTCTTTCCTTTCTGGGTGAATTAAGTTCCTGATTTATAAGCTTTTGCACTAGTTTAGTTCAGGATTATCCAGCTGAGAAAATGACTGAGCCTAACAGGCACTTGTATGTATTCATATCCATCAGTTATTATTTTCACATACCTTTAATTATCAGCAGATTATGACCAAGTGTGTTTATAAAAAAAAGTCAGATAATGGAAATCTATAGCTGAGAAAAAAAAAGTTGTATTTGATTTAAATAAACTTTGTTTTTCTAAAAAACAAAAAAAAGTCTATTTTGTAATCTGTTTGGATAAAATAATTAATATTGTCCTTAAATGTGTGCCACTAAATCCACCAAATGTTTCATCGGTGAAAAACGCATAGCTTCAGAATAAATGTTCATATATATATATATATATATATATATATATATGAAAGTGTGTCATTTTAAATAGTTTTTTATAAGAAATATTTTTTCTGTGTTCAGCACCTATTTATTCATGTCCCTAAAGGCATAGATAAATTTATACTTTGCAAAGTGTTAGCTTAGTGAGTTAGAGCAGTGCACTTGTGCTCTGAGAAGGTTGCAAGTTGCTGGTTTGATTCCCACAGCTTCCACTCTGGTGACAGGAAGTAAATTAGGTAAAGACGTCATAGAGCCTCTCAGGACAGCGAATAGCGCCTTTTCCTGCTGAGGAGAAAACACTGACAGTCTGACTGAGGGATAAACACTGATATATATTTAAGAAACTCCTATTATAACTACCTTAAAATGTATTCAGATGGTTCTAAGAATTTAAAAGGACATATTGGAAAAGGAATTTAAATACCAGTTTGAAATATAAATCTCTAAAAGAATATCAGATCAACTGTCTGTTTTGACAGCAGAAATATACTAAGCTTACAGTCTGTAGACCAGACAGGCTGGTGGTCTGTGCAGATTCCCTGGAAAATATTCAGAGAGAAGAAAAATTATAGAAAAGATTTAGTATTAGACATTAAGCACATTCTATTTAGATCATCTAGGGGTGGCTTTGATATTTGCTTATGTTGGGTTCCAGCACATAAAGGTGTAAAAGGCAGATATATTAGAAAAAAGGCTTTAGAGGGAATAATAATCATTACAATTCCTGTTGAGAAAGGGGAAGAAAAATCATTTATTAAGAGTAAAGAAATGGAAAAATGGCAAAAGAGGTGGAACGAAGATAAGAAAGGAAGAAGATTATATAAAGTACAAAAATCAGCATTAAATAGAATCATTAATGAGAGAAACAGAAGGTAAGAAGTAATAATGAGATTAAGAGTGACTCAGACCTATTTAAATGACAATTTATATTTAATAGGGAGGAAAAATAATAAAAATGTGAAGGATGTGGATTAAAAATGTAGAACAGCTACTGATGAACAAACATGAAAAATAGAAACTGAGAAGGATGGTTGGAAGGACATGATAGGAACAGAGTCTTAATAGAATATTGGGAAATGAAGGAAATATAAATGATATTAATAGATTAAGGAAAGCATAAATTATTTATCTACAGAATACAATAAAAATAAAATATATTTTTTTTTTTTTTTTACTGAATTTGATGTAAAGTATGAGTGTGTAGTTGCTACACACTCATATATGCAGTAGGTGGCGGTATGCAGCTTAAAGCTGCTGGCGATCCACCAGAATAGAAAAGAAGAAGAAGAATCTGACGTCACTGCTAACAATGGCTGCTGAGGAAATCTGCACCGAGGCTGAAAAAAACATCCTAGGTTACAAAGAAGACGTCAGACTGCTGGGAATCTACTGGAAACCGCAGATTGAACTCCAAAGAATCGGTAAAAATCTAAAACCGTATGATAAGTTTAATTTTCTGCTCTGAGCTGCTAGCTTAGCAACACGAAGCTGAAGTCTGCTTCTTATTTAAACCACTGCGGTGAAACTAGTCTTAGAAAGATGGATGTTGTTGTAGGTTCAGGTGCTTCAGCCTCGTGTCTCTGCCGGGTCAGGTTGACTGGTTTCAGGCAGCAGGTCTCTGACTCGTTTCAACTCGATCCACTGCGGCCATCTGAAGTTAGCTTCCGAATTGTTATAAAGGGCCATTCCGCCTTTTTTCTTTCCTCAGTTTGTCGTTTTTAATGTCTTCTTATTCAAGAACTGCAGGATTTAGACAGTTAAAACCTGGATTATATTATTCTGCAGTAACAACAGAAGAGCTTTATGACAGCCCTATAATTTTTATTTCTATTTTTTGTTTCCAGGTCAGCTCAAACGCTGCAGCATTTAGACACTTCAGACCTTAATCATATTAACCCACAATAACAGCAGGACCCTTTAAACCCACTTTGAGATTTGTGAAAGCGATATCTGACTATTGAATATTTACTATGTTTTTTATTTATTTTCCTATCCCTGGTAGGGCTGAAATAATTAAGCAGAAGCAGCTGGTTTACATGCAAAAAGTCAAAGGTTGACGCGCATCCAGGCGCGGCAGAAGGTCCTGCAGCGTCTAGAGCAGCAGCAGCAACAGGAGCAGCGCCTCATGAGCATCTGAGGCGCTTCATTTATTTTAAAGAGCAAGAAAAACTTTGACAAATTTCACAGATCTCTCTCACTGCCCGAGCGGCTTCTAAACCGTCCCGCAGGTTTTATTGCTGCATTTTCTTTGCTTTGGGGCTTTGCTAAATAGCTGCGTTTGATTTTGTTTTTTTCATTTGTTCATTTTAAAAACGTTTCATCATCTGTCCAAGTCAAATGTGAGAAATTGTTTTACCTTGTGTGGCACAGAGACAGAAGTAAAAAAAAACAAACAAAAAAAACCCAAAGCTGCAAAGATCTGCTCACCCTGCGCAGATGGAGCCTCTCTTTACGCAGTCGGTGTGACCGGACCTTTACTCAGATCATTCTTTTAAATTATCTTTAAAAAAAAAAAAAGTTTAATTCTCTATGGAAGTAAAACCACCTGATTCAGGATGCAGTCCTCCTGGGTGAGCATGTGGCGACAGACATCCCTGTGGATTGTCTTTTTTTAAATCATTTTAGTTGAAAATAAGGAAACGTTTTTTTTTTTTTTTTCAGATTTTGGATTTCTGTTGGAAAACCAAATTCGAATGTTCAGCATGTAGACGGACCAATTAGGACGGCTCTACTAGAAGGACTCTATGATCCCGGTATTTTAGCATTAAAAAACAACAAGCTGGAAAGTAAAGTGATCATAGCCCTGAGAAAGTAAAAATTGTGTGTTGATCTGTCATTGTTAAAGGTAAAGAGGAGGATCTTTTATTTCCGGGTGGATCATCTCAATCAGTGGTCCTCCTAACTGTCAATCATTCTGGTGATATGTTTACGGTCGTCCTACGTGCTCTTCCCGTTAGCTAGCCTTTTCTGCGCACTTTCAGGCGTATATCTGTGGTTAGCTACGGTTTCATTAAAGCTCACCTTTCTCAGTTTCTTTGAAAATGGCCGAGAGTCGGAAGAGAAAAGGCGTCTACAAAGTTTATGAGAAGAACTCTCCTCGCAAAGCATTATGGGATTTGCTGTCACATTTAGCGCAGGCCAGATTATGATCTGAGCCCTAAATCGGACCACAATCTGTTTCCCATATGGAAGTTAAGATCCAGGAAATCAACATTTTTATTGAAACCCTCCGCTTCACTTTCCACTAGCAATGAAACAGAGGCTAATTATAATCATGATGTTTTGTTCCCTACAGAACTCCAAAAGCCACATGTCTCCAATGAGGAAGAAACTCTGACCGTCCAACAGCTCTGTAACCGGGAGAGGAGGTCCAGTTATGACCAGGAGGAACTAGTACCTCCATGGACTGAAGAGGATCAGATGGAACCAGATAAACCATCTCCTCCTTTTAAAGAACTGCTGGAACCAGAACCTCAGTGGATTAAAGAGAAGGAGGAAGAGCTCCTGCTTATTAAAGAAGAAAATATGGAACCCCAGGTTACCTGGGCTAATGAGGAGCAGAAGGAGCCAGAGTTTCTACCCATTAAACTGGAGGAACCAGGACCTCCATGGATTAAAGAGGAAGAACCCCCAGAGACCTCGCTTATTAAAGAAGAAAATGAAGAACCCCGTGTTTCCTGGGTTATTGAGGAACAGAAAGAACCAGAGTTTCTACAGATTAAAAAACAGGAGGAACCAGGACCTCCATGGATTAAAGGAGAAGAGAAAGAACAATCACTGTTTAAGCTAAAGGAGGAACCAGATTCTTTCCTGCCTAAACCTGAGCAAAGCATAACCGAATGTTCCCCACCTAGACTGGACCTACACTGCAGACAGGAAGACCAGCTGCTTCTTCAGAAGCAGTCCATCACTTTTATGGAGACTTTTACTCCTCAGGAAGAGGATTTGAGTAAAAATGAACCAAGAACTCAGCAGCATTCCTTTCATATCCCTCCTATAGCGGAGACAAAAGATCAGGAAGAAAGTTGCTCGTCTTTGTCAGAGAGTCGCTGTCAAACCGACAAAAAGACTTTCAAATGTGATATTTTTGGAAGATCATCTAAGACTAAATATAACATGAAACAGCATTACAGAACCCACACGGATGAGACATGTACTTCATGCGAGATGTGTGGGAAAAGTTTCTCTCAGATTAGTCATTTAAATGCTCACATTAAAACCCACACTGGTGAGAAACCTTTTTTATGTAAAACATGTGGAAAAAGTTTCTCTCGAATAAGTAATTTAAACGTTCATATCAAAACTCACACTGGTGAGAAACCTTTTTCATGCAAGAGATGTGGAAAATGTTTTTCACGGAGAAGTAGTTTAAATGTTCACATCAGTACCCATACTGGTGAGAAACCTTTTCCCTGTAAGACTTGTGGAAAATGTTTCTCTCGAAAGAGTAACTTAAATGTTCACATCAGAAACCACACAGCTGAGAAACCTTTTCCATGTAAGATTTGTGGAAAAAGTTTCACCCGAATGAGTCATTTAAATGTTCACATCAGAAACCACACAGATGAGAAACCTTTCCAATGTCAGACATGTGGAAAACGTTTCTCATATATTAGTCAGCTTAATAGCCACATTAGAATGCACACTGGTGAGAAACCGTTTATCTGCAACACATGTGGGAAACGTTTCTCTCAGATTAGTCATTTAAATGTTCACATCAGAAACCACACAGGTGAGAAACCTTTTACTTGTAAGATATGTGGAAAAAGTTTCACTCAGGTTAGGATTTTAAATATTCACTTCAGGACCCACACAGGTGAGAAACCTTTTACATGCAAGACATGTGGACGAAGTTTCTCTCAGTTTGGTCATTTAAATAATCACATGAAAACCCACACTGGTGAGAAACGTTTTACTTGCAAAACATGTGGAAAACAATTCTCCCGAACTGACAATTTAACGAATCACATCAGGACTCACACTGGGGAGAAACCTTTCACATGCAAGACATGTGGAAAAGGTTTCTTTCGGATTGGTCGCCTAAATGCTCACCTCAGAACACACACTGGTGAGAAACCTTTTCCATGCCAGACACATGGAAAAGGTTTCTCTAACTTAGTCATTTAAATGTTTGCGATGTTCAATGTGAAAATTGTTTCTATGTGAGACGTGGGAAGCTGAGTAATTTAAATATTCACACATGGCATTATGTAAATATGAAATAAAGCTTCATCGACACTGGCATACTGAAAAGGTCCAGCCTTCTCCAGCCTCCTCCAGCCTCCACCCCCGCACTCAACGTATGCTCTGTTGCTTAGCAACCGTGCAGTCGACACACAAACTTCTCACGACTATTCTGGGTGCTAATATTTTCTGAGGAGCTTCAGCAGCAGTCCCATCGTCTGAGATATCAGATTTCTAGTCCCCATACTCCACAGATATTAGAATCTGAGCTTAAATGTCAGCCAAACCCATTTAAACAGGGACAGATAAATCCTTTCAATAAACCAAACATTACCGCCACATATCTGAATCTATAACCATTAAAACAATTATTTTCATTCATTTCACAAAAAAACAATGCACTTCCTTGGATTATATCAAACTGCACTTCCAATATTCCCCACTGTTGGGCGCCATTTCTCTTTTTCCTCTAAGAACAGCAGCTGGCTTGCTTGGACTCGCAATGAATCATGGGATATCCAAAGTTACACAGGATACAGCAGACCTGTTCTTCAAAACGGGCAAAAAGGACGTAATTAATTTTTTGTTATTGTTGCACTTCTCTGCATTCATCCTTTCTGTGTACATTTTTAAGGAGGCTTAGTTTTATACATTGAAAATGTTTGTTTTAAGTGAAGATGCATGTTTCTCTTTATTCTTGTTTTAAAAAGAGCTTTTCTGCTCTATGTTGCCTTCTTTTCAAATAAAAAAATGAAGAAGGCTGCATTTGTTGGCTGTTTAATGAGGAGTCTTCCAATCCAAACAGCCAGCGGTGCTGCGGTATGACGTAATCAGCCGACGAATCTGGCCTTCGGACACAGGCTGCTGAATTTGAACACAGCATCTGTCTCCCTTGCTGAGAATCTGACAGGGAGACCGGAGGACTGTACCGATGCCTGGGGACAGGATTGGAGCGAGAAGAGAGGAAAGGAAAGTTCTGAGCAGAGGGCTCCGACAGATGCCTCTTTTAGATATTAAAGGAATAGTACACCCAAAACATGATTAGCCTTCATTTTCTACTCACCCCCATGCTGAACAACACTCTGGAGTACTTTTTTGATATCTCAAATGCATCTGGAGATCTGGGAGGCTTCTTGCTGTCTGCTGACATTCAAATAATGGAGGTCTATGGCGCCCGAGGCAGAAAGGTCCATAAAAGTCCACAAAAAACGTGTCAATATTCCTCCATACTGCTCGTCCAATGTATTCCAAGTGTCCTGAGTGGGTAGCATCCAGAATTTACTGGAAACGAAGTCATTTAGAATGTTTTTAGAGCATAAACAGTAGTGTATAGGATTTCCTGAAAGCGCGTTCACGACGCTACGGAAACCGCGGCAGACCAAACCAGATGAAAGTGCGCATTCAGCTCGGCAAAGAACTCATGCTCTTCCTCAACACTGAAGTCCTCAGACATTTTTCTTTCGTTGTTTCTTTCTTTGCACAGGTAAACAGCACATTTCTTCTTCTACGCTTGCATTATCGGCAGAGCAGACGCTGAATGCGCACTTTCGTCCGGTTTGGTCTGCCGCGGTTTCTGTAGACTCGTGAACGCGCTTTCAGGAAATCCTATACACTACTGTTTATGCTCTAAAAACATTCTAAATGACTTCGTTTCGAGTAAATTCTGGATGCTACCCACTCAGGACACTTGGAATACATTGGACGAGCAGTATGGAGGAATATTGACACGTTTTTTGTGGACTTTTATGGACCTTTCTGCCTCGGGCGCCATAGACCTCCATTATTTGAATGTCAGCAGACAGCAAGAAGCCTCCCAGATGCATTTGAGATATCAAAAAAGTACTCCAGAGTGTTGTTCAGCATGGGGGTGAGTAGAAAATGAAGGCTAATCATGTTTTGGGTGTACTATTCCTTTAATATAGCTAAATCTTTTGTATTTACTATTTTGCTATGCTAAGGGATTTTTATTTTTATTTTAATGATAATCTAAATGAACATTTTCAAGCCAAAAATAAATATTTTCAGAAGATAAAGTTTTAGTGAAATCTAATTTAATGGAAATTTCTCTTCATGCAGCTCTTTTAATGTATTTGAATCCCTCATCCTGTTTTTTTTTTTTTTTTTTTTTTTTTTTTTTGCTTCATGCTTTTCTGTTTCCCTGCGAATTTCCCTCTTTAAAAAAGTACATTATTTAAGTCATACCTTTGTCATTTAAGGCTGTAACATACAGAATGATCATGGATATGAAAGCAAAGTACTGCTTGTTTTGGTAAATTGTGGAAATAAAAGTTCAGGCATAGGAACCTTTAGCTGGGTTCTTTGTTTAAAGGGGATGTAAATAGTGGTTGAGCACAGATGGCTGGAGTTTTCGGATTCGTGTTTATTTTATTTACAGAATTTGATCTTAGAGGCTGTAAATTGTTTAAATCCCAGCAGATTTCAGTCTGACTGAGGAAGGAGGCTGGATGAGGAGGAAATAAAGGTCAGATTAAAGATGAGCCTTTTTATTCTGCCTGAAATCACTGATTAAAATGGAAACAGATGCAGACAGAACACCTGAATGAACCCTTTATGCAGCCTGACCTTCATTTATTATCAGACTTTGTTCCTTTAAAGGAATAAAAACGATGCCTGAATAAAATTCCGACTGACTTAAACAATCTGTTGGTCATAAGTGGTTAATATTTTCAAATATATTAAATATAACAAATATTTTACTAAATATTTATATTCTTAACAGCTGAATTTTTCAGTAAAAATTTACAAGAAAGTCACTCAACTGCTGCGTCAACCGGAAGCTGCTGCCGTACGTCAAAGAGTCCGCCATATTGGGAAGGGTAGAGCAAACGTCAAATAAATAAACATCGTTGAAATGATCATAGAGGATACCGCTTTATGAACAGATTATTATTAATAATAATATTAGATGGATGCAGGCATGTAACCGACCCTATAGAGCAAGAATAAACTTCAGGACTTTTATTTTAAGTTTGTCATGAAGTTGATTTCAAATTACCTGAAAAAGTGTCAATTAGCGATGATTAATGAGGGATAATGAAGCCAAACTATTGATGCGGCCTTGATGAATACTGACACCTGCTGGACATTTATGGACACTACAGGCAGCTGATTGGACAGAATAAACTGAATTAATTTAATGACCTAGAACAATGATATAAGATACTGTAGATTATTATAATGTATTGTTTCGTATCTATGTTTAAATTGAAAATGTCTTTGATCTTTTTAGATATATAATAATTTTAACATTTATCATAATGTGAAAATTTAGGTGGAAATGTGAATGAGGATGCTGGACCAGGATTTTAAATCATATTTTTAAAACGACAAGTACAGTCAATAAATATTTGAATTTACCTTTCATTCAGATAAGTTGAGTGGGCTTCATGCATCAGGGTTAATGGACCCATCACTGCTGCTAACTTTTAAAAAGACTAATAAGCAGATTCTTGACTAATTAGTTTTTATTATATGTATATATATATATATATATATATATATATTATATTATATGCACCTCTACGTGTGACTAAGGTGTGAATTGAGTTTATGTTGGGGTTACCTATGAACCTGTAATGGTTAGATTTAGGGCACTTCTAACTAGTGTTGCGCCGATGCCATTTAGGTTTAACAAAATCTCTTAAGTTTTCTAAACCTGAAAACGGGGAAACGGACTTTTCCGTTTCACAAAGTGAGTTCCCTAAACCTCTGTTTCTGTTGCCATAGTAACATCCTCCCAGAGCTAACCTGGTCAGCAGCAGGTTTCCTTCAGTAAACTCTGTGTCCTCCGTCTCCACTCTCAGGAAAGGAATTACTTTAGAATTAGGATTCACTCGATAACAAGCTAATGATCCTACTGGCACAATCTGAAGCCATTTTATGGGACTGATAGCCGCTAATTATGGCCATTTATTGGGATGATAACATCAGAAGCAGCAAACAGCCACTTATTTACTGTGGAAAAGACAGAATGAAGATGAGGAGGAACCCATGAGATGATGAACAGGTTCCATCTATTAGAACATCGTTTTTCTCCTTTATCCTCACCTGCTGCCAGAAGATTTCACCTAAATAGATACATCTACTACGCTTCACAAAATAAGCCTGTAATATTTTCACAGCAACAGTTATGGCAAGCCATTTTGATATGTACTAGTTTTACTGAATATGTATTCCTAATATCTGAAAAAAAAAAAACATTTCTTTCTTGTCTAAATGATTTCAAACAAATAAACCTGCTTGATGACAAACCGCTGACAACTGAAAAGTTAATGTAATTTTATGTCAGCTGATCTTTTTTCTTAATGTTTGTCCTACTTGAAGATGTCAAATACCAAAACTAAATGAAAGAAGAGGTTTCCTGGACCATTAATTTGGACCATCAAACATTAGAGCCACCAAAGAAGAGGAACTCTGAGTCAGTCAGGAGGAAAAGCAGCCGAACAAGGACCTAAAGATGGTTATCAATAAATTCCATTTTACAGTCGTGACTTTGAAAAACAATAAGAGAGAAATCTGTTTTCTGAGCTTTTTCCAAACAAAGCTGAAGGCAGCAGAGAATCAGGACTTCTTTCCAACAAAATAACTGAGAAAATAAAAAACAGAAAGGGATGAAGAGGACTGTGAGGGCTGGAAGCTGCTAAAGATCCTGATCCACCTTATCCCAGACATCCAAAGATGGATGAAAACCTCTAAGATTCTTCCAACTCTACAATAACTGAAAGCAGTGATGATGAATATTGGCAGAAATGTTCCGATTCTGAGCCTGAAATTGAAGAAAGAAACCATGATTCATGGGCACCAGTTTCCGCAGAAAATGATGGTGTGGGAGGGAGCTCTGCGAAAATCACTTTTCGCTGTTCTCTGTGCAAAAAGCAGTTTGATTCAAAGTTCAATCTGAAAACACATGCGTGTGCATACAGGAGAAAAACCATTTGGTTGTTCTAACTGTGGGAATGCAAATCTCCTGCGACAGGCTAATCCATACAGGGGAGAAACCATTTGTTTGTGATATTTGTGGTAAAAGATTTAGTCAGAGTTCTGCTCTCACAACACACAAACCACCGTCCACACAGGGGAAAAAAATGCTAAGCTGCTATGTTTGTGGTAAAAGACTTGCTACAACCTCTAATCTTAAAGAACACCTGAGTGTCCATACTGGAGAGAAACCGTTTAACTGTGACGTGTGTGGCAAAAGATTCAATAAAAGGATAAATCTCCGGACACATACAACACTCCAAACAGGAGAGAAACCATTTTGCTGTCATATTTTTGATAAAAGATTTACCCAAAGCTCTATTCTTAGGAGACACATGGAAGGCCACACAGGAGAAAGACCATATAACTGTGATGTTTGTGGTAAACGATTTAGTACAACTGAAAATCTACAGGTACATATAAAAATCCACATAAGACCAAACAGCTGTGATGTCTGTGGCAAAATCTTTACTAAAACTGCAAATCTTCTGGCACATATGAGCACCTGCACTGGAGAAAAACCATTTGGCTGTGATATTTGTGGTTAAATATTTACCCAGAATTCAACTCTCAGGAGGAAAATTAATGTCCACACTGGAGAGATGTTTGGTTGCAGCATCTGTGGTAAAAGGTTTACTCAGAACTCAACCCTCAGTCGACACATGAGCGTCCACCCAGAGGAAAAGCAGTTTCTCTGTGATGTTTGTGGCGAAACATTTTGTACAGCAGCTGATCTAAGAACACACAGAGGTAGTCATGAAGGAGAAAAACATGCCTTGAGATGACATGATGTGAATTAGCGCTATAGAAATAAACTGAATAGAATTCTGGGAGAGAATGGATATACCCCTGCAGGAACTTCAGGTCTATTCTCATCTAACTGACAAACGAAGGCAGTAAAACCACCGATTAAAATGTTGCAGCTTTATTACATAACAATTCAGTTTAAAGTCTTGTACAAAGATATTTACATACAAATATAAAAATAGCTCTATTGCAAATAAGTAACAAACTTTTAAATGAAAGACAAACGTTGGCTGTGCTGGAAGGGGTTCTAGTTTCTCTCCCTTTAGATCATCAGCTTTCAGATCCTGAATGTTAAAAATCAGCGTTTTGAGCTAAAACAGGAAGTCTGTTGCGTTTCTGCATTAAAAGTCGTTTTAAAATGTGAAACGTTGCTGTGATCTTTGGTCATGGGACTCGGCGCCTCCGTCTGCAGCGTGAAAATGAAGAACAGAAGCTCTGCTCTCAGGGAGGCTGGACTCTGAATCAGTCTGTAGTGGCGGCGGACGACGCATCACGCCTGATAGATGCTAAAAAGAAAAGCAGCAGCAGCAACAAACTGGATCTAAACTATGAACAGATTCATTGGATCACAGAACAGTTGGAGCATTTCCACAGGAAACGTACGGTCCGGCGGCGGGGCGGCGGCTCAGACGGCGCTCGGCGTCCCGTGCACTCTGAAGCGGTACATGCAGGTGTATTCTGGGTGGCCCCAGTTGGACAGAACCTGAACCTCGATGATCTGGAAGGCCTCGTCATTCTCCTAGTGAGGACAAAAAAAGAAAAAGAAAAATACGAAAACTTAAATAGATCAATAACAAAAAAAAACTCCTGATAAAGATTTAAAACCGACAGGAAGAGCCTCAGAAAAACAAACTCATGTAGGCGATGAAGTGCTGAAATGAAACCATTTTATCTGCTTTGTAGAAAAACCAGAACCTCCCGCAGGCAGACAGTTTTAGTCAGATTGGTTCAAACTCTGACCGGCGGTCCGGGAGCAGACCAGAGTCATCGCCTGAAGGGGGTCAGAGAAATCCTGACATTCGATAACGGCCAACTTTCTGAACCTGAGGTGGTAAAGAAACTTAAAACTTTACTCAATGCGAGAATAAATTGGAACATGATCAACATTTCAGTCCGGTTATCGGATATTGCGTCATGTTTACGACTTAATTTTACATTTAAGGCTCCTGTCACACTTTGCTGATTTCTCCAGCGTCTGCCTGACGTCCCAGAATCTCCTAAAACGCTGGCAGACGCTGAACTTTCTATGGATGCTTTCTATTTTAGGCGTAAACATAGAGGATTCATAACGAGTCCAGAACTTCTGTCCAACAAAAGCCTAACTTCTGCATAACGCACAGCAGCATAATGCTCAGGAAATGATGCACAACCAGAGTCCAGAGGGGGGCAGCGATGCGCCCTGAGGCACCTGGCCTGCAGAAAAAGATTTCTTT
>NW_015150518.1:1099397-1114979 GCF_000732505.1 Cyprinodon variegatus | reverse complement strand
AAGTTAGAAACACGTTCAGCGCTCGTCTGGAACACGTCAGATACGTTGATATGCGTTGAAGAGAAGTTCTGGATAAGTTACATAAGCTGATGAGAAACTGACACTGAACGGATGTCGACCATCAGATAACTGACCTGGAACTGATGAACACGTATGAGCAGACGCCGGCATATGTCAAGAAAATCCGTATGTTGACGTTTGCCAGCGTGATCATAACTTCTCCAACGTCTGCCAGCGTTTTCACCAGATGTTTCATACGTCAGCAAACGCCGTCTAAATCATCATGGTGTGACAGGAGCTTCAGTTTCCTTTTGCTGCCGTGCGTTTCTGGACATTCCCAGCCAATCACTCTGGACGTCTAACCAAAGCAGACCTCTGAGCTTCCTTTGTTGGACCGTTGCAGCAAAAGTCACAGAACAGAACCACATGTGACCCGTTTTCACTTCAATAAACGACGGAGGCTACCGAAGAGCAAGAGAAAATAACCTCCCTGCAACTCATTCCCACCGCATCAGGAAAATGACTAAACTAATTCCAGCAGCGACTCACAGCGATGGGGAACGTCTGCAGGTCCTCTCCGTCTTCATGGTAGGTGAAATTTCCCAGCAGCTTCCCTCTCTCCTGGCGCTCGTTTTGCAAACCCTGAAAAATCAGCATCAGAGATGAGCTTGGACCAAACGCTGCGGTTCTGAGGGGTCTGGCTCCGTCTTACGTAGACGCTGAAGTCTCTGGGAGCGCTGCGCAGGGTCCCGCTGGGGGCCAGGGATTTGGGGATGTGCTCCATGGTGACGGCCGTGGGAAGGATCCTCATGGACAGCTGGATCACCAGGAAGCCTTTGGAGCCTCTGAAGGCCCAGCAGTTCCCGGGATGGACGTCAGGCTGCGGGACAAAGGCGACGGATTATTGATATGGAACCAGAATAACGACGTCTAAAGTTAAACTTTCTGGTGTTTTTATTTCCAATCGACTCTGAAATTCTGGCTTTATGTGAATCTAATCTGCTGAGTCCGAGTTCTGGTGGTGTTGGTTGAACAGGTGAGTCACCTGGATCACAGCACGAGGAGACTGGGAGAAATACCAGAGAGGAACTCCGAACAGGCTGAGCAGGGCCGCCTTGGTCTCATAGGTCTCTGAGCAGCGAGTGCTGAGGATGCTGCCCCCTGCAGGACAGACACAGACATGACGAAGCTGAAAGAGGCCAAACCGTCTGAGTTTGCAGGAAACCAAACATCTGAGACTGTTTGGAAAATGTAGACAAACTGAAGCGTTCCAGCGGAACCATAGCGGAGTGTTTCTGACCTCCAGACTCCAGAGCGTAGTCCGCCATGCCGGTTCTATCCTGAGAGAACCGCCTCAGGGCCTCCGCCAACATCTCCTGGACCTCCTGGAAAACAAGGGACTCCTTTCAGAACCGTAATGTCGACATGTTGGGGGGATAAGACCTCCTCCTCTCACCTCCTTGGTGACTCCGTTCCCGGCCTCACCCAGAACGGCATCTGGGAGCGGTTCCTCCCCCCGCAGCTGCTGCCGCCGGCGGCTGATGTTCTGCAGGATGCTGAGCTCCAGAGAGGACAGCGCCTCCTGCAGGTCATCCTCGCTGATGAACCGCTGTGACAGCCATTGCAGGAGAGACTCGGGCAGGACAGAGTCCCCCCACTGGGTCAGCTGGTTCCCGTAGATCAGAGCCCGAACCTCCTCCCGGATCAGAACCGACGTCTCCTGAGAAACCTGTGGGGGAGACTTTGAGTCATCATTGAGGCTTTTATTGTGAAACTGCGCTCTTGGTAACTTCCTGTCGGGTCTCTCACAGTCTGCTGGACGCTGTCAAGCCGCTGGCAGCCGCCCCGACACCCGGACAGACCGTCTACGTCTCGCCTGACGTCCACCAGAGCCGCCTCCAACCGGGTGACCTCTGCCTGCAAAGCATCATGGGAATGTTGGTCCCCGTTTGCGCCGCTGCAGGTGGAGAGCAGAGAAAAAACAACAAAATCAAGCCTTTAGGTCCAAACCCAGCAGTCGGGTTTGAATCAGAAGGATGAGGGACGATCTCTACCTGGGAGTAGCTGGAAGGGCAGCAGGGGGCGCCGTGTCCGAGTCAGGTGGAAAATTCAGCTCCTGCACAACAAAACGCAGCAGGTCAGAGAGATGCAGCCAGAGAAGGATTCCTATCCTCCAGACTCACCTGACTGCTGGCAGTGACCTGCTGCAGCTGCAGCTCCAGCTGCTCCAGACGGGACCTTTGGCTCTTCAGCACCAGCAGGTCCTGCTGCCGCATCTGCAGACATGGCGATGGCAGTGAATCGGCTGCTCCGATCAGGAAACCAGCAGATATCAGACGTTCGAGTCTCCAACCTGTTCCCTCTGCCGCCTCTCTGCGTCGAGGCGTCTGCGTAGCAGCGACAGCTGCTGCTCCATCAGCCCGCTTATCCACAGCTCCACATCCACTCCGCCGCGCTGGGAGGCGGACGCCTGCTGGCGGAGGTCGGCGTAGAGCTGGAGCAGCTCCCTGTGACTCTGCTCGGCACGCCGCCCCGCGGCCTCCATCTCCTCCCACAGCGCCCTCAGACTCCGCTCCATCTGGACCAGCCGCTCAGCGTCCACAGCTGGTGGAGCCGCCTCTGGAGCCTCCTGGTAGGAAAGACCGTCGCACACGTGGGACGCCTGGTTTAATACTTTATTTATTTCATCTACAAAAACAAACCGAGGAGATGAGATGCTTTGACCCAGTTTCCTCTAAATGCACCGTCCACCTGCAGTTCAAAGGTTACAGAAGCTCATGGAGGAAAACGTAACTCTTGCCTAAATAGTGGATGAATCAACAAGAAAAACAGCAACACAGCATTGGAAGTCGATTGATGAGGTGATGTTCAGAGCAGATTTAATCTTTGATGGATCAGGCTGATTCTAAAACAGTTTCCACTGCAGGGTGGATGAAGCCGTTTGGTACGAGCAGGGCTGAATTTATTTATTCAAATCATTACAAAATGTTTGTATAGAATGAGGATATTAAAACTTAGCATGCTGTATTTTCTAAGAAAGCTAATGGTGATAATAAAGAGTCTAAAACGGTAGCTTCTGGGTTACAGATGGATCGAGCAGTTCCACTGTGAGGCCAGCAGGAGGCACTAAAATCACCCAGAAATCAGACTTTTTTTCTAATCTGTGTTTTTGTTGAGCTTCAGTTAAAACCTGCTGGACAATCCAGAGCGTCAAAGTGGAAACTTGGTTCCTTCCAGGATTCATCCAGATCATAGTCATTCCAAAAGGTTATAGTTAAAAAACATTGACTGAACTTTGTTTTCCAAGTTTGGCGACGTTTTGCTTCCCATCCAGGAAGTTTTCTCAATTAAAAATGTCAGAATTAGCATCGATTTCCAGGCTTTTATAGAGTGGACCAACAAAATAAACCATTACAAGGGGCGGATTTAGGAAATTTGGGGCCCTAGGCAAAGACATGCAGCCCCATTCTCCAGATGTAGAAATGTTAATAGAATAGACATCCATTATCTGTTCTAGGTTGTGTCCCTCTCTTCTTGTCCCTTTTCTTCTTGTTTTCCTCTCTATGTTTTGTACTCAGCTGACTTTTCATGCTGTCTCTAAAGGAATGAAAGATTTTTTCCAAGCACTAAGCTCACTTAGCTGATTGCTCCTTCCTGTGTTTCCAAAAAGGCCAAAGTAAATAACCCAGTCCTTCTTTTCACTGTAGACAAGCCATGATCTGCTTATCTGTTCTCCATTTTTCATTTGGATGAAATAATAGCTGCATGAATCATGACAGCAGACAAGATAGAGGAGAGCAGGAGGCGGGGTTACCAATCTACTCGCTCTGGAGAGCAGAGTTCGCTGCTTTTAGATGTTGTCTCCAAAGTCTCCAGTAGCAGAAAAAAGTCTCTAGATTTGGCGCTAGGAGCTTTTTAGAAATCAAAGTGCTAGAGGGGTCTGAAAAGTGGCTAAATATAGCGGCTAAAGCGCTAAGTTGGCAACACTGCTCTTTGCATGGTTTGTTTTCAAATGGTTTGCTGCTGTCTGTTTGGACCTTTCTGAACATGTGCAGCAAATGGACTGATCCAATATGGTGGACACTGAAGGGGGGGGCTGAGACACACTTAATATTATCAGTGTTCTGATGGCATTTTAGCCAAAGGATTTTTATCAAAAACCATCATTATTGAGCACAAATAATGAATAGTTGGATTAACCATAAATGGAAACAGTTGAGGGGAAGATGGAGCGGGAGATCGATAGGTGGATTGGTGCGGCGTCTGCTGTGAAGCGTGCGCTGTACCGGTCTATTGGCTAAGAGAGAGCTGAGCCAAAAAGCAAAGCTCTCGATTTAGCGGTCGATCAGAGTCTGATTTTGCTGCTGTTAAAATTTATGATGAAACCAGATTAATGTCCCATCAGGGCAGAGACGACAGCATCATCTGCGTACGTGATGATATCTACATCTTCGCACGCAGCCTGGAGGTCGTTAATATAAATACTTCATCAGTTACCTGAGGCGGCTTTGCAGCCGATGGGGGAGGACTCTGGGCCTCATCGTCTGTGACGCCCTCTGCTGGTGGGGCCTGAGGAGACACGGGGACAGAGGACAGACCGGGGACATCCTCCACGTTGAAGCCGGGAAGGAGAAGATGGAGACTAGCAGGACGGAACCAAAGCAAACCTGACGGAGGAGCAGAGGAGTTTTATTATCCGTCATTCCTCAGAATCTCCTGCAGGTTTTTATTTTCTGATGCTGAGAACGAGAGGAATCTCCTCCTAAAGCAGCGATCGTTTCACAGAAGCTCATCAAAATGAAACAACCAGTTCCTCAGGACGACTAAAAAACCAGCAGCAAGCCGCAGAAATTAAACTATTTAAGTAGAACTTACAGAACAGCAGAAGGAGCAGGAGTCCAACCAAGAGCCTGAGGAGAAAAAAAAAAAACAGTCTGATGTTAAACTGCTGCCAATCAAACAGGCGTAGGATGATGGAGGGAGGGGGGTCAAAGGTCAGCTCCACAGAGCAGAGAATGGTTTGCAAACATCTTACCTGCCGGGATGGAAGCCTGAGCCCGCGTGATTCCATCGACTGCCGACCCACCTGAACGCATCTCCCGCCATCCGACCTGAAGACACAAACGGATTCAGGATTGGCTGCAGGCCTTCAGCCGCAGGGCGGGTTTTATGAGGAGATGTTCCCATTGATGAACTTCTAGTAAACAGTAAAAAGCCAGAAACGTTCCCTCTGAGAGGAGGAGAAGAAAACTCAGAGAAACACCCAGAAGAAGCCGATCAGAGGCCAATCCAGGCCGTCTATTCTACCGCCGACCTACAGACGTCTATCTAGAGAAACGGGCAGCGAACACGGCGGCTGTGACCTGCAGAGCGTCCGGCTCTCAGTGAAGCGGTAAAAACCGTCTGGGTCAGGAGCCACAGAGCTGCAGCTGCAGAACAAAGCTGAGCGTTAGCATTTCAATCAGCAGGACCAGAGTTTAAGCAGCTGTAGCTCCCACTGTGGGTTTGACTGAGTGGACCTGTGAAGACTGCGGCGCTGCAGATGAACGCCGAAAGGCTGGATGACCAGGAGGAGGAGGAGGGGTCCAGCTGGGAGCGCTGCTTCTCCTTACAGTCGTCACCTGTTGGCGCCAACATCCAGTTAGAGCAACAGACTCCGTTATTCTTTCATTCAACTCTCAGCATTTAAAGACCCAGAAGCTTCCAGCTGTTCACCATCAGAGTCACTGGTTCCTGAATGTTAATGATCCATCTGAACGGTTCCCTTCACAAAGAAACCAGCATCTAATGCACAGGTTTGGATCTACAGCTTTCAATGTTTGAACTTTGACTAGGCTGTTCTAGGAGCTTATTTACAGGGAAACAAACTTAACCTTAAATTAATTAGGATGCAGCTTCAGGATGATGGTAGAAGGCTGCAGAAAGCAGAGCAGCTCGTTAAGAAAGTCCAAAAAAATTAAACTATCCTCCGGACTTTGTTTCCGAGTTTGAAGACGTTTCTCTTCCCATCAAAATGTCAGAAATAGCATTGCATGCTATAATTTCTGACATTTTGAATTGAAAAATCTTCCTGGATGGAAGAGAAACGTCTTCAAACTTGGAAACAAAGTCCAGAGGATTGATTTTTTTTTACTTTTTTGTAATGACTCTGACCTGGATGCTTAAGAAACGTTTAACAAAACATCAGATCCGGTTGGGCAAACTTTGACCAGAATCACTCTAAACTTATGTACCAACTTCCTGTTTTCCTGAATCTTTGCAGCCGTTTGTTTAGAGATTTTCCGCCTCAGAATACATTGATGGTTTGAAGGAGTGAAAAAGCTCAAAATAAAGACATTCATGTCGGCGACGACTGATTCAAACATCTAAACGATTCTGGGTTTAAGGAAACTCTAAATATTAAAGCAAATGCCTGAAACCCTTAAAAACATTTAAAAAATAAAAAAGTTTGGATTATTTTTCAGCTTAAAGTCTGAAGCTATCGGATTTCTGCAGATGGTAGAAATGAAAATCCCTCCTTTCAGAGGGTTTAGTTGGTCTATAGAAATCTTTCCTCTCCATTAGATCCATCCTGCGGGACGCAGCTTCCTGCAGCTCCGTTTGCAGACGTGCTACGCTTCTCCTGACTGCACGCCGTCCTGCGACACGTTTGACTCACACAGCGATCCGACGGGATGAGGCTTCAAATCCATGACTCCACAGTCAGCCGGAGCGGAGGGGACAGAGAGTCGGGACTTCCTGCAGCTAAAGGGCATCTCCTGCGGCGGGGAGTGGCTGCGAGCGTTAGCCACCATTTGCATTTCACCCAGGAGACGGCCAAAGGGAGGCACCCATTGTTTGAGAGGAACCAGTTTGTGTTGAATCCCAGTTAAACACCAGTATGTGAGTCCCTCCACCTTTAGAGCTCATTACCTCTGCGCCTGTTTGGGTGGGGGGGCTGGAACGCCTGCAGCACAGAGAAGCAGAAGGCTGCAGTTCTCCTGACCATCAGCAGGGAGGAGCTCAGCCACAGCTGCAGCTGCAGCACATCTGGAAAAGGCCACAGATTAAAGCTCAGCTCATTTCCATGCACTGGTTTATACAAAGCATGGAGGCCTGGAGAGCAGCAGGAAAACATCCGATCAGCAACAGCTTCACTGCTTTCACTGGTCTAAGCTGCTCCTTCACATTTAGCCACGTCTGGATGCTAGCAGACCCTCAGCTACACCCCACCCAGTCCACTAAATGCAGCCGGTTCAGGGGGCGGCCCTGCAGAGAGCAAAGATCCTGCTAAACGTAGCGGCCGCTAGCAGAGCGCTGGAGGCGACATTCAGCCAGCGTCTCCAGCTGCAGTCACAAGAAGAAGAACGATGGGATGATCTCAGAGCAGCCGCCTCCAAAACGGTCAAAATGAGACTTTCAGTCCAACATTAGATGAAAAACTGAAAACAGAAATATCATCTGATGGTTTCAAACAGGGAAATTTAACTAATGGTTCTGCTGCCGGTCCGTCAGAGATTCTCTGATCTGCTCAGAGTTCTGATCAGACTGGACCTCTGAACCGGGCCGTCGGTCCTAACTTATCTAATGGAGGCGTCTTCTTCCAGCCGCCTCGGGAGGATTTTCTCAAACAGTTTCTGTTTCTGAGAAAAATACAGTAAGTGGCGTCCAAGTCCAAACAGGAACGGGGCTGACCGGGAACCCCCCGCCCGCCGCCGCCCCCCGCTGGTTCTCCGTTTATCGGGCTTTTCAGGGCCTCCATCTTTACTGATCCCTTTCAGTCGTCTCCTCGTTCCAAAGTGATTTTCCTGAAGGTCTTTTTCTCTGTTCTTGTTCTGCATCATTGTTTAAGTGGTTGTGCATTCGGCTAAGCCCCGCCCCTCACCTGTTCGGCCTCTGCGGCCGCGCTCCCGGCAGTAGACCGTGGAGGTTTCCGTCTCCACCTTCGGCTCGCTCGGACAGCTGCAGTCTTGACAGCAAACCGTGGCGAGGCTGGGGGCCGGCGGTTTGGGGCAGCAGCTGTCTGGACCAATCAGAGCGCTGCTCTCGCTGGCTATGATGGTGCTTTCTGAGGGAGAGACGGTGAGAACAGAGAAGCAGCCTTTCTAACCACACGCCATCTTCATAGACCTACCTTTGGGATCTTCATCCTGGTCCAGACCTGAGGAGGAAGAGGAGCAGAGCATTAAACCCAGCCTGATGCAGGATGATGATGACGTCGGACAGGTGAGCAGGCGTACCCCAGAAGGTTTCCACCAGCGTGCTCTCCCGGATGGACGACTCCTCCAGCAGCGAGGAGATCAAGGAGGCGTCGGAGGTCAGGCTGTGGAGGCTGCTGTCGTGGAGAAAATGGCCTCCTGGTTTACGAGGAGAACCGGCAAGGAGGGACTCTGAGCAGGAGGCCGAGTGGCGCTGCGAATGACGGGGCCTGCTGCTCCTCCAGCTAACTCCGCCCACGCCATAGGAGGCGCCGCTGCGAGGAAGACTACGGTCCAGCAGGCCTTCGTCGAGCCGCAGGCTGCGTCTGGACATGAGTTCTGTCTGGATGGAGGAGGAGGAGATCTGCTGGTCCTGCTCAGAGTCTGACAGCGAGGAGGAGTAGCTGGAGCTGAGGAAGAGGAGGAGGAAGAAGAGCTTCTGATACCAGATCACAAACATGAATCTTTTTATTTCTAAAATCTGAAACAATCTAAGAATCATTAAATGAGGCGTGTTCCTGCTGGGATGAACCGACAGGTTTGGGATTTTTCTCCGTCTTTAAGGTTTTATTTTAGTTTAACAGAAATGCACTAAAAGTGCTTTGATTCATTCTGAGTGAACGTTTAGGAATGAGTGACGCATCAGAACCACTGAGGCTCCGTTAAACCAGCAGGTGCTCACTTCCTGCCCGCCTGATCGCTCCCAGTCTGATTAAAACAAATCCCTGTAACCTGATCCCACAGCCTGACCTACATACAGACACATGAGTGGAGGATACACACAGGCCAGTCCAGCCCCAGCTCGCCAGCTCCTCGTCTTCCTCTCCCATTACAGGAGACGCACACAGACACATTTCAACCCGCCGCACATCACAGAACGCACGGATCGCTCAGCCTTTAACCTGCCAACGCTTCCTGCCCCGGCCAGGGGTCACCGAGCCCATTAGGCTCCGCCCATAAACACGGGTCAGGTGAAACGACTCCAATAAAACCAGAACAGAAGAAGTCCAAAGTTCAGAAAACAAGATGGAAGGAAAGAGCTGCTGGTTTGGATAAATAAAAAAATCTGGAGCAAACAGGAGTTTTAAACGCTGAGAAATCAAAACTATGAGTGTAAAAATCCACAGGGAACGTTCCAGAAACACGATTCAATAAGCAGGTTTAACAAACTCTGGATTTATTTAACCTCAGGGTGGAAACTCAGTTTTCAGTTTCATAAAAGCTGCCGTGAATTCGTCCAATCAACTCTGAGGAGGTCCAAACAAGGATGAAAAGCCATTATCAGTCCAGAGTTAACGAGTCACCGTGGCAACAGGAAGTGCCCATTTCACCCAACTGGAAATGGAGATTTTAATGAACAAATCAGGAAAGGAAAATGTGTTTAAATGACAGAGAAACAGCCCTACAGCTGCAAATGAGAGGGAGAAGGAGAGGATTGCTGCTCGGGGTAATGGCTGTTATGGCAGGCCGTTTTTACATTTATTAAAAGCACTCTCCTCTCCGTTGTTCCACCTGTAGATTAAATTAGAATAATAGATTTAACTTAAATTTTCGCAGGAGAAATAAAAAGAATCAGTAAGAATTAAGTTTTATATACTTTAAGCGTCCATTCTTACATCTATCAGCTTGACTGAATATGCATTTATTATATCTGAAATACCTTTCTTTATATTCTAAATAATACAAATGATGAGCAGTAAAAATAGGAATATAGAGATCTCTAATTTATTTCTAGACATCTACAACATTTACTCTTGATGGGAAGATTTTCTGTTTGAAATTGTCTTTTTGAAAAGGAAAACTTTTTTCCCCCAGATATCAGGAATTCAGTAAAACTAATACGTATCAAATTGGCTTGCCATAGCCTGTTGTGACCTGTTGTAACATTACAGGTTATTAACAAGTTATTTCTTAAATGGTAGCGGATCACTGAGTCATTTAGGTTAATTCTTCTGGCAGTAGGTGAGGATGAAGAATAAAAATGTTGCTCTAATACATGGAACCTGTTCATCATCTCATGGGGTTCTTCAGTCTTCCATCAAACAGTAAATACTTAGAGCTGTTTGCAGCCGCGCCGGATGTTATCATCCCAGTAAATGGCCATTATTAAATTAGTATTTATATCTGAAATACCTTTCTTCATATTCTAGATAATACAAATGATGAGCCCTAACAATAAAAATATAGAGATCTATAGTTAATTTCTAGACATCCAGAATGTTTATTCTAGATGTGAAGAATGTCCTTTTGTTTAAAAAGGTCACTTAGACAAAAAAAACTGTTTTTTCAGTTATCAGAAATACATATTCAATAAATCTAGTACATATAAAAACGGCTTGCCACAGTTTTCTGACCACGATAACATTATAGGATTATTTCTTGAATGGTGGTGGATCAATGTATGCGTTTAGGCGAAATCACCTGTCAGCAGGTGAGGATGAAGAATAAAAACATTGTTGTAATAGATGGAACCTGTTCATCATCTCATGGGTTCCTCCTCAGGTTGATTCAGTTTTCCTTCACACAGTAATAAGTGTCTGTTTGCAGCAGCTTTGGGTTTATAATCCCAATAAATGGCTTTTATTAGCGCTTTTCATAAATCCCATAAATGGCTTCAGATCGTGCCAGTAGGCTCACTCCGTTGTTATGATTGAGTGAATCCTAATACTAACCCTCAAGTAATTATTTCCCCCGCCTGCAGATTTAATTATTAAGCAGTATTCTTTGTGAAACGTAAAAATGAAAATACAGATCTGCATCAGAAAGCTTTTTCTTTTCAATTGAAAAAGATTCCTGGATGGGAAGTGAAATGTCTTCAAACCTTGAAATAAAGTCCAGTGGATTGTTTTTAACGTGACTCTGACCTGGATGACTGAGAATCATCCAGCACGCTGTGTCAGAAGAAGCAACCTCAGGCTATTGATACTGAAGAAGACTTTTTTATCTGCTTAAAAGCTTTTTTATAAATCACACACTTTGATTTTTGTTTTTTAATCTATATTTTTAACCAGTTTGCTTTGGTTTTTTCAAAAAACAAAAACAAAAATTCCCCTTTGAGCATATTTTCATTTTACATACACAAACCTTGTCTCATTTTTCCTGTTTTCCGGTGCAGGACCTTTCAAGTTTACTTCAAACCCTTTAGGTTTAATTCTTTATTCCTAATAAATCTTCCAGGTTTACTCTTTGATAATTCACCTTTAAATTAATTATCAATACTGTGGAAGAGGATTCGGGACACTTTAATATGGAAAAAAAGACAGAATTCTGCCTTTAATCTCAGAATTCTGACTTTTTCCTGAGAATTGTGGATCTTAATGTAGATGGGCCCCATGAAGGCAGAGATGTGGAGCTTCACTGACAAAGATGTGAGTTATTTGGGAGGAACAGGAACACATTGGTGGAAAAAGATGGAATTAGGCAACTTTTTCCGTCCCTGCTGATGCTATTTGATGGAAGAGCAGAAGCTGATTAAAACAAGAGAGCTAGACTCTAAAACAGACATGGCTACGGCTTGATGCTAACATGTTTGTTAGCTGTCAGTCTCTAAAACAGACATGGCTACGGCTTGATGCTAACATGTTTGTTAGCTGTCAGAATTCAGTCAGAATTCTCAGATTAAAGTCAGAAGTTTTTTTTCCCATATTGAACTAAAATAATATTTAAAAATCAGTTAACTTTTTAATTTTTTTTTAAGTGGCCCTAATCTTCTTCCGTTTCTGCACAAAGTTTGAAATCATAAACGTCTTTCCGTTTCTCTAAAGCGATAGCCGCTTATTAATAACGTTCAGCCAATCAGCGTGGAGCAAAGAAAATTGATGTTGCATCGAGCCAATCAGCGTTAGAAGAGGGCGGAGCCCCGCGAAAAACAAACTAGTTTAGCCATGTCGCTTTCAGAGAAAAAACAGCAAATAAAACAACACAATATATTATTCAAATTAAACTATTTTACAAATTGAACGACCACGAATCTTTGAACTTACCTTCAGCAGAGTACAGAAAAATAAACTGAGCGGATAGCGGCGGCTGCTAGCTAAACACTGAACAGCGACTTCCACTGCAGATTAACAGCTGCCAAAACTCAGGCTGCTCAAACATGCCGAGAAAAGCTCATTTTATGGAAATTATCAGATGACAACGACTTTACCTCCGTCAGTCAACGAATCAGCGCCGCTCAGGCTGCTGCTAGCTTTATAACTACGAGTTATCAGCGCCTCCTAGTGGCGAGAGGCGGTAACGGCTCCAATGATTGTTCAGAGATCGTAAATTTACCCTAAGATGGTTCACATGGATTGAAATGATCTCAGCGAATCAACCTTTTCCTACATTTACGTGTTCATGATAATATATAGAATACCTTAAAAAAGTAAAAAACAAACAAACAAACAAGCCAAGTCATTATATTTTACACTGATAGTATATAATCAGCGTAAAACATAATTAATTTATGTTACAGCTATACATTTACACCCTAAATAAGAGGTTCTTAATAAATGTAACACTTATTAATCATGTTATTTATATTTGCATGTGGAAGACCATTATCTTGATGTCGATAAACTAAAAAATTGGATTTATTTTCTGCGTGTCAAAGCATTGGGTGACCTTTGTTCGAAGTGAAGCATCACTCCATCTTACTATCTTTTCGGTGAACCGGATGTAGAGAGCAGCTTCCGGCGCAGACTGCCCGCACGTGTGTTTTGAAGGCTTCTGTTCGGTTCGGTAGGTGCTGATCTCTTAGTGAAATGTTCTGGTTTCTGATGTTAGTTTGTGTTTAAGTGTTTCTGACGGCAGGAAGATTCCCAGCGCGGCTCTAACTGGGAATAATGGGAGGAAAGCAGCAGCGCGTGCTTCCCTCTGTGTGTTTAACTCAACCAAGACTCAGTTTCCTCGGTTCAGGTCAATCAGACATAACCGGGATTTTTATTGGACAAAATAAATCTAATTAAAGCAGAAATGGACCATCGATGGACAAACGACAGTTTAACCTCCGGTATCACAGGGGCGCCGCAAGGAATTTGGGGCCCCATGACAGACATTGATATTGGGCCCCCGACCCAGAATTACACAAGCTTTAATACTGCTATGCTAATGAAGATTATCCTCTACGCTGTCGATTTAATTTTTGTTAAAATATTTCTAATAAGGAAAATTATCAGAACCTGAAAAAGTTAAATTTACATTAACTTTAAATTTTACATTTACATCCTATCAAAATAGTAACTTAACGTAATTTAAATCAACAAGCTCAGCTGTATCTATGGATAGAAAAAGGGTTTTTACATTAGGTTTCACTATAACTTTATAAAAGGACAGATTATTTTTCGTTCATGTGAATGTTTATTTACAATAAAACATGTATTTTTGGTGAGACTCATGAGAATGATCCAGATTGATGTCTTTTAATGGCTGTAATTTAATCTGAATATAAAAATCTAACTAAACAGTTTTAATATTAACACAGATTTTTTATGTTGTTTCAGTGTTTACTGCTAATAATTTATTATTGATTTTACTAAAACATGGCGGGACTAATCGTTTCTTCTTTCGGGCCCCCGTCAGTCAGGGGCCCGTAGAATCAGTTTAAGTTGCCAAGTTCAATAGAACCATAAAATATTTTTTGAAATCATTAATATTCGTTGTATTTGTTTCAATAATTTCCTGCTTCTGGTTTACTGATTTCCATTAAAATAATCAACACAGTTTTCACTGAAAGAACTTAGAAAAAAGTCTTTAAACATCTGATTTTCTTCAAAGTGAACATCTGGAGGATCCTTCATGTTTTTTTCTAAGTAGTGATGCTGAGATGAAGCCTCATTGAACCGTTTTGGCCAAATTGGTTCAACGATCCCGACAGTTCATGAAGCTTCATGCAAATATGTCACCACCTACTGGTGGAAAGCAGAACTACAGTCAGTAATATAATCTGGGATTATTTTTTTTTTGCAAATTGTTTTTATTTTCTTTTTTTTCCCCCATTTAAGTTCCTTTGAAATTGTTAAATTTTGGTGTGTAAAATACAATCTTTTTTAGTTTTTTTTTTGAGTGTCTTAAAAGAGAACAATCATTTAAGGTTCACTGTTTTTCTGCAATTTTAGTGAAATAAGCTCAGGCTCAAGCAAAATGAAAAGTGTTAGTTATTTTTATTCAAACAAAAAAGTTTTTCCACAGGTTTTATTCTGGTTAGAAGTTATGTGTTCAACCAATCGTTTGGTTACACCAACCAATCTAATTTGGCAGCTTTTTTACCCGATCTATATTCATACTAAAGCAAACCAATACAAATTAGTCACATTAGCCAAAATACTTGTAAAGTATTATTGCAACTTTCAAAAGTCTGAGATGGGATTTGAACCAACAACCACAGGAAAGATGGACCACGTCTTGCAGCTAACGCCACTAGCTTAGAAAGCTCTGCAGAAAGCAATACTTCTTAACACTAATGTTTGAACTGCGTCCAGCAGCCTGCTCAGATTTGATCAATGCATTGTTTAATCTAACCAAACTAGTTTTAACCAATTAGATTGGTTGTTTTTTCAACCATTCTATTCTTAGAATCTATCCAATCTCTGTCCAACTGACAGCAAGTCTCCTATAAACTCCCACATCTTGACTGAGGCGGTTTAAATGCCTGCTGAAGTTCAGCGCGAGCTGAACCACTTCCTGAACCGGTCACATGGTAAGGAGGCTGTGGATGTCATCTATTTTGGCTCCTCCCCCTTGCAGAGACGCCCCCTCCACTACTCGACACGCCTGGAAGCATTTCAATCTGAGATGTGCGGCCTGCATGTTTTATTCCCTCCCCTCTAGGAAAGCATTTCTATGTCTAACTGTGACCCCTTCAGATGATGTGTCTCATCTCCTGATGTTTGCGTCTCCCTCAGCTCAGGAGCCACCATGACGTCATTGGCTCTCCAGCTGAAGAGGCTCGCGCTGCCTCAGAGCGACCCCAACCTGCTGACCCGTAAAGAGGTCGCCTCACTGCTCTTCGATCCTAAAGATGCCGCCACCATGGACAGGAGCACCTTCTACGCCCTGGGTGAGTCTGAGAGCAGAGCTGACGCAGAAGAACTTCCTGTTTTCCAGCTAACGTCCCGCTCTCCCGTCTTCTCCAGGCTGCACGGGGCTGGAGGAGCTGCTGGGAATCGAGCCGGCGTTCCTGGAGTTCCAGGAAACTCTGTTCAGCCCTGCGTCGCTGACGCTGGAGCGCAGCGTCCAGTCCAAGGAGGTCAACGAGAAGCTGGATGCAGGAATCTCGCTGTTTCTAACGCGGCTCTGCCCCTATTTTCTGCTGAAGCCGGCTCACAAATGCATCGAGTGGCTGATTCATCGGTATGTCGCTCTGCTTCTCACCTGAGCTCTGAGCAAACTGGCGGCGGGGTTCTGGTCCTGAAGAATTCAGTTC
>NW_015150518.1:1095810-1098688 GCF_000732505.1 Cyprinodon variegatus | reverse complement strand
TCAGGAGTTCTGAATGGTTTGTTAACTGACAGACTCATAAATTCCTGGTTGTTTTTTATCTTTAAAATACTTAAAGTTGTTTTGTTTGTCGCTGTTCTTCTCCTGCGATCCATAAAAGTTTGTGTTGAACGAGCAGAAAAAGCAGCATCCTGTAGGTTCAGGATTCTGACTGAACTATCATGTCCTCTGTGGTCTTTGTCCAGCTTCCACGTCCAGCTCTATAACCCGGACAGCCTGCTGGCCTGCGCGCTGCCGTACCACGACACCAACCTGTTCGTCCGCGTCGTCCAGCTGCTGAAGCTCAGAGACACCTCCAGCCGCTGGAACTGGCTGCGCTGCTTGCAGGTCAGCGTCCGTCCTCCCGCTGGTTCCGCTGACTCTGACTGAGCGGATCCCTGAAAAGTGTCGATGTCTCTGCAGAAACCGGGCGTGCCGCTGTCCAGAGGGACTCTGATCACACACTGCTACTCAGACCTGAGCTTCATGGACTTCATCTGCTCCATGGTGACGCGCTCCATCCAGGTAACCTCAGAGAGCAGCAGCTTCTCCTCCTCGTTGCTTCTGGCTTCTATGTAACGGATCTCTGATCTCCTCCTCCTCAGGCTTACTCCGGACACACTGAGAGCTTCTCTCAGCTCAGAGTCATCTTCTCCTTCTACGCCTCCACCATCGTCCCCGCTCTGGACGCCGTGGACTCTGTGTCTGACTCCATCGTCGCCAAACTGCTGCCATATGTCCAGAGGGTAACCGCTCACTCACTGCAGAGGTTTCCATCCTCCTGCTCTGATCCACACTGGGAGAAATTCCCCAAACCGTTTAAATAAGTTCTGCTGAAACAGTGGAAGATGGTGGTGGCAGCATCATGCTGTGGGCTGCTCTCCGGTTTAGCTCACATTAGAAGGTAGAGGGCTAAAACTTGGATTCAGTCCGGTCCTTTAACGGCAGACTGGTCCCAAAGCAGGATGGTAACTGGAACGCCACCAGTTCTGCTGGGAGGAATGATCCCAGAATGATGCAGGCGGCGTTTCTCCTCGTGTGAATTCAGCCGACACCAGCAGACTGAACAGAACTACAGGAAGCAGATGATGAAACCAGTTGGTTCTGTTTTTGGTCTCCTCAGGGTCTGAAGTCGTCCCTGTCGGACTACAAAGCCGCCACCTACATGATGGTGTGCCAGCTGGCGGTGAAGGTGGTGATGGAGGCCAGCCTGGTCGACAGCCTGACCGTGCAGATCAGCAAGTCTCTGCTGAAAGAGCCGGTCCTGGCCAAGGAGGGTCTGGGCTGCCTGCTGGTGCTGCTCCAGAACCAGAAGGTGGAATGTGTCGGTCCCAGGTAGGCCTGAGGCGCTCCGGGGGAGGAGGGGCTCGCCCGGCGCCGCTCTGCTCTCCTCTGATCTCTGCTTTCGCTTTGTGTTCAGAGCCGTCGGCAGTCTGATCTCCATGGCGACGCTGGTTCCAACGCTGCAGGTCATGGCGGCCGGTCATGATGTCAGTCCTCTGCTGCGGTACCTGCTGCCTCACCTGGTCCAGCGTGTGTTCTACAGCAGCTCAGGTAAGAGTGGGAACATGGAGGAAGTGACGGGCCAGCCGAGCCGCCAGAGTTAACCCCTCAGTGTCTGTCTCAGGTGAGAAAGGGACGGACGGCGTGAACGTGCTGGAGGCCGTCCTGAGCTCGGTCCCTCTGACCAAAGACCTGGACGGAACCGTGGCCCGGTAAGCCTCAGCCTCCTTCGTCTGGAAGACTTACAACTTTTATTCTCATTTTCATGTTCATGTGCATATAGGCCTATGCTCTCATTCATCCCCTGCACTGCACATTTTATTTACTTTTTATTTTTCTGATACATGCATTAGGAAATGAAAGGACCTCCTAAAGGTGAAAATAAACATAGCTGCACAGATGATCAGGTATCCACCTTACTTTTATCTTTTTGGATATTTTATGTGTTTGTTCTTTTATTGTTTATCTGTGAAATGTGAACGTGTGTGAAAGGTGCACTACTACTGCACAAAAGTTTCCCATACTGGGACAAATAAAAGCTACTGAACTGAACTGAATATTCACATACAAGATTTCCTTTAGTGCAGCTTTCATAACAAAGTGCAGCAGTGATCAAATTCTGTAAAAATTCCAAAAATGATCAAATGTAAACATGATGCAGAAAAAAATGCATTGATATGGAAGTTCAGAGCATTAATATATATGGTGCAAATATGCAGTGTTCTGGTTTGGTGTTTAAGGCCTGGTTCTCCTCCTGCAGCAGTGAGATTGATGCAGATATTTTTGATTTATGCTCGATATTGAAGCGTGGTCTGCCCTGTGTTATTCCACGCTGCAATGCAAGGTGGACTATTAGGAACTGGCTAGGATTGTGGGTTTGACGAGGTTTTTCGCCGTCTACAACCCCTCTTCCAACGCTGGACGATGCACAGTTCGTCCGTGTGTGTTCCCCAAAGACTGGCCGTAGCGCTGAGCTACAAACTAGCGTCCTGGGATAGTGTCAGAGGTGTTCCAGGTGTTGTGGACGCCGCTACAGCCAGATATTCTGCCATAACCCACATCAGCCATGTGGGAAAACGTCTCGGCTGACTACTGGAGATTGTGGAACTTCCTAAATTGAATTGAATTGACCAATCAGAGGCCTCGTTTCTTCGGTCACCTACAATTTTGGGGAGGTGCACCAGAGTGTCTGTGGAAACCTGAGTAAAGTTGGCCCCCCCACCTTCTTCAAATCAGACAAATTAGTGTCAAACGTTTGTGCAGCTATCATTTTAAAGATATAAAGAAATGCCCCCCCCCCCACCTTAATGATATTATTAATATCATTGAAATGATAGCAGTACAAATGTAAAATTTTAGAATAAATTTTAAATATATA
>NW_015150518.1:1091603-1094980 GCF_000732505.1 Cyprinodon variegatus | reverse complement strand
CTTTAAAATGATAGCGGCACAAACAATTTTTTTTCTGCACAAACCAGCAGAAACGTTTGACACAAATTTTATCTGATTTGAAGTAGGTGGGGGGGGCGAACTTCATTTAGGTTCTGCGGAAGCGGGGAGGGCACATCTGCGTTAACTGCGACACACGCAGAACACCTGGTTTCTGGGCCTTTTGGACCTGATAGATGGCAGAGCGCTCCGGTCCAGGCGACAGACTCTGGTTTATCAGAGTGATTCCGTTCCACTCTGGGTTGATCCGGTCCACGTCTTAATCCTGGTCCTGACGGAGCATCCAGAACCTTCTCAGACCTCCTGAGTCTGGTTTTAAATCTCTGAGCCCAGTTTTCCCTCCTGCTGCAGGCTGCTCCTGGATCAGTATCTGAAGCAAACGGAGCTCGCCGCCGCCGACATGTCGGCCCTGGATCAGCGCCTGCTGCCTCTGCTTCGGCTGTTCGAGTCCAAGTACGCCCCCTACTGGTGATGTAACGTCATTAGATGTATGCTCCCACCTCGCTGAGCGTTTCTCCTCCTGCAGGTACTGCCACGCGCTGGACGCCGTGCTCTCTGGTCATGTGGTCGACAGCGACCCGCAGCAGAAGCGTCTCTTCCACCAGTTCCTGTCTCTGTTCGTCAGCAGCGGGAAATTCCAGGTAGAATTCAGAGGAAATGGAGAAAATGTGCAGAGATTCGGATTATTGCAGAGAGAAAGGCGTGTTTTCACTTCCTGCCTGAGAGTTTGTGTCTTCCTGTCAGATTCTAGACGACTCGGACACGTCGCTGCTCCTCAGCTTGAAGCACCCGCAGCCTTCGGTCCGAACGGCGGCTGTGGATCATTTGATGAGCCTCATCAGCTCAGAGCAGGTAGATCCGGAAAACCGATGCGTTGAGGTCCTGGATCCCGTTCTGTTAGCTCGGTTCTGACGTCTCGCCGTCGTGTCTCCTCTGACCAACAGCAGACCTTGGACCAAACGTTCCTGAAGGACGCCGTCGCAGAGCGCCTCAGTGACGACGTCCCAGAAGTGGTCTCCGCCGCCCTCCGCGTCCTGCAGGTCCGTTAGAGGAATCCCTCTCTGTTCGTTCCTCCATGATGCCACGTTCACTGTTGTTGTTTTTTGCAGCTGCTGCTGGACGTCCTGGACCCGGAGGACGTGGTGTCATGGCTGCTGTCGCTGCTCCACAGAGTCCGCCCGTCCGCTCAGCAGTGGTCAGTCAGCTAACGATGCTAGATTCATCCGACCCTCTACAGAACGAGTCACTGAGTGCTTCCTGTCTCCTCCAGGATGCCCGTGCTGACGGAGGCGGTGCGTTTGCTGTCCGACGGCCGGCTGGGAAACGGAGATGCTGAGTTGATGCAGAAAACAGGCTGGAAGCTCCTCCCCCTTCTGGTCATCACCTCGGCTGAACTCGGACTGGCCGCCTCCATCGCCCAATCCGCCATCTTCAGCCAGCACCCCCTCACTCTGGGCTGGGCTCAAGGTGGAAAACCCAACCACTTCCTGTGTCCCTTTCACATTAAAAGCATCGGCAATGCAAGCTTTTACTTCCTGGGTGTTTGGGCCAAATGGAAACCTTTAAAGGAAAAGTCTGGTCAGCGAGGAATGAGGAACTTTCAGAAGTTTGAATTCTGAATATGAACGGAAATTTCCTTTAAAAGCAGAACTAAGACTGGGCGATAACGATACACGATATATATCATCATATGTTTAAATTACCTTAAAGAAAAAAAAACTTTTCTGACACATGATGTCTTTGGGTGTTAAAATTAAACGTTTAACAAAATCCCATCAACCAAACAGGAAACAAAGCAAAAACACAATACTAAATAAAATAGAAAATAAAGGCTCTTTTGTACATAATATAAAAATGGAAATCCTGTCCAAAAGTTAGATCATTATCAGCTTTGATCTTTACCTGCTGGGAATTATAAAGAAGCACAAAAAGATATAAAATTGAGAACATTAGAAAACCTCTGAACATCGCAGGTATTAGAGCATCTTAAAAATAACGTCTTAAATAGTGTCTGTAGTTTCCCTCCATCTCTTCCTTGTTCCTTGGATCGCTTTTTTAAAACGACGAGGCCAACGCCATCGGCTTCACGGCTGATCGATTGAACGTTTTAACTGGTGAGCAGGGAGACGCTGACATGCAGAGTTTACAACATTCATCATTCTGCAGCCGATGACTGTAGGGGGTGGAATAAATTTGTACTGCTGCCTTTTGCAGCAATGGTTTTACGGCGTCTTTTGTTCGCCAAATCCAAACCGCTGCCGTATGTCAGCTGAATCACCTGCTGTCGCCATATTTCGTTTGCAGGTTGCTGAAGAGTGCAAGAAAATAATCCTGTTTGGAAGAGGGGTTTATGATGCATTCAAAGCGTGGGAAAAATTAAACTCAGTGATGTAGATGCAGACGGCTTAATGTTGTAATTTGTACTGGATGGTTGCGATGGAGTCATTTTAACTATAATGTGTGGAGAAACATCGAGTATATTCAATATATCGCCCACCACACTTTGAACTAAGGCTCAAATAATTCCTCTGATTAATCGATTATTGACATAATTGTCAACTAATTATGTTAACAGGAGTATAGAGATGGTAAAACCTGTCTTTAGCTGAAAGAGCGACCCACTTAGAGCAGGAATTATACCAAGATTGTAAAAAATATATAAAAATTTAGCATTTAGGATAAAAAATATATATATATTTTCGTCTGTCAATCTGCTCTATCCAGAAACGTTTTAGTTTTAAATCGGTATAAAATCTTCTTTAGCGAATTAAAGGTTAGTTGCAGGCCTAATCTGAACAGTTTCTCTGCTCCCAGAACTGCAGGATGTGATGAAGAGGAGCTCTGAGCCTGACTTGGTGGGCCTGGCCAACCAGCGCCTGGTCTCCACGCTGACGAAGAACCTGACCAACATGGAGCATTTCTCCAAACGGGACGCTGTGAGTGGCTCTTTGTGGATCCTAATACCGGACCTTTCCTTGGATGTAACCCTTTGTGTTTCTGGGAAACAGCTGGAGAAACTTCTGGTTCTGGTGGAGGAGCAGCGGAGCGCCGGGCTGAGAGGTAGGGCGCCCTTCCTGGTTCTGACCCGGACCCTGCTGCTCAGCCTGGGGGAGCTGAGCCAGACGCAGCACCTGCTGACGGCTCAGAAGGTCTACACGCTGCTGGAGCTCCACCTGCTGGACGTGATGCAGAACGACGACGGCGAGGTGCGGCGTTACAGAAACCCAGTCTCTGTTATCCTGATGTAACATAGACTAAATATCAGAGTAGACCCCGCATTCACCGCTATCGACTGTGGGCCCCGATGTGATTTAGTGACGCCATCTTGGGGAGGTCAACATGTCCATTCAGTGTAATAT
>NW_015150518.1:1085944-1089350 GCF_000732505.1 Cyprinodon variegatus | reverse complement strand
CGGCAGCGCTAAGCAACACTAGGCGGCAGCGCTAAGCAACACTAGGCGGCAGCGCTAAGAAACGCTAGGCAGCACTAAGAAACGCTAGGCAGCGCTAAGAAACGCTAGGCAGTGCTAAGCAACACTAGGCGACAGCGCTAAGAAACGCTAGGCAGCGCTAAGAAATGCTAGGCAGCGCTAAGCAATGCTAGGCGGCGCTAAGCAACGCTAGGCGGCGCTAGGCAACGCTAGGCGGTGCTAAGCAGCGCTAAGAAATGCTAGGCAGCGCTAGGCAACGCTAAGCAGCGCTAAGCAATGCTAGGCAATGCTAGGCAGCGGCAAGCAACGCTAGGCAGCGCTAAGAAATGCTAGGCAGCGCTAAGAAATGCTAGGCAGCGCTAAGCAACGCTAGGCAGCGCTAAGCAACGCTAGGCAGCGCCAAGCAACGCTAGGCAGCGCTAAGAAATGCTAGGCAGCGCTAGGCAACGCTAAGCAGCGCTAGGCGGTGCTAAGCAGCGCTAAGAAATGCTAGGCAGCGCTAGGCAACACTAGGCAGCGCCAAGCAACGCTAGGCAGCGCTAAGAAATGCTAGGCAGCGCTAAGCAACGCTAGGCGGTGCTAGGCAACGCTAAGCAGCGCTAAGCAACGCTAGACAACGCTAAGTAACGCTAAGTAACGCAAGGCAGCGCTAAGCAATCTTGTTGTTTCCTTCCTGTCAATAATCCAGTGAAGGTTGCTGGTTTTACTGGTTTGACCTTCCAGGTTTGTTTAAAGCTCTTTTCTCTGCTCTGATGTGTCTCCTTGCATCAGTGGTCCCCTCCTTGCTGTGCTGCGTTCGTTCTCCTGTTCGGGAGGTCCGTAGGGCCGCCCTCAGCGTCCTTCAGAGCCTATCAGGAACCAGCAGCCTGCCCTTCCAGCCAATCATAGAGAGGCTGCAGAGAACCTCAGAGGAGATCATAGCTGACCCATCATATCTGAGCACGGTGAGATCTTCAAGGATTTCAGACTCAATCTGCCCTGAAAACCTCAGAATCAGTGAATAAACCAAGTCAAAGGATCAGCTTTGAAAACGACCTGGTTTATCGTCTCCAGGTTCTCTCTGTTCTTCATGACGAGTCGTTATCCAGCAAAGTCAAGTCGCAACAGAAGAAGCTGCAGGCGGCGCTGCAGCAGCTGCTGCGGAACATTCAGGACCCCTGCTGCCCGTCGTACACCGCCGCCGCCCTGCTGAGGGCGCTCAGCCTCGTCAACGGAAAGGTGAGAGGTCACTGGCTGCCAGTAGGCCGCACCGGGGCAACCGTTGCCTGGGCAATAGTGCCGCCTGTTTTATTTTTATTTTTAATCTTTGTGGTAAACTTTCAGTAAAACTCTGATCATTTTAGTCAGATGTTTGTCTAGTTTCTGTTGATGAAAAGTAATTTTTATCTGTTTTTAGTAAAGACATTCTGTTTGATGTTTATATATTATGACTACCTGGTATAAAAGAAATTAAAACTGTAAAAAAGATCTAGAAATGAGAAAAACTTCCTATATTAAGTGTATTTACCCTTAATTTGAGCTGGAAAATAAGCTGATCTGCCAATGAAATGATTATTTTTACTCTTAGAATAAAATAATTAGGCAATATGTACTTAAAATAAGACAATGCAACTGTTTTTTCTTATTTTATTTATATATATATATTGTCTTTTTCCATTGGCACAGTGTCTCACTTCCCTCCTCAATTGTAGACAAAAATCACTTATTTTAAGAAAAAATGACTTATGTCATCTGTGTTGCTGTTTTCAACCTTTCAGTTTTTTGCAGTGTAACTGCCAAAGGTGTAGAAACAGAAACATCTATTTATTTATTTGCCGTTTTCTTTCTGAAGAAGAGATGATTTATTTTTTCCGTGTCCTTCCAGTTCATCCTCTCCGCTCTGCTTCCTGTCCTGGAACGCCTCCTGGAGCAAACCGGACCCGACACGCCTTCCCCGCTGCGCTCTGAGACCCAGCTGCTGCAGCTGGTGCTGGGGAAGTTTAACGAGGCGTCGGCGCCCCTGCTGGCCGAGGAGCAGAACTGCATGGACCTGTTGGTCAGAGCTCTGCGGCTGGCCGGCTGTCAGATCTGCGCCCTGGAACAGGTGGAGGTTTAACGAAGCTTAACGAAGCTTAACGAAGCTGCAGGTTAATGTCTGAGACATTTCTGAGCATTTGGCCCATCCTGCCTACAGATCACCAAGCCGTTCTTCTCGGCCCTCGGAGACGAGAAGGTGCAGCAGAAGCTGCTGTCGGTGATGTTCGACCTGCTGGCGGAGGGTCGCAGCCCGCTGGTGGCCGGTACGGTCAGCAGCGTCTTCAAAGCGGTGAGAGAAACGGAGACCAAGTTAAATAAACTTTACCGTAGGCGGCTTCTGAGGCTCTAAATGTGTTTTTAACAGATCGCCGTTGACGCTCAACTGGTGGCCAATGAGCTCGCTCCTCCTGACAAACCAAAGGTCAGCGTCACGGTTCAGCAAACCCGCAGGAGCAGAATGGTTCCCAGGTATTCAGCATTTCACTCCCTAAGAACTGATTCATTAGAGCGGCAGTCCCATCAGCATTAAACAGCTGGAGGTACCACATCTGCTCGCAGCCCCGCCCCTTCTTATGACATCAATGGATCAAATCTCTTTCAGAGTCTCAACATATTATTCCCTATATTTGCTATTATTTTACATTTCATCTGCGATCGAAAGCAGAGACAGTAGAAAACAATCATTGTGTAGACGTAGTAATGAACAGTAGAGCAGCTGCTTCCTGAGCTGTCAGGGTTTGGGAGCAATAAATCCAGAGGCGGTTCTAGACAGGGGCCAAAGGGGCCCGCACTGGAAAAAATCGAGATCTAGATTAGTCATTTTTTCTTGACAGAAGTTAATTTTTCTTGGATTAATGAGGTAAAAGAGACATTTTGCTAATGGAACAAGACAATTTACACTTAGAATAAGAAAACACAATTGCATTGTCTTATTTCAAGTGCATATTATCTAATTATCAAATTTTAAGAGTATAAATACTCATTCCATTGGCAAATTATCTCATTTATCTACTCAAATTAAGGGTAAATACACATAATTTAAGAACTTTTTAATTATTTCTAGGTCATTTTTCCAGTGTAAAAGAGACATTTTGCCAATAGAACAAGACAATTTACACTTAGAATAAGAAAACACATTTGCATTGTCTTATTTTAAGTACATATTGTCTAAAGGTCCAATTTTAAGAGTAAAAATACTCAGTCGTTGCACGCAGCTACTAACCTGACTCCGCCAGATGGATTTGCTCCGCATATCCATCTGGAAACCTTCCGTTGAAGTAATTTTGGGAAGGGGCGAAAATCCTGGTTAGCTGATTGGCCTATGTTGGTGATAGACGGGCCAAATAAACCAATCAGATCAACGAAGCATATG
>NW_015150518.1:1081835-1085219 GCF_000732505.1 Cyprinodon variegatus | reverse complement strand
TGAATAGAATTGAATCCGTTTTTGCAGTGTTACTAAATCAATTTCTAATTATGAAAGAAGAGACTTTTACTGATTTGTACGAACAATATTTTGGATGGGAAATGTACTAAAATAATTATTTAGAAATTGCAATCAGTTTTAGCCTCACTCGTGAGAAATGATCAGTTTTTATCCGTTAGATGATAAGTGCATCCTGGGCTTTATCTTGTTCTAGGTTTTATTTGTGTGTGTTTGTGTTATTCTTTAGTTCTTTGCCCCCCGCCCCATCCTGCCCCCCTGGTAAATTCCATCTAGAACCACCCCTGACTAAATGCACCCTTCCTCTCCTGCCTTTCCAGCATGTTTTCTCCACTTGTTGCACCACAGAGTTGTGTGTTCGGTCCTCCGCTGCTTTATATTCAGACCTGTTTTTTTCTGCTCATTTCTGTGCTTAGGAAGCCTCAGGAGAGCGACGCTTCGTGTCCAGAAGGGGGCGCTGTGCCGTGGCAGAGAGTCACACTGATCCTGGAGCTGCTGCAACACAAGAAGAAGCTGAAGAGAGCCCAGGTGTTGGTGCCGGTTCTCTTCTCTTTGCTCTCCAGGTACCAAACGGCGGCTTTCCTAGTCCATCAAAGTTCCACTGAAACCCGACTGAATGTTAAAACTCCAGATAAACCGAAAAGCCTTTAAAATAAAGCAGTTTGATGTCGGAGTTTGAACAGAAATCCTTTAGAAAATGCAAAGGTAGCGACTGATGAAGGCTGTTTGTCTCGTCAGGAGTTTGGAGCCGTGTGCAGACGATCAGACAAACATGGAGTACACCAAGCAGCTGCTGCTCAGCTGTCTGCTAAACATCTGCAACAAGCTGTCCCCTGATGGCGGCCCCATGGCTGCAGGTGAGGAGGAGGAAGTGATCCTGGCCTAAAACTCGCTGCTCCTGTCTGATTGGGTTTTCTGTGTCCGCGCCCTGCAGAGGTCCTGGATGAGGAGAAGTTTAACGTGGAGCTGGTGGTTCAGGTGATCCGGTTGTCAGACATGCCTCAGACTCACCACCACGCCCTGCTGCTGCTGGCCGCCACCGCCTCCATCTTCCCCGTAAGCGGCGCCTCCTCTGGCGAGAGACAAACCGGTTTGAATAAATGACTCAGTGAGCTCCGTGTGTCGCCCCCTGCAGGATAAAGTCCTGCACAACATCATGCCCATCTTCACCTTCATGGGAGCCAACATCCTGCGGCTGGACGACGCCTACAGCTTCAGAGTCATAGAGAAGACCATGGCGACGGTCGTCCCGGCGTTGGTCCAGGTGAGCAGCTGCTGCGGGCGACGTCGCCTGCCGCCTTGAAACCATTCTCACGTGTCGGGACGTCCCCCCTCTTGCAGGCCCACCGGCTCTCCGACGGATCCTCCGCCCCTGCCATGGTTGCCGTGGTAACGAAGATCATGCACGTGTTCGCCGACGCTCTGCCCCATGTTCCTGAGCACCGGCGGCTGCCCGTCCTCGGACTGCTGGTGACCGCGCTGGGCCCCGCCCACTTCCTGTGGATCCTCCAGCTGCTGCTGCTGAAGCTGCACGCCACGCAGAGCGGCGAAGCCGGCGACAAGGTACCACAGGCTCCGCCCCTGCTTTAGGAGCTAATGCTACTTAGAAAAGCTTCTGCTGCTTCATCTCTGGTCCTCATTAAGGTCAGACGTCCAGTAAAATGAGTCCAGATGCTTCTGCTGCTCCTGTGTTCAGCTTCTCTGATTGGTTGATAATTTTTAAAACTCCAGCAGCTGCTGCTTGTGAAGCTTCAGATTCTCAGGAGCTCATGAGGCGCCGCTGCTCTAGATGCTGCAGGACCATTTTATGCGCATCAACTGTTGACTTTGCATGTAAAACGGCAGCTTCTGCTGCACACGTCGCATCTGGTGTGAGCGTAGCTTAATACTGCTACAGTTTTTCATGGTGGTCGGTGTCTGCGGTGCAGGACGCGGCTCTGGAGCGCGACATGGAGTTCTGGATCTCCCTCAGCTGTCAGTTCGACGTGAAGCAGCAGCTCAGCTCCGTCATCAACATCCTGAACTTCCTGCTGCAGCTGCCAGACGATAAAGAAGGTGAGAGCCGTCAACTCCAAATCCGCTCCCGTCTGAGTTCTGTCAGAAGCGTAACACCGGGGTTCTGCTGCAGCTCCGCCGAGGCGGCCAGTGGGTCGGCGAGGAGTCGGGAGGAAGCAGGACGAACCAGAGAGGACGGAGGAGCTGATCTTCAGCGTGGAAACTCACAGCAGCAAAGAGCTGCGGCACTTCAAGTTCCTCTGCGTGTCGTTCGTGGCTCAGCTGCTGGGCTCCAACACCTTCATCCAGAAGGTGGGAGAGAAGAAGCTGGAAGGTTGGGAGGAGTCAGGGGCAGTTTCTAAACATCTGCTCCGTTTTCAGGTCTCAGAGGAACCCGATGACAGCGGCGATGACAGCGGCGATGACGGCGGCGATGGCGGCGGCGCTTCCCTTCAGCAGCTGCAGCAGAGGTGAGTTCCCCTCAGAGCGCCGTCAGGCACAGCTGCAGGGAAGACGCTGAGTTTCTGTGTGCCGCAGGGTTCTGGAGGAGATCCTGCGCTACATCCAGTCTGTGGCTCGATGCGTGGAGGAGAACGCCGACCAACCCACCGCCAAGTTCTGGAGAGTTCTACTCAACAAGTCCTACGAAGTCCTGGACCGGGTGGGTCTACCTACTTCGCCACGCAGCCGAGCTGCTCGTACGGAGCCCTTCTGTTTCTAACTCTGCTCGCCGCCGCAGGTGAACGCCTTGCTGCCCACAGACACCTTCATCACGGTGATGAAGGGGCTGATGGGAAACCAGCTGCCGTCGGTGCGGAGGAAGGCCATGGAGCTCCTCAACAACAAGCTGCATCAGCGCCCGCAGTGGGATGATCAACAGGTGACCCGTCGTTGCCATAGAAACCGCTCTGTCGAGGGATTGTTCTGACGCCGCTTTGTTCCCTTCAGGTGTCGGCACTCCTACAGATGACCTCCGACCTCCTGGCCGTCGTTAGGAAGAGTCCTGGGAAGGAGTCTGAGGAGGCGGAGCAGGCCATCAACAGGCAGACCGCGCTCTACAGCCTCAAGCTGCTCTGTCGCAATTTTGGCTCCGCCCACCAGGAGGTGTTTGTTCCCGTGCTGCTGATGGTAGTGGACATCGTCACGACGACGAAGGAGGAGAAGAACGTTATCGGCAGCGCTCTGCTTTGTATCGCAGAGGTGGTCACTGAGCTCAAGGCGCTCGCCATCCCTCAGTTACCAAGGTAACGGCATCAGGTTACCCAGTCTGTGCTCTGGTGCCTCCACGGCACACTGCTCACCTGTTCCCTTGCTCACCTGTTCCTCCGCTCACCTGTTCCTCTGCTCACCTGTTCCTCCGCTCACCTGTTC
>NW_015150518.1:1079042-1081019 GCF_000732505.1 Cyprinodon variegatus | reverse complement strand
GCTCGTCTTGCAGGTTGATGCCAGCTGTGCTGCACGTGCTCAGTGACAGGAAGGAGCTGCTAACCAATGAGATCTACCAGCTCAGCGCCGTCACCGCGCTGCAGCGCGTCACAGAGACGCTGCCGCACTTCATCAGCCCGTACCTGCAGGACATCATACTCCAGGTAACGCACCAGAGCGGCGGTCATAATTGGGTCAGCGCCCCTCGGTGGGCTCACCGTCCTACGCCGTGTCCCTGCAGGTGTGCCGCCTGACTCGCCTCACAGAGACCGCCTCCTCTTCCTCCTCCTCATCCTCGCCTTCCGCCCAGCTCTGCCTGCGTGTCTCATCCCTGAGAAGCACACTGGCCACCAAGTTGCCCCCCAGGGTCCTGCTGCCGACCCTCTCTAGGTGTTACAGCTCTATGGTGGAGGACAGGAAGGTGAGCGGTGTTCCTGATCCGATCACATCGCTAGCAATAATTCTTTCTGCTGAGGCTCGGCTCGTTTCCCTGCAGGACCAGCTGGAGGCGCTGATGAGCGTCCTGAAGGAACACATCGCTCAGATGGACAGCGAGCAGCTCGCCGTCCACCAATCAGAGCTCACCACCTTCTTCCTGACGGCGCTGGACTTCCGGGCCGAGCGCTCACAGGTTAGCATCGGGAAGATGGAGGTCGGTCTGGTTCTGACCCGCTTTAAGACGAATCTCTCTCTCTGTCCTATCAGGGCGATCTGCAGAGGGCGTGGCAGGTTGAGGGCGGAGTCATCGAGTGTCTGATCACCATGGTGATGAAGCTGTCCGAGGTCACGTTCAGGCCGCTCTTCTTCAAGGTGACTCTGGGTTGAAGTCTTTGCAGTGATTCTCTGCAGAACCGTGACTGAAGCCGTCTGTTTATCCTCTGCAGCTCTTCGATTGGACCAAATCGGACAGGAAGGAGCGCCTGCTGACGTTTTACCGCCTCTGCGACCGCATCGCCGAGCGGCTCAAAGGACTCTTCGTCCTGTTTGCAGGAAGCTTGGTGAAACCTCTGGCTGACGTGCTGAAACAGACCAACGGCTCCAGAACAGGTTCCTGAACGTTCTCCAGAACACGCCTCCTCTGCAGGAATCCTGCTGATGAGTCACGCCTGCTGATGAGTCACGCCTGCTGATGAGTCACCTGCTGTCTGACCTTCTGTCCGTTCCAGATGAGCTCGTCTTTGACTCGGAGGAGAAGAACTGCCTGCTGCTTCAGCTGGTCCTTGACGTTCTGCAGAAGATCTTCCTGTACGACACACAGAGGTTCCTGAGCAAAGAGCGAGCCGACGCCCTGCTGGGTCCGCTGGTGGACCAGGTGAGACGCCTCACTAATTTTGACGCTAAATTTAGCGCCTTTTCAGACCCCTATCAGCGGCGGCTATAAATTCACAATTTACCAAAAAACATTCAAACGTTTACTAAGTTATCGCATCAGTTTATTTATATGAATGCCAACAATAAAAACATTATAAAAACAAAACATCATTTCATGTCCAGGTTTACTTTCTGTCCATAAATCTTGTCCTTCTAAAGCTGTGAAGGTAAATCGGTGTTTTATCCAATATTGGGTCACAAACCTAAAAAAATTATGAAGCAGTCTAATAATGGAGAAGCTATTAGTCAGCTTTAGATTTTTTGATAGATATAAATTTATTTTCTGAGAATGTGTTTATTGTTCATTCTTCTTTTCCTTTTTTGTAAAGTGCTTTAAATCAGTCCTATCTGTCTTTATCCAAGCTGGATCAGATCCTGATGTTTGAAAAAGGAGGCAGGGAAAGCAGGATAAAGCCTTAGCCTCGCTGCATGCAGTTAGCCTGGCTGCACGCAGTTAGCCTCGCTGTTAGCCTCGCTGCACGCAGTTAGCCTGCTGCACGCCGTTAGCCCCGCTGCACGCCATTAGCCTCGCTGCACGCCGTTAGCCTCGCTGCACGCTGCTAGCCTCGTTGCACGCTGTTAGCCTCGCTGTTAGCCTCGCTGCAC
>NW_015150518.1:1075522-1077486 GCF_000732505.1 Cyprinodon variegatus | reverse complement strand
GCTAGCCTCGTTGCACGCTGTTAGCCTCGCTGTTAGCCTCGCTGCACGCAGTTAGCCTCGCTGCACGCTGCTAGCCTCGTTGCACGCTGTTAGCCTCGCTGTTAGCCTCGCTGCACTCAGTTAGCTTCGCCGTTAGCCTCGCTGCAAGCAATTAGCCTCGCTACAGGCAGTTAGCCTCGCTGCACGCTGTTAGCCTCGCTGCACGCTGTTAGCCTCGCTGCACGCTGTTAGCCTCGATGCACGCTGTTAGCCTCGATGCACGCTGTTAGCCTCGCTGCACGCTGTTATCCTCGATGCACGCTGTTAGCCTCGCTGCACGCTGTTAGCCTCGATGCACGCTGTTAGCCTCGCTGCACGCTGTTAGCCTCGCTGCACGCTGTTAGCCTCGATGCACGCTGTTAGCCTCGCTGCAGGCAGTTAGCGAAGCACAATTTCTCCCCCCCTCTCCCTCCCTCTCTCTGCTGCCATCCTGCAGAGCGGCTGCCTGCCCTGCAGCAGATGGTAAACTTTTCCAATTCAAATACAGATTGCAGATTAAATTTGCAAAGCTGCAGCTAATCCCGGCCTAGATTGAAAAATTAAATCATGGAAATAATTTTTAACTCGCCCAGTTGTCTCTTAAAATAACCTTATTTTCGCCCTACAGCCTCATTCTCTCCCCTTCTGCTCCTCTGGTCTGCGTGTGTCTTTGCACCGCTGCTAATTTCTTCTTCTTTGTGTTTTTGTTTATAGTTTTTCTAGATGGCATTTATGCCCCCAGTTGCTGAGTGTGGAACTAAATGGATTTACTTGTTTTTGTAAAAGTTTTTATAAACTTTTTAAATTCCTGCAAAGCAGCTCATATAAATGTCCTATTTATATCCCCTGTTTTGACAGACAAAAAAAAGATATTAAAAAAAGTTAATGATTCAGAATCTGCTGCAGCTGGATGACATCAGCAGATTAGGCGATGATGTCATCCGGCGCTTTCTAGGAGAGCCAATAGCGACTTTTCTTGCTGAGGAGTTGGCAACACTGTGCAGGAAGAACTCTGCATTTAACCCTGAAAGAACAGTTGCTGAAGCTCTGCTCCTGTGTGCAGCTGGAGAACGGGCTGGGCGGGCCGCAGACCTACCAGAACCGGGTCACCCAGCACCTGGTTCCCTGCGTGGGTCAGTTCTCCGTGGCGCTGGCTGACGACGCTCAGTGGAAAACCCTGAACTACCAGGTCCTGCTGAAGACGAGGCACAGCGACGCCAAGGTGAGCTCAGCCGGACGCCCAGACGGTCGGCCTGTTTGTTCCTTCTCTGATCTTCTGCTCCTCCTCTGCAGGTCCGCTTCTCCTCCCTCCTCCTGCTGATGGAGCTGGCGTCCAAACTGAAAGAGAACTACGTGGTTCTGCTGCCTGAGACCATCCCATTCCTGGCAGAACTCATGGAGGGTGAGTGGAAAACGATTGGTGACGGATCTGAACCGGTTCTGGTTCGGTTCAGAACCAGGGTCCATGTTTAACATGGAGACACTGACCCATTCAGAACCAGAACCATTCAGAAGCTGCTCCTGTGGAGCTGAACGGTTTGTTTCTTTGCTTTTCAGATGAGTGTGAGGAAGTGGAGCAGCAGGTCCAGAAGGTGATCCAGGAGATGGAGAACATCCTGGGAGAACCTCTGCAGAGCTACTTCTAGCATCACGACCCACCTTTAGGACGTTCTGAGGAGGAACCAGAACAAAATGCTCCGTTTTTACCTGATCAATAAATGTTTTAATTTCCTAACCTGAAACTTGCCTGTTTTTCATCTAAAAGTTGTAGAGAAGCGGCTGTTCCAACCGTTTCTCCCAAGTGGTGCCCGACTTTACACGAGTGAATAAAGTGAATGTGATTGGTCGATTATCAAGGGGGCGGGATTGTGTTTCCAAAAAGGCCAAAGTAAATAACCCAGTCCTTCTTTTCACTGTAGACAAGCCATGATCTGCTTATCTGTTCT
>NW_015150518.1:1069443-1074109 GCF_000732505.1 Cyprinodon variegatus | reverse complement strand
GTGAAAGGTCATTCAGTGTGATGAGAAGGATCCACACTTGGCTGAGGTGCACAATGGGACAAGATAGGCTCCACCATCTTGCTATTTTATCAGTTGAAAAGGAAGAACTTTCTAAGCTGAGTCACAGTCTAGTGATTGACCGCTTTGCAAAAGTAAAAAATAGGAGGTACACTTTAATGCTCAATAAATAAGAGAAAAACTTCGTTCAGGTTGAGTTAAACTTTCCCCTGAACTAAAACTCTGAAACTTAGGAATTAATGATTACTTCAGAACGTGTATAAGGAAACTTTTTATTTTTAAAGTTGGTAATATCTTATTTTTTATAGCAGCAATGTTGAAAATGTTCATGTTTGTTAAAACAAATATGCTCTTATACTCAATATCTCAACTGTTAATTTTGGTAGGAATTTATCAGGGTGGGGCAGTGTGCTTGTCTGTATTTGGGTATGGAAGGAGGGGCATATGCAGTAGGGGGCCAGTGCCCCAGTAAAGCTTTGTGCCTAGCAACGCCCCTGAGTTAGTTCATAACTATAGAAGCTTTCATCTTAATAAAACGACCTGTTTGCCTCATAATATTCAGAAGTTATTATATCACTTTATTAAAGGGGTGGTTTGGCCCTCCTGCATATCAAGGTTTTTTGGTCCAAACTGAAGCTGATGATCCTCTGAAGTCCTGCTGATTTAAAAACATCCAGTCAAACAGTTTCACCTTTTATTTCTGTTCTGATAAAAAGTATTTTAATTTTAGTTTCACCAACTTTCATACAGGAAAATATGGGTTTGTTTGTTTTAAAAATCAATATAAAGGAAAATGTGAATAAAAAGGTTTGATTTGGTCGTTTTTAAACTGCTGGTTTGAGGTCAGACCAGATCAGTGACGCCGCGGTGTCTCCACCTGTCCGCCTGTGACGTCACGCAGGGTTTATGAGCGGCTCGCGGGGGTTCCGCTCCAACCATCCGTGTGTCAGCATGCAGAGCGCGCGCACGCTGCAGCAGCTCTTGAAGCGGAGCCTTCACCATCCTCCTCATCCTCAGCAGCTCTCAGCAGGGATCATCGGAGCCCCTTTCTCCAAGGGACAGGTGAGAGCGCGTGCACAGTGCGTGCGTCGGTGGACGCGCGGCGCGAAGTGACCTTTCCGCGTGTTTCAGTCCAGGGATGGAGTGGAGTCTGGACCGGACCGGATCCGAGCAGCGGGACTCCTGGACCGGCTGCAGCTGCAGGGTGAGCGGCGTGACGTCACGGCTCGGATAAACAGGCAAACGTCCCAAAATGTTTCCAACTTTTAGGAAAAGTTTGGAAACTTTTAGGAAAAGTTTGGAAATTTGAGGCCAAATGAAGAGTCTGTGGATTATTTCCATCCCAGAATAAACAACCTGATTTATGTTTAACCGCCAGGAAGCAAATCTTCACACAAACCAAACAGTTCAGGAGGTTTTCCAGAAAACCAGTTAATGTTTATCTGTGGAAATAAAACTGGACTTTAGATTAATTCCGATTTAATATCCTAATGTTTGTTTTAATATACACTGAAGGGTTTTTAGTTTTATAAATGGATTTAATGCTGATTTTTATTTTAAATATCCTCAAATGTTGAAAGGAATAGTTTTCATGCGTTTGTTGGTTTTTCCTCCTCATCTGTTCAGCGTGTTTTTTTAAAACGTCTCTTCTTATCAATGATCTGAATGTTTTCAAACCGAGAATAGAAGAATATCTCCACCCTGTCTGCGGTTCGGTTCGGTTCGGTTCTGCTTCTTCACCTGCAGGCTTTGGGCTGAAGGTTAAACCAACCTGAAAGTCCAGAAGTTCAGGTCACTGTCCTTGGTGCTGATGGCAGCGTGACGCACTGCCTGTTTCTGTTCCTGCTATGAATAAACAGAAGGAACCAGTTTGACTCATTTTTCTTCTGAGAACTCAGAGGGCGTCCTCAGACCTAATGAGAAAGTAGAAAATCTAACAATAGATCCACCATGCTGCAGATTTTCACTCATCCAAGCAAGGGTGTAACTTAGTGATGAAAGTTGGTGGGGGCGCTCTGAGGGTGCACTGCAAAAACTAGAAATGGATCTAGAAATAAGAAAAAATTATTATATTAAGGGAATTTACTCTTAATTTGAGCAGGTAAATAAGATCGTTTGCCAATGGAATGATTATTTTTACTCGTAGAACAAGATAATTAGATAACATGCATTTGAAATAAGACAATGCAGTTTTTTTTTCTTATTTTAAATGTAAATTGGCAAAGTGTCTCACTTGCCCCCTCAATTCAAGAAAAAATCAACTTATTTTAAGAAAAAATTAGTTATTTAGATTTACATTTTTTGCAGTGTGGGGGCGCTCTAAGGGTGGGGGCTGATGGACCTACAGTTACTCCACCTGAACACTTTCATTAGGATTCTTTTATTTTCCAAAAATGAGCTCAAGCATCCATTTATTGAATGCTTTCCTGTTGTTGAGAACAAGAGAACCAGAATAACTGATATTTATATTTATTGATAGTTAGAGAGACGCCTTTTAGTGCATTATATATATATATATATATATATATATATTGGCCCAAAAACATTAATGTATAAAAAAATAAATAACAGCCGAATCTGATTCCAAAATCAATATATCAGAAGAAGATTTACCTAGAAGTACAATTTCAATTCCATCCATCCAGAAAAATATGGATATGCTTCATTTTAACTATAGCATAGCAGATTTCTTTCTTGTAAACTTTGTGGTAAACTTGGAGATATATTTTATTGTGTGTTGATTATCCCAGTAAATCTGTTTCACCTTTAAATCTGCAGCTCTCCCTACTTCTCTCTCTTGCTCGGTTAAAAAAAGATTATCATTAACATGATGATGCAAGAAACAATATTTCTAGATATTTAGAAGCTCTGCAGTCTGATTCTGTCTGTAAAATAAGAAAACGCGTTAATTTTAAGCTGTAAGTCATGGTCTTCTGAGAATTTTTTTTGTTTTCTCAAGCTTCTTGCATTATAATACTAATTTGTATAAACTTACAATCTGTTGCCATTTTTATCTGAAAAGTTTCTTATCTTTAACAAACAGATTTTTTCAGTGCCATTTCTATTTTTTTTAACCACCCGTCTCCTAACTTTTACTTAAACATTGAAGTAGCTGCTGGTTAATATTCACTGAGTGCTGCTCCTCCATGTAGCTACTCTCTACGTCAGTGAAATGCGACCGCCAATCAGATGTCTCAAAGGACAGCTCCGATGACGTCACACATCCAAGTTTAGAAAAACTGAAGTATTTATATAATCCCTTTATATGCTTCTATTTACTATTACTATTTTTACTTTTATTTAATTACTTTTTCTTTTCTTTTTTTTTTCTTTGCTCAAACCCCTGGTGATTGTTCACCGTAAATTGTACTTTTTTCTGTATTATAATACTTTTACTAATAAAATTTATATAAACAAAAAAAAAAAAAAAAACAGTCCGCTCACTAACCAATACCGCTGATGACCACCAGATGGCGTCCTGTGATGGTTCCACAGTGGAATCAATACATCTAAATACCTTCCAAAATAAAACCACATGAGGAGCCGTTTGTAAAGTGAAGCAGTTAAAAATTAGAAGCAATAATTATGGTTATTTAGCGTCTTTTAACAGAAAAATAAAGGGGTTATTTTTTTTCCATTTCTATTCCTTTATAAAATATCTTACTTTGTTAAATAAATATTTAGTTTGGAGCTAAATATTTAACAAATTAAATATTTTGTTTTTTAAATAAATATTTATCTCCAAATTAAATATTAGGGTTATTAGTCTGATCTTTTCCATAAACATCCTAATTAGGATCCCAAGTCTAAACGGAGATGGAGGTGCAACCAGGTAGAAAGTTGATGTTTGGATCATGTTGAACTCTGACCTCCATGGAAGCTCTGCTCACGGCGCTCAGTGAATAAATGTCCTCCCTCCCTCAGGCGTTAATGTTTCCCCAGCAGCTCCTGAAGTGAACCCCTGCAGATGCAGAGGGCCTTCCTCTCAGGACGCCTGAGCTGCATGGACAGAGACGTCCTCAGGTGGACATGTCCTTAGCTGTTATTGGTGACAGATGTTTGTTAATGCTCACCCAGAAGGAAATGATCAACATGACACCAAGAGGCTGCTCTAGAAATCAATCTCTGTGTTGGTGCTGTTTGCTCAGGCTGTGCAGTGAAGGATTATGGGAACCTGACGTTTGAGGACTTTGTGCTGGATGAGCCGGTCAGGGGATCTAAACGTGTCCGGGCCGTGGGCAGCGCCAACCAGAGGCTGTCTGAGGCGGTGCAGACAGTGAAGAGGGACGGACACACAGCAGTGGTGCTGGGAGGAGACCACAGGTCAGCAGACATAACGGCTTCATCTGCAATAACTTTCTGAAAATGAGTAAACATTTCTTAAAATAAGTGTATTTAATTTAAGTAGGAAAATAAGATGATCTGTCAATGGAATTAGTAGTTTTATCCTTAAAATAAGATAATTAGATAACATGCACTTCAAATAAGAGACTGTACTTGTTTTTTCTTATTTTAAATGTAAATTTTATCCTTTGGCAAAGTTTCTCTCTTACAGAGGTGTCAAAAGTATTCATCCTGCTGTTTAAAACACTTTTTAGAAGTTAGAGGATCAACTTCAGCTTTTTACTCCAATAAAAGTGTAAAAGTA
>NW_015150518.1:1063357-1067468 GCF_000732505.1 Cyprinodon variegatus | reverse complement strand
GACACACAGGAGCTCTTTCAAGCTGGACACCGTTTCATTCACAACACCTGTCCCATCAACCAGGAATCAGAAATACTTTAATAATCCCAGGGAGGGATTACTTTAGTTACATTCCTCCATCTGTAACAGAGTGACTATAGGACCAGGTATTGCCAACGGGTATGCTGGTCTGACGCGGTATGCTCATCTGACAGAACACCAGAACCGATAAAGACATTAATAGTTTAAAGGTTTCCATCTAAACACCTGCAGTATTTTGGGTCTATTTGTTCATTTAATGCAGAGAAAATCATGAACGATATAAAGTCTCATTAATTAGAGCTGGAATCAGAAGCTGGACGAGCAGAAATGATCATTTTAATAATAAATGGATTCTAGGCTCCCCTGTTTTCATCGTAAATAGAAACCGAACCAGAACCGTTAAACCTGTCCTGTCTTCAGTCTGGCCATTGGCTCCATCCATGGTCACGCCGCGGCGGCGGGCCCCCTCAGCGTGGTGTGGGTGGACGCCCACGCTGACGTCAACACGCCGCTGACCTCGTACACAGGAAACCTCCACGGCCAGCCCATGTCGTACCTCCTGTACGAGCTTCGATCGAAGGTGAGCGCCCCCTCCTGGTCGTACGCGTTAACCGCAGAGCAGGTTCCTCTGATGCTCTCCTCCGCTGCAGGTTCCTGAGCTACCAAACTTCTCCTGGATGAAGCCCTGCGTGTCCTCCAGGGACCTGGTCTACGTCGGCCTGAGAGACGTCGATCCGGCGGAGCAGTGAGTCCGGCGGCCAGAACCGCAGGAATTTGACCTAATCGGTGTCTAAAACGCGACCTTCTCTAATCCAAAGCTACATCCTGAAGCTGCTGGGAGTGAAGGTGTTCTCCATGTCACAGGTGGACCAGCTGGGCGTGGCCAGGGTCATGGAGGAGACATGTGACTACCTGTGGGAAAGGTGAGCCTCAGCTGGTTCAGAGCATTTCTGTTCAGGCGGGACCAAACCCGGAGCTTTCTGGGGTCCCATCAGACATCTGGATGGACCCTAACCCCCAAAAATGATTTCTAACTGCTTGCTTTGTCTTTGAAGAGCAAAGAAACCGATTCACCTGAGCTTTGACATCGACGCCATCGACCCCTCTGTTGCCCCGGCAACAGGAACCCCTGTGGTAGGAGGCCTGAGCTACCGAGAGGGGCTGTTCATCACAGAGCAGCTCTGTCAGACAGGTAGGAGCCATGTTTACCGCCACCTACAGGCAGAACCGTATAAGTGCAGCTGAATCACTCAGAACATCCTCAGGTCTGCTCTCCGCCGTGGACTTGGTGGAGGTGAACCCTCTGAGGGGGCAAACGGAGGGGCAGGTCCACTCCACGGTCAGCACGGCGGTCGACATTCTGCTCGGATGCTTCGGACGTCTGCGGGAAGGAAACCACCTGCTGGATTATTCCCTCCCAGAGCCGTGAGGAGGACTCCGCTGTCTGAGGCGTCCCTGAAAGCATCACGTTGCTGGGAGGCCTTAAAGTGCTCAGCTGGAAACTTTCTCAGATAAATCAGTCACTAAGCTACGGACGAGGATTAGGGCCACGGGAAAAATAAAACAAGTTAACAGATTTTTTTAACTTTATTTCAGTATAATATGAGAAAAAAAGTCAGAAATCTGACTTTAATCTGAGAATTCTGACTGAATTCTGACGGACAAACAAAAAACATGTTAGCATCAAGCCGTAGCCATGTCTGTTTTAGAGACTAGCTCTCTTGTTTTAATCACTGCTCTTCCATTAATGAAAAAGCACGTAAAAAGTCGCCTAGTTCCATCATTTACCACCAATGTGTTCCTGTTCCTCCCAAACTACTCACATCTTTGTCAGTGAAGCTGAGAGCTCCACATCTCTGCCTTCATGGGGCCCATCTACATTAAGATCCACAATTCTCAGGAAAAAAGTCAGAATTCTGAGATTAAAGTTTCATTCTGACTCTTTCCCATATTGAACTGAAATAATATTTAAAAATTAGTTAGCACACAAGTTTTTAATTAACTCCTGATTACTGTTTTATCTAGGAAATAAGATGTTTTGTTTTCTTGTGCAAAGCTAGAGTACAAAGAAAATGCACTGATTCTACAAATTTCTATTTTAATAAAAGTAAAAAGTAGCTGTCCATTAAATTATTATAAAGAATGAAAGAGACTATAATAAAGGGTTATGTACAACTTAATTTTGTTTTAAAGAATAAAGGAAAGCAATGAGTACAAATAAATAAAATATAAATAAAATCAGGGAAAATATTTAGTGTTTTGATCTTTAACATCTGAAACCATTTCTTAAGACTTAAAGTGTTTAAAGTATTCATGACAGAATGGTGAACCACCTCCAGTGACAATTACTTTTTACTGTACATTAGGTCAACCTTAACAACAAAGATTGTGAACAAAAAAAGATTAAAACATTTCAGTGAAACTTGAACTATCTATGGGAGCCCTTTGTAAAGTGAAGCTGTCAAAAATTAGGAAAAATATTTATTGCTATCGGTCTCCGCCAAGTGACGTCAATTGTTTACCTCGGGCGCGGTACACTATGCCTTTTCCACTTAAAATGGCGTCTTAGCAACAAATGTCACGTGACTGGCCGCCCCTGTTTTCAGGCTTATGTTAACTGTAATGACTTATCTTGGACAGGCTGCTATGTAAACAGGCCTTTAGTCCTTCGGTTAGCTATGCTGCGGTTGTTTACGCTACACCTTTTCCAACTAAAATGGCGTCTTAGCAACAAAAGTCACGTGACTGGCGGAGACCGATTTAGTTTATTTTACAAGGAAAATAAGGAGGTAATTTCCTCACTATGTCATTCATTTATAAAAAAATCGAAGTTCCAAAGCTACATGTTTATTTTTCCAAATTACATATTTAATATTTTAACAAAATATTTAATTAACTATATATATAATATTTATTTAACAAATCACATTTTTAGCTAGCTAGTTTGGTGCTAGCTAAAATTTAACCAGCACCTAGCTAGCTAGCTATCACCAAGCTAATATTTAGCTAGCTAGCTTGGTGCTAGCTAAAACTTAACCAGGACCTAGCTAGCTAGCTAGCTAGCTAGGCGTGGTTAAATATTTTGCTTGCTAACAAGTTTTTTAACTGACAATCTAAATATTTAGTTTGGAAGTTATAGATTATTGTGAGTGAATGAATGAATGAATGAATGAATGAATGAATGACATAGTGAAAAATAACCCCCATATTTATCTCTTAAAAGATGCTAAAGGCGTCTAAAGGCTGCCACTCTACTGGGGGGAGTGGAGGCCTAGTGGTTATAGAGCTTGGAATCCAGAGGTTCTGAGTTCAGGCCCCACTCCCACTGACTGCCACTCTGAGTCCCTGAGCAAGACCCTTAACCCCACACTGCTCCCTGGGCCCCGCACAGTGGCAGCCCACTGCTCCCCAAGGGGATGGGTTAAAGGCAAAGGCAATTTCTGCAATATGAGATCAATAAAGTTCAATCTGTTAAAATTAAATAATCATAAATATTGCTCCAAATACTCCATAACTATAGCCTGGTTCTGCTGCTTTTTAGGTTTGAATGTGGTTATTTTTTTTGTTCAGTAAAGTGACCCATAGTGGGTAAAGTGGTCAAAAATTTAACTTAAATTAAGATTAGCGATTAGAAGTAAAAAGTATGTTGCAGTGAAACTAGCAAAGTTTTAATTAACCATTTACTCCAGTAAATGTAACAAGTTACTCCCCACCTCAGGTTACATGAATGATCTGATAGCAAATCACCAAACTTTGCTGAAGCCTTCCATTTTTTCCCCCATTCTCTTTTATAATTTCTGCAGTGGCTAGTTAGATTTAGGAGAGTCCTGGAAGAAAATACCAGTCAGGCTGTGGAACTCCTCAGACTGGGATAGAGGATCAGAACGGCCTAGTCAAAGTCCAGATCTGTGGCAGCATCAACCTCTGGGTGCTGCTGTGGCTTTTTACCAACAATAGATGAGATTAACCCGTATGTTTACTTGACAGTTTTTATTTTATTTTGATAATCATCTTCATCACAGTTCTCTTATTGACACGTTTCTAACAAGCTGGTTGATAAAACCAAAAGCAGAAAAGGTAACAGTGGTTT
>NW_015150518.1:1056237-1062559 GCF_000732505.1 Cyprinodon variegatus | reverse complement strand
TCAATAAAAATTATTTTAATTTTTTTTACGGGTTAGCGCTAAAACAATTAAATCTCTGCGAACGTATTAGTTTTAGGTATAAATAATGATCCATTGATTATTCCTCGCTGACCGAACTTTTCCTTTAATAAAGTGCAGCTTTGACCTCTATTGTTTCAAAAGAATAAGAGTTGCAGATCTAGAATGTGAACGCCGTGATTAAACAGTTTCTGAGACGGACCAGACCAGTTCTGCAGAACCTCTTTGTTCTCCCTGCAGCTTCAATAAGAACTGAGTTAAAACCAAAGAATTAACCCAAAAAAACAACCAAACAAACAGAATGGCTCTAAATGATCCTGATGTTTCCTGAAACTGATTCCAACTTATCGACCCGATTCTAATCGGCAGCAGAACCAGAGGCGGTCTGAGCCGAAGCACAGGATCACTGATATATTGATGAACCTGGAGTTGGTAGAGTGAGACGTCCCCTTCCTGTTTGCATCTCTGCCACCATGATTAGGGGGAGGGGCAGCTGGTCACCCCCCAGCATCCAAAGGACGTTTCCTCATTTTTAATCTTATCGAAAATCATCTAATCTGTTAAAATCCAGATCGATCCGGCTGCTAACGGCCTCCTCCTGCGAGTCTAATCAGTAGTTTGTAGATTCGTTCTGGAGTGTAAACATCTTTGCAGAGGAGTGGGTGGAGCTTAATCTAATTGGCACTTTGCATCATGGGAATTTCAATCCCCAGCTGATGTTTTAGCTGCTCTGAGGCAGGAAGTTCTGACACACACACACACACACACACACACACACACACACACACACACAGATGAGCTCTCAGCTCAGATGAGGAGAACGTTTGAGAGGATGGAGTGTCAGTCGATCCAGCGAAGGCCGCAGCGCCTCCTGAACTCCTGGCCCCGTTCATGGATCCATTTGTTGGAAACTAAAGGAGAGAGTTTGTGGGAGTTTATTCAGACAGAATCAAAGGTTCGGAGAGATGGAGCAGAAACACCCGACTCCTGCTAGCTGCTGGCCTCCTCGGAACAGAAACTTCCAGGTTTTTCCAACCTGCAGGAGCCCGACAACAGCAGAGTGTTTCTGCTCCCAGTCATGATGGAGGACGCCCCAACAGTTTCTCACCCCATTTGTTTCCCAGCAGCACCGGGCAGGCAGCGTGTCGGGTCCGATAGTCGCCCTCTCCACTGGGATGCAGGTTAAACCAGAACACTGCTGAGCCCTGCAGCCACAGGGTCAAAGGTCACACAGGATTAGCTTCCCTTCCTGCACAGGAAACCAATGCTCCTTCCTTCCATCGTCACTACCTGATCCGACCTGGAAGCACGATTCATCCAGGTCACCCGCAATTTTAGACCTAAATAACATTTTTCCCTCCCCAGAAATACTAAGTGTACTAAACTATAATGTCTAAAAGGTTAATAATGTATTTTTAAGTCGTAGGTAAGCAGCTGTTCCAAACGTTGCATTTCAGAATTCTCCCAGTGGTGCCCGACTTTACTTGAGTGAATAAAGTGAATGTGATTGGTCGATTATCAAGGGGGCGGGATTGTTGTGGCGGAAGGTTCGCAAACATGTTTGGTTGTGGCCGGTTTGTGGGAAGCATCTTGCTAACCAGTTAGCATCTTAGTGCTAGCAGGTTCCCAATGGGAAATTCCATTGGGACCAAGTAGCACTAAATTGGTGACTTAGAAACGACGCTGTCAAGGAACGCTATGGACAGAGGAAACATGCAAGAGGAGGAGAGTTTAGTGTCGGAGGTCGTGGATGAGTCTCCTCCGTCATCCATTTTTTATTTAGAGGAGGAAAGCGGGGACGAAGATGTTGTGGAAGAGGACGCCAGGGCGGCAGAAGCTTGGTTTGGTGTAGAAGGCTTCCAGCCGTACATGTTTGAGCCCTTGCCTCGCAACGCTGCCAGTTCTGTTAGCTCTACGCCTGCCGAAGACACAGACGTCCATCCCCGTGAACACTGGGACGCAACTCAATGGGAAAGGAAAGGATTCTGGTTTCAACCGTTGCGTATATTAGCTGCGACACATGAATCAAGATGCTATGACCGAAAACATTTGATTGACAGATGACCGTTGATATATGATTGGATGAATTTAGGTGTTCAGGCTGACGTAGAACTAACTGGCCTGCAGAAGATAACGGAAAAAAACACAGATTTTAAGACAAGATTTTTTTTAAATAGAAATTTTCTAAATTTTGGAACAATATGGTCTGATAAAGATGTTTAAGCCAGAATGGTTTGACATTTAAATATGATTTCCCTATGACTTTAAATCCTTTCCGTTTTATCCATCTGTTCCTGATCTGTACAGCAGATGGGATGCTACGCTAATTCCAGGAGCTAACTTTTTCCACTTTGGATTTAAACATAAATCTACTCTTTTTGAGTTTTATCTTTTCCTTTCGTGTTAACGTTATGGTATATAGTGCGTAATCTAAAGAAAGAAACAATTAAAATGCAGAAAAACAGATTTAGCCGGACTGCTCTGATGTTCCATGATGACGTCAGAGAAGCTGTTAAATGGAGAAAATCTAAAAAGCATCAAAATTGCCTCACTAAAGTCATAAAACATTTTTTAAAGATGTGTGTTAGCATACTTTAGTGAGTTAAGGACAGAAATAAGTGATTTTAGTACCATCATTACATTATTTATGGAGACTTGGATCTATATGTATTTGCAGCAGTGCAGGATTCGTGCTTCCTGGACGGATCAGGATCCATTACATTGCATCACCAGCAGGTGGCGCAGAAGCTCACCTCTTTTGGTTGGACAGCTGCACCAATGTCCGTGAAGACGGTGGCGCCCCCTGCCTGTACGTCGCTCATCTGCAGCAGGAAGGAGGAGACGATCAGCTGATGAGCAAGAAAGGAAACATAAACCAGGAAGTGATGCTGAGGAGGGAACTGACGTAGAGCAGCCAGGTGGCGATCCGGTTCCCGGTTCCCAGCTCCTCAAACGCATCCGGCTCATCTTTCTGCAAAACACAAACGTTTACATGGATGGATTTCTGGAATTATTCCGTTCCTCTTCCCAATGATGACCCAGAACCTGCAGGAATCTGTGGAGCACAGATCCGGTTTTCTAAAGAACCTTCAGCTGAGATGTGTGAAGGTAGATCCGATCTGTTCCCAGCGGTTCTCCATCAGAACCGGGATTCTTCTGCAGGGAACGTCTGATCCAATAATCCCAGATAACAATGATTTATTCTGGGTTTATTGTCTAAAACCTAATTCATTAATATTCCTAATAATTTATGGGATTATCATTGAAATCCTTCTTAACTATAACATGTAATTATTATGATAATAAACATTATTTGGATAAAAAAAAAAAACAAACGAAACAATAATCAATAATTACAATAATTATATTTAAATATAAATTATTTAAATTTAATTATCTATTTATAAAAATAAACAAAAAAAGATAAATAAAATGTACATTATATAAAGAATTTATTCATCAGATAAATACGGACCACTGCTCTCCAAACAATTATTCAGAATAATAGAAATATTATTATTATTATTAAGTAGAGGAAGAAATTAAAAATAATAATAAGATAAAGAATAATAAGACATATTTTTTGTACTTTGACAGTTTTCCACTCTGGCTTAAAGTCGGATTAATCTTTATTAATCATGTTTACCCGTCCAAAGTCAAAGTGAGGCTCATACTGTCCTCCTACGCCGTAGTTCGCCACCTGCAGGAGACAAGCAGTCCCCGTTAATCCCCCAAACAAGCGTCTGTATGAAACGCAGCAAGGCCAGAGGTCAGAGGTCACCTGCAGGTCCTCCGCCGTGCTGACGTCCAGCCCCGTGACGGCCTCGATCCGCTGGTTGATCTTCTCCACCACAGGATGCTCGAAGGCTCCCAGCCAGGCGCTGATGGACGGACACAGAGACGTCAGTCAGGCATCACAGGATGAGCGGCGGCGGCATCAGGTCTGTCATGATGCTCCGGCTGCTCAGGTGCAAATGGAGGAGGTCGACTGCAGTCTGGATCCAGATGGTCTCTGGAGGATCCAGGAGGCTGAAGGTCCTCAGCTCCTCCTGATCTGTGGTTCTGATCCGATCAGAACCAGCAGCTTCTCCCCTCTTAGAGGCTCTGAGGAGCTGCGGACAGTTTGCCCGTCTGACGGGCAGGAACTCCTGGCTCCTCTAAGCTGATCCATCCACCAGGGGGCACCACAGAGACAGACGGAGACAGACGGAGACAGGAGGTCCATCTCTTACCTCTTACTGATGCGGTAGTGGGCCGTCTCCAGGACGCCGGTGACCGGGTTGGAGATGGTGGCTCGATGGAGCTGTGAAGCCCAAAGTTACAGCGTTAATACAGCCCCATCTCTGGTCGTCATGACAACAGTGGCTAAAGATGATGCTGCTCCGACTCTGAGGAGAACCTGTCTGGCTGGAGGAGGAACCTGGAAGAGCTCTGCAGCCTGGCTGCCATAAAGGAGAGCTATAATGAAACGGCCTAGTCAAAGTCCAGACCTGAGTTCAACCCAGAGTCTGAGCGAAGCCTGCCGCACTTTTCAGATTGCATGGATAAATAAAGCCATTCTCTTCCCACAATGCAGCGCTCCTGACCCGCCTCCAGAGCCGGTTCTGTTCTACGCTCCTAATCAGAACCGCGCCGTCCGCCATCTTCTCACCCTGGGTTTGGCCAGCTCCTTCACCTTCTCCATGTCTCTGCGTGACACGATGTCATGGTAACGGACGATGTGCGGGCTGTCCCACTCGTCCTCCTGCTTCACCGGTCCGATCACCAACTTGGGGTGCCGTCCGTTGTCATAGTAACGGCAGAAGAGGCGGCTCTGCCTGCCAGGAGTCTGACAGGAGGAGAGCAGAAGCTGATTGGCTGTGGACATTGATGACATCACACAGACCGGACAGAGCGCGGTTCCGCCGGCTCACCATCAGGACGCCTTCGCCGCGGCACAGCTTCTCGTACTGATTCCTCTCAGGCAGGTAGTCGTCACGGCGACCCCGGTTCTCCTTCTTTAATCTCCGCTGCTCCTCATCATCATCCTCCATCTTCCTCTGTTTGGACAGCTGGTACTCGAAGTACTTCAGGTTGCCATTGGCCCGCTGGTGGGATGGATCTAACCGGACAGAACCAGAACTTTTAATCAGCGAACCCAGAACCTTCAGGACTTAGAAAACAAAATTATTTCAACAGAAGGACAGAAAAGCTGCTCTGAAAACGAAGATAAAGTTAAAACATTTAACGACTTAAGTTATTTACTTAAGTAGTTACTTAAGTAGAAGTATAAATACTGCAGTTTAAAAACACTCTGGTAAAAGTTGAAGTATCAACTTGACCTGTTTACTCAAGTAAAAGTGAAAAAGTATGTGCTCCAAGTATTTGTACTTCGTTACTTGACACCTCTGCCTACAGGCTACAAAGAACCGACTAACTGCTGGATCAGAACATCGGATTAAAGCTTAGAAACCTCCTAGAACTTCAAAGACTCAAACACATAAAAAATGAAATGAAAAAAGCTGCTGCTCTGCGTCACACAGCTGCTGTTCGCGTCTAAATCTTATTATTTATAAAAACATTCAGCAGAAATCTGCATACAAACTAAAGCTGGTGCGTTTTAGCGAGGGCTGGGCAATTAATTGCATTTACAACGTAATCGCAATTTTATTTGATTTACTGCAGCCATTCAGGTGGCAGAAGTATATTTAAAGTGAAATATGTTATTGAAATAGTTTCCTGGATGAGAAGAGAAACGTCTTCGAACTTGGAAACAAAGTCCAGTGGATTGATTTTTTGGAATGACTCTGACCTGGAGTATGATGGACTATTAGGGCCAGGCTAGAGAATTTTTAATTTTTTAAAATTTTGAGAATAAAGTCGTAACATTACAAGAATATAGTCGTAATGTTACGAGAATCAAGTGTTAATATTACGACAATAATGTCATAACATTACGAAAATGAAGTCGTAGCATTACGAGAATAAAATCGTAATATCGCAAGAATGAAGTTGTAACATTGCGAGAATATAGTTGTAATGTTACGAGAATAAAGTGTTAATATTACGACAATAATGTCATAACATTACGAGAATAAAGTCGTAATATGGCGAGAATTAAGTCGGAATATCGGGAGAATAAAGTCGTAACACTGCAAGAATATAGTCGCAATGTTACAAGAATAAAGTGTTAATATTACGACAATAATGTCATAACATTACGAGAATAAAGTCGTAATATGGCGAGAATTAAGTCGGAATATCGGGAGAATAAAGTCGTAACACTGCAAGAATATAGTCGCAATGTTACAAGAATAAAGTGTTA
>NW_015150518.1:1053187-1055965 GCF_000732505.1 Cyprinodon variegatus | reverse complement strand
GTAATTTTACGACTTTATTCTTTTAATTTTACTAAGTACTACTAAGTACTAGGTTTTACTAAGTACTACTACTTATTCTTGAAATAGTAAAATAAAATCTCTAGCCCTGCCCTAATAAGCCGTCGCACCTGGATGACTGAGAATCTTTCCCAGTATAGTTAAAGAGGGTTTTCCTCCACAGAAATGACTAAAAAGTCGCAGATAGAATGAAAATCCACGCATCAAAGTTAGCATTTTATCACATAAAGGTTTCAGTACAATCCTGTAACAATAGAGTGGTAAAAACTTGAAACCCTGAAATCTACAAGCTAGCGATTAGTGTTACAGATAAACAAAATAAAACCCAGAGACGCCAGGCAGTTTGGACTCTGGTTCTGGTGGTACCGACCCAGCTCTAGCAGCCTCTTAGTGAAGTCGAGCGCTCTCTCCAGCTCCCCCTGCTGGTAGACGGAGTAGCTGAGGTAGTCCAGAATGGCGACGGCGTCCACGGTGCCGGACCGCTCCCCTCGGTCCAGCTGCTTTAAGGCCTGCGCCATCCACAGCTCCGTGTGGTAATAATCCACCTCGGCGTACGCCACCCTCCCCAGGTCAAAGCAGTCCTCTACGGTCAGCCTGCTGCTCAGCAGCGCCTCAGAGCCTGAAAGAGGAGACAGGAGCTGCTGTCAGCATCCAGCCTGAAGGACCAGCGGCTTTCAGCTCTGACCCAGAATCAGCCGACCGAGCAGCCGCCCGCTGGAGATGGCCTCCGTGTCCAGCTGGTAGGTGTCCTGCAGCCTCATCAGAGCTTTGGCTGCTCCCGTCTGGTCGTCATCGCCTGGGAAGTGCTGCCTCTGGATGGTGAGGTTAGAGACGAACGCTGGAGGACCAGAAAATAAAGAAGCTTTAGCAAAGCTAGCCGTTCATTATCAACACTGAGCACAGCGACGAGCGTTAAAAAAGGAGAAAAAACTGGAGAACAGAAAATAGAATAAAATACACAACTAAGAAAAAACAAGGAAACATTATCCAACATTTTATCCTGGATTTAAAGGGAACGAAAAATAAAAGACGAGTCAGGGAGAAAGCACAAGTCGGCGAGAAACCACAAGTCGGGAATAAATGAGGAGTCAGGGAGAAACCACAAGTCGTGGGGAAACCACGAGTCGGGAATAAACAACGAGTCGGGAATAAAGGACGAGTCGGGAATAAAGGACGAGTCGGGAATAAACAACGAGTCGGGAATAAAGGACGAGTCGGGAATAAACAACGAGTCGGGGAGAAACGACGGGTCGGGGAGAAACGACGAGTCGGGGAGAAACGACTAGTCCGGAATAAAGGGCGAGTCGGGGAGAAACGACAAGTCAGGAATAAAGGACGAGTCGGGGAGAAACGACTAGTCGGGAAAAACAAAAAGTCGGGGAGAAACAACAAGTCAGGGAGAAACAACGAGTCCGGAATAAAGGACGAGTCAGGGATAAACGACGAGTTGGTCATAAAGGACGAGTCGGGGAGAAACGACGAGTCGGAAGAAAGGACGAGTCGGGAGAAACGACTAGTCGGGGAGAAACAACAAGTCGGGGGGGAAACAACGAGTCTGGAAAAAAGGACAAGTCGAGGAAAAAAGGACGAGTCGGGGATAAACGACGAGTCGGAAGAAACGACGAGTCGGGAGAAACGACTAGTCGGGAGAAACGACTAGTCGGGAGAAACGACTAGTTGGGGAGAAACAACAAGTCGGGGGGGAAACAACGAGTCTGGAAAAAAGGACAAGTCGAGGAAAAAAGGTAGAGTCGGGGAGAAACGACGAGTCAAGGAGAAACGACGAGTCGGGAATAAAGGACGAGTCAGGAGGCCTTTTTCCATCCGTACTCCAGGGTTTTATGCCTCATCTGAGGAGGATCTGCTGCTCAGAAGGAGCCACAGCTTAGAGCAGATGGGTCTGACTATCACCTGGAAAACAATGGAAAGCAGCCTTTTAGTTTCTAGGAACAGCACATTAGAGTAAAAACTGAAAAGATGGAGAGCTGATCTATCATCGCTCATAACGACCCAAAGGTCCAGGACGCTGAGCAACGACCTGAAGGAACCACGATGCTGAAAACCGCCGAGAAATCAGAACCAGGATCTCATCCTTCATCCAGACATCAGATGAGCGGATCTAAAGGATCCAAAAGGTTTCTCTTTACCAACTCCAGATGTTCTGCACTTTAGGAAAGTTTAAAGGAAGCCAGACTTTAAAAGTGTGTGTGTGTGTGTGTGTGTGTGTGTGTGATTACCGTCGGACACGTCAGTCAGTACCAGGCTCTCTAGCTCCGCCCACTCCGTATTCAGCCTCTTTATCAGCTGGAAGGCGTTCACCGGGTGACCCAGGAAACCTTCAGGATCCTGAGAGCCAGCAGCTGACAGGGCGTCCAGTCTATCCGCCCACCTGAAGGCCCCGCCCACACACACACACACACACACACCTTCAGCTGCCTGCGCCAGTCTGCAGCTCAGAGCTGCTGAGATGTTTGGGTCCAGCTCACCGTTTGATTCGCTGCAGTTTGTCCTCCTCTGCTCTGATGTAGTCCTTCAGAGAGGAAACCAGGTCCTTCTCCATGAACAGCAGGTCCGTCATGTGGCCTGAGAAGAAGCAACAGTTTAGATGTGCAGGAGGGGAGCGGGAGCGGAGGAAGGGCCTAAACCCACCGATGGAGGTGAAGAAGTCCCTGTGAGCCGAGACGGAGGCGAAGAGGAGCAGGAGGACCAAGCAGCGGTGGCAGAGCTTCATGTCGCCTGCAGACAGAAACAAGCAGAAGA
>NW_015150518.1:1048265-1051648 GCF_000732505.1 Cyprinodon variegatus | reverse complement strand
TGTCTCCTAATTCTGAATAGTGGATTATTTAATGCAGTCCGTCCAAATCTTCCTCTGCTTCTTTCTGCTCCTCATTTCTCTGACTTTCATTAAATCCTATAAAAACATCTTCTTCTCTTTTCTTTTACCACCTTTCCTTCAGTCTTTGTTTAATGATACTTTTAATTTCTGTCTTACTTAAGCAGAGGTACAAGTACTTCATCACTGTGCTTTACTACACTTTTTAGGTATCTATATTTTACTCCATTACTTATTTTTCTTCCTACCTCTAACTTCTACTCATTAGATTTTCACACAACTATCTGTACTTTCTATTTATCCATTTTCTGAGACCAACAGGCCTCCCTCATCCTTGGCCCTGTCTCAAAGAATTTTTACAAATAGTCAAAAAATTCTGCATCTGGCTGTTTTTTTTTTTTTTTTGAAGGTTACTTTATAATTTTATACTTTAAGTAGTTTTTGGAGCTCATACTTTTTCACTTTTACTTGAGTAAAGAGTTCAAGCTGATACTTCAACTTTTACCAGAGTGTTTTTAAACTGCAGTATCTATACTTCTACTGAAGTAACAGATGTGTGAATTTTTGACACCACTGTACTTAAGTTAATCAACCTGCTGCTCTTCCTTCCCACCATGGAGGAGTAGCCGCTGGTCTGGCGCCCCCTGCTGGGCCGGAGCTGCTCCCTGGATCAAATCATCCCTCAGAACACAGCTTTCTGACAGATTTAATATTTACTCTGAATTTATCGATCAGTTCATAAAGAAAAAATATGACAATCAGAAGAGATTAATTAGTAATTCAGCGCTTAATACTTTAATCTGCAGGTTTAGTCAGAGTTTCAGTTTAAAATATTTTTTCTTCTTCTTTATCAGCAGTGGTGGAAAGAAACAAAGTACATTTACTTGATTACTGTACTAAGTACATGTTTTTGAGTATCTTGACTTTACTGGGGTCATTAAAACAGAGTGTGCACGAGGAGAAATGGGCTCGTGCACGCTCTCGCACGTGTTTAATAGTGTTCCTTCTCGGGAGCCAGTACAGAGTTGTGTGTTTGTGCATTTTTTTGAAGTGCAGAGTGCGGGTCTTTTAAAAAATTCTTAACATTCCTCCACTATACCTTTAACCTGAGTGGATGTTTGACAGAATCATTTTTTCTTGTAGTTGAATGAGATTTGACTATGAGTATCAATACTTCTGCTGAAGTACTACGGTTGAGTACTTCATCGTTTATTAGCTCCTCTCTGAGATCCTCTTCATTTTATAGTTTTTTCCTCTTAACCTTAATGTAACACCTACATATTTCTGCCCATCATTAAATACTAGTTGTTTTAGCTTCATGTCACTCAGAGCAGGAACATAAAAATATGTTCAACTTTACATGCGGAGAAAAAAGCAGTTTATTTCCTTCCCCACTTACAGGCAGAGCTGATAGGAAGAGAGATGGAGGGAAAACATTGAGTGACTCCTGGAAAATGAGCTGTTAGAGGCTGGAGGGGGCCGACAGGAAAAGAAGTTTTTGAGTTAAAGAAGGACGATGCATAAAAACTGAACCCGGTTTAAACAGAAAGAGGACAGAACAGGATACAGAATATGACAATTTATTGTGAATCAGGGATAAACAGAACTTTTATTTATTTCTGCAGAAAATATCCCACTGAAAGCAGCAATAAAACACAAGTAAACCTCATTTTAACAGGAATATTTTCAACACGTACAAATATTGTACACAAAAGGATGCTGGTAGAGAGACGTCGGTGCGAGAGGAGAGGTGCTCGATGTGCGTTCATGTCGTAGAAAACCTCCTGAGGAAGAAGATGCTGTGGAAATATTTCTGTGGGTGAAGGATCCTCTGTGGATCAACATTCAGTCGGAGAAGCTGGCTTCAGATTCAGGCTAAAAATCAAACAACCAAAATAAAACCTCTCTGAGCAACACAGGAAAGTTTAACCTTCATGTCAGCCTGCACTGGAAAAAAATCTAAATCTAGATAAATAAATGTATTTGTTCTTGAATTGAGGAGCTAAAAGAGACATTTCTCCAATGGAAAAAGGAAATTTACACTTAAAATAAGAAAAAACAATTGCATTGTCTTATTTCAAGTGCATATTATTGAATTATCTTATTCTAAGAGTAAAAATACTCTAGAATGAGTATTTTTACTCTTGGCAAGTCATCTTATTTTCCTACTAAAATTAAGTGTAAATGAATTTAATTTAAGACATTTTTACTTATTTCTAGATTGTTTTTCCAGTGTGCATGACGGAAACTTCACACACCTCTGAAACATTTACCCTTAATTTTTATAGGTAAATAAGATGATCTGCCAATTAAATTAGTATTTTTAGTATTTTAATAAGATAATTGGATAATATGTGCTTGTAATAAGACAATGCAGTTTCTTTTTCTTATTTTAAATGTAAATTGTTGTCTTGTTCCGTTGCAAGGTGTCTCACTTCTCTGCTGAATTCAAAACAAAATGCACTAATTTTAAGAAAAAAATAGCTTTTTAGATTTATATTTTTTGCAGTGTAAACGTCGCTCACGCAGTCAAATCACAGATTAATACCGAACCTCTAAGAAGATACCAATTTTAAGCCTTATAAAATACATATTCTGATTTTTAAGATTTAAAACAAAAAGTGTTGCAAAAAATTCCAACATTTAAAAAATAGAATTGAGAAAATTTACATTTGAATAACTGTTATCATCTTTGAATAAATAGAAACAAACTGTATTATCGTTGTAAAAACTGTAAATGTGCCGTTAGAAAAGTGTGAAAAACCAGAATCATTTCATTTCAAAGTGATTTTAGCCCAGTAAGCACTTAGAGAGCGAGCAGCAGTGTCCCAGTTCAACCACAGACTCAGACTTTATGGCAGTTAAAACATTACAGTCAAACTTTAGCAAAGTTCTGCTTTAAATCACCTCACAGAACAGAGACATTAATTAGTTTAACTCCTTACCTGAGTCACGTCACATTTCAAGCAAAGCAGTAAGACGTCGTACCTCATTTTAACTCTAGGTGTCACTACTGAGGAGATAACAGGACTAGAAAGGCAGGAAAAAACCAGAAGAAGCTGGATGTTATTTTTAGAAAACCAGAAAGAAACTGTTAATAAATAAGTTTTTCATGTTTCTGTGTTTGGATCAACGTAGCTTACGGCTTATTTAAAGGAGAGCGAGGAATAACCAATGGATCATTATTTATATATAAAACTAATACGTTCGCAGTTATTTAATGATTTAATGAATTTAGTGTTAATCGGTAAAACAATAAAAACAATAAGCGGCCATTTTTGCCCAAATATAGTAGCCCCTCCCTCCTGCCATCTTCCAGCAGTGACGTCACGGTGCGGTAAGCCTAGCGCCATTCTCCCCGCTTT
>NW_015150518.1:1041586-1047640 GCF_000732505.1 Cyprinodon variegatus | reverse complement strand
ACTTTCAGAAGTTTGAATTCTGAATATGAGCGACTTTTCTTTAAATTATCAACTTGTTTTATTTTACTAAAGTTTCAGGTCCTGTCTGAAAAGGTTTCATAAAGAATTAAAAAGCACATTAAGAAACAATAAGTTGTTTCATTAATTTGATCATTTTGGAGTAAACTGTAAAAATCTGGCAGCAGTTTGAGGATATCTTTAAAAAGTGACTTTTTCTTTCTGGTTTTCTGCTCTTCACACAGAGCCAATAAATCCCATCTGCACCTGCTGATGCCTTCACCGCCATCAGGATATTTTGCAGCCGTTTCTGCAGCTTTGAGCGGTTGGGCTGAGCGGCGGCGGTCGGATCAGTTTCGGCTTTTTCAGCAGCGTCCCTCCACTCCTCTTGGCGGCGCTGTGGTGAGCTGTGACGGAGTAGGAGCTTCCGTGCATCATGCGAGCGTTGAGGCCATTGGCCACGGAGAAGGACTTGAGGTGGGACTTGAGTGCGAGGGGGAGGGGCAGCTTGTCCACCAGGTGGACGGGGGTGCAGGAGACAATGGAGCGGCAGCAGAGGTCCTGAAGACTCAGCACTGAGCCGAAGAACACAGATCCATCAGTGAACGAGGTCAACACTCCGAGAGCAGCCAATTAACAGTCTGCTTCATTAAAAATTCGTTAAAACAAACCAGTCAGAATTTTAAGGTGCATTGTGGGAAATTTTGAATGCACTAATTTTCCATACATTAGACGTTGGGACACTGATCTAAAATGGTCTATATAGTACTTTTTACTGCCATATTTTTAGTTTACATGTTTTATTTTGTATTTTGCAAATTTTTTGTTATTATGAGTCTTATTTTGAAAGGCTTCTTTAGGAAGTGGAATCTAGCATGTTCGCTGAAAAACTAGAAGAAAAGATGCACACAGCATGAAGGCATGACATTTGCAAGAAGTTTTACAACGAGATTTAAGTTTAAAGGTCCTTTATTTCTCATTTCTACCTCAAAAGGAAGGGTCAGCCAGCGAGGTATGTTTATATGTACTTATATTATTTTTTATGTCACTTAAGTTTATGTTGTATTTTAGTTCGACGGTGGTTTTGGTGTCAGTGGCAAAGATATTATAGGAAGATTTTCAATAAAACTGACTTCACACCAGCAGTAACGAACTCTTTATTGCCGTCAAGAAGAGGTGGAAGTGATAGTACTCTATGTAGGGGTTAGGGCTATAGTTAACGATTAATTATTTAATTTATTACTAGATTAATTAATGATAATTTCAACAATCAATTAATTAGAATTAAACTGATTAATTGTTTCAGACCTAATCTACACAATTGTTTGTTTTCATAAATTCAGAAATAGCTAATTTTGTAGAAATGTAAATAAATACAGGCCTGAGGATATCTGTTCATGAAGACTGAAGTTCATTTTATAATCTGAGCAGACGCCTTTAGTTTGTTGCTTTTTTCACATTTCTCGTCTTTTTTAATCATCTTATTTTCTTTTATTCCATTTTTATTTAGTTTTTATTTATTTTTGTCTGTCTTTTGTGCTGCTCAGACAAATTTCCCCTGGTGGGATTAATAAAGGTGTAATTTCCCTGTTGTCCAGCAGGGGGCGGCCCTGAACCGACCCGCTAACAGCTGAGGCCGCTGACCTTTGTTGGGCCTCCACAGGCGCTCCATGCCGTGCCTCATGAGGACGATCCGGGCGAGCTCGGTGAACGACTCGGTGATGTTGAAGTTGCACAGAGGGCTGACCTCAAAGAAGGTGACGCCCAGCTTCTCGGCGTACACCTGGGCCTGCTCCGTGGTCACCTGACGCTTGTAGGCCAGGTGAAGGCGGTTCCCCACCAGGATCTTAGGCACTCCTGGAGCATGCTGGGTAAACGGGAAGCAGCACAGGAAGGTTGATGGGATTTTAACCGACTCATGGATTCACCTCAGAGGCGGGCGCTGTCTGACCTCATCGATCTCTTTGATCCACCTGTCGATCCCATCGAACGACCAGCGGTTGGTGATGTCATACACCAGGATAACCCCCTGAGAAGAACAGAAAGCTACTTTAATTCCCAGCGTATCACGGAGTCTTTGATAGCAGATTGAAAATCTGACTTTCCTGTTTTTCTGTCCAACATAAAAAAAATTACAAACAAGAAGATTTTACAGGAAGCTGAAATAAAAGATCAACTTTCTTTAAAATCCTCTACAGATGCACGACCTTTTAATGTCCGCAGGAAATAGTTCCAGACGATGCCGTCAATAACTAGGAGATTATGAGCTCAGGTGAAACGCAGCAAAGCCTGATGGGAGTTCCAGGTTCAATCAGTGGAAAATGTGATGGTGGATCTATGTTCCACAGACTCCAGGTTCAAGACCCTCTGACAGCTCGTCCATGGCAACACTGCAGCTGTTGCTATGGCAACATCTGCTCGGCAACAGCTCGGTTGTATAAACAGTGTCAGAGGGTGAGAAGGAGGTGAGCTCTGATCGGAACGTTGGATCGAATTCTAATCGTTTGGGTCAAACTAGGATCAGACGTGCCGCTGTCCAAGGTTCTGAACCTGCTGGAAAACGAGGGTTCAGTGGACCTGATCTGGTTCTAACGGTTCGCTCCAACCCAACTAACATGAGAGAAAATAAGGTTGTGGAGAATCTCCAGGATCCATACCTGCGCTCCTCTGGAATAGGATCTGAATATGGTGCAGAACCGACCCTGTCCGGATGTGTCCCTGGAACAAACAGAACCAAACAGCATTAAATCTGTAGAAGGACTTCCTGATTTCTGTTCCTGACAGCAGACAGGATCCGTCTGAACAACCGTTTCACTGTGACTCCATCCTGGAGAGAAATATCAGCTGTGCTGCTGCCATCAACACCTTTGTTTCTAGATGTTGGAGCTTGGCCTGTTTTCCAGTGTAGTCCTGTTTCTCTGACTGTGACTAACTGGATGTGCTCTCTTCATCCTCTGACATGGGAGCTGGCTCGGAGCTCGTCTGCCTGGCTGTGTGTTTCCTGGACGGGGCCGCCTGTGGAGCTGGTTGACAGTTGCCTTTTGTATCTATGCTTCTTTTTCTATGTCTGCTTCTGTCTCCTTGAACCCCAGTGGGCCTCAGCAGATGGCCGCTCACACTGAGCCTGGTTCTGCTGGAGGTTTCTTCCTGTTCAAAGGGAGTTTTTCCTCTCCACTGTCGCTACAAGCATGCTTAGTGTGAGGGATTGCTGAAGAGTCAATGAGTCGATGCAATCAGCTGGTTTTCCTTAGATAGAAAACTTTGGATCAATCTGACTGGATGATCTGGTGAACTGGAAAGTGACCTGAGATGACATGATGTGAATTGGAGCTATAGAAATAAACTGCATAGAACTGGTCTGTGGTCCTGGTTCTGACTGTCTACCAGCAGAACCAGCTGGGATGTTTAGATGGACCCAGGAGGACCGCAGCCAGTCCAGGTTCTGGTTTCTAGGAGGATTTCAGTGATGCTGGAGGGACAGATGCTGATCTGAGTCTGTCCTGCTGCCTGGTTCTGGTTCTGGTTCTGGTTCTGGTCCAACAGGAGGGAGTCATGTGGATCGGTGGACCACGGAGGTTCGTTCTGCTGCTGCAGAGACTCCATCAGTTCTACCTTTACCTGGAGGCTCAGGTCCAGCTCAGGCTGCGTCTCTAATGTTCTGCTCTACAGAACCATTTCATTCTCTGATTATCTGCTCTTCTGCTGAGAAGCAGCTCCAGAACCAAACCACGATCATTTTTAATGATAAGGAGCGTCAGACTGATGGTGTGAAACCTTCTCCAACGCCTCCAGAGCTGGATTTCTCACTTACAGATGATCTTCTTACGTCGCAGCAGAGCAGCAGGAGGGAAACCGGATTCTGGTTCCACAGCAGAGAGAATTTAAAATAAAAGCTTTTTAAATTCTGGCTTCAGGAAGCGGAACAGCGTGACGCTGAAGGCTCCTCTCTAAGGAGTCAGAGCAGCCTCACATGCTGACTGTTTATTATCGGACAGCTGTTCCACAATCAGCCCGTCTACTGGACCGCAGGACGGCGTGTTTTCATACCAGAGCTGCAGCTTGACTCGCCTCCCGTCCAGGAGGATGGTCGTTGTCTTGTAGTCGATTCCTGGAACAGGACAAACAGAAAGACTTCCTCAGTCTCCTGCTTCTACACATTCCTCCCAAACAGGAAGTAATCCAACCTGTCAGGTGTGTTTATCTGTGGTTCACCAAGCTAACACAGGCTGCCATGTTTGCTTCTGTTTGACTTCGTTTCTCTGGACTAACTTGGATCATTGTGGATTTTTCTACGTCTCGTTTTCTGGAGTCAATGAAGGTGAAATAAAAAGTGTTTTTATTGATTCCACCATCAGGAAAGGAGTAAAAGTCTCATCTGTACTAAAATGGCAGAGTGATTTGACCAATTAACCCTTTATAGGGCAAGTTAGCGTTTTTGATCATGTTTTTGAGCCCACTGCTCTCATTAAGCCAGAAAAAAAAAAAAAAGAATAACAAAATAACAAACGCTCAGTTCAGGTGTTTTATAAAATATGGGAATCAGGAAATTGTCTATAAACCAAAATGAACAATTGTTGTTCTCTACTTCAAAAAAAAAACTTTAGATTTTAAAATGGAAACTTTTTATATTCTTTTATTTAAAAAGTCATTGTATAACATGGATGCATAAAAATCAAATTTTATTTCAGTGTTAAATTCTGTTTAAAGTAACGAATTATAATTAAAAATGTCTCCGGACCTTTTCTGGTTGATGAGTTTCTTTATTTGGATCCCGCTGATTTTTAATTAGTTATCCCTGATCTAGAAGCACTAGATCTATATCCATCCATCCAGCATAGATCCTGCTGGCTGCACATCTTATGTTGGCATTTGACCAATTAGATGAGCCCTTCAATGATAGATTACCTGCTGGAAATTAAGTTGGAAAAAAGATAACAAGTCAAGAAAAAAAGGTAAAAAGTTAATAGAAAAGTGACAAAGTAAAGTTAAAAAGTTAATCAGTCTAGTTAACAATTATATTAGGTTTATAAACTAAAAAATGTCAGTGCCACTTTCAGCATTAATGCCTCTAAAGTTATGTTGGACCAAAATAAAAATGTGTTTCTTTCACTTTTAGAATGTTTTTCATGAATTTCTTATAGAAGAACTTTTGTGATTTTTCTTCATATATTCGGGCAAGTTGGCGTTTCTTCTTATTGGATTGACATTAATTTTTTCCATTAAAATATCAGCATTTTTTATGTTCCAAAAGTAATAAAGTCCTTTCCTGGATCAATAACACTATTGGCTGGAAATGTGGATTTCCAAAGTATTTCACTGAGGCCCTATAAAGGGTTAAAATGTGAAAACATCAGCCTTTATTCAGCATTAGTAGAAAATCAATCATTATGAACTCAGTTTTCTCCCCAACTTCTCCAGAACGGAGCTAAAAGTCTCTTGACATAAAGTAGAGCAGCAGAAACACGATCATCTGAATCCCAAAAATCTTTTCTGTTCTTTTTAATATTTCTATCAAAAATCTGTTTTTTTCCAATATCTTTTAGGTCACATGATTAACTGACAGGAACTGATACAAATCCTAATATTAGAGCAGACAGTTGGTGCAGATTGAATTCTATCCTTTTTTAATTAATTGTTCTATTTTTTTTTCTTTAATATTGGAAAAAAAAAAAAGGTTTTATTTCCATCTTTCATTTAAGAAACTAACTTTGTGTCAAAGGGTCACAAGACATGAGAGTTATTCATTTTAGCTTTTCAAGATTACAGGAGAACAGAAGACCTCGCCTAGATGAACGGAAGCCAAACTCTGACTTAAAATTTAGATGCAGTGATCCCCTATAACCTGGAGGGGGCGCCGAACAATAGATCAAACCAACATAAGAGCAGAATTTTAACTAATGTGCAGTAAATTGGCAGAATAACAACTGGGATGTTGTCAACAACACTTTTCGACTATATTAGCAAAGAAAAGTGGATTTTAGGGTGAGTCGTCCTTTAACCTAAATTTTAGTAGCTTCATCTGGTCTGTTCCTGTTTGGCTGTGACTCCATCCTGGAG
>NW_015150518.1:1040043-1041235 GCF_000732505.1 Cyprinodon variegatus | reverse complement strand
GCCTAGTTCTGCTTTTTCCTGTTCAAAGGGAGTTTTTCCGCTCCACTGTCACTACAAGCATGCTTAGTGTGAGGATTGCTGAAGAGACAATGAGTCGACGCAATCAGCTGGTTTTCCTTAGATAGAAAACTTTGAATCAATCTGACTGGATGATCTGGTGAACTGGAAAGTGACCTGAGATGACATGATGGGAATTGGAGCTATAGAAATACACTGAATAGAATTAACCACAGCAACTTTAATCAAATCCAAATATCCATTAATGTAGAAATGTCCATAACTGCATATTGCTTATTTATTCTCCAGGTTCAGTTTTTATATTGTTAAAACACTTTACAGTATTTTATTGTTTGTCTTTTAAACTCGTCACTATTATTTTATTTTTATATATTTTTCTAAGCTCCACATTGTGTGACCATTTTTTCTATAACCTTTTTCTTTCTCCATCGTGGGACAATAAAGGCATTTTCTATTCTATTCTATTCTAAATCCAGACGACAGAGAGAGGGCTGCTAATCCGGGTTCAGAAAGAAAGAAGCCTGAACAGTTTGCATTTCCAGCTCTATCTAGAATAGAAGAATAGTGACAAATGATGTCACATCCCAGCCAACAATCCGCTGTTCCCACTAAATGTCTACTGGAAACACTGGTTTCCAGTTTCTAATGAAGCTAGTTGTAAAACTGAAACTAATAAGTTCAATAAACTGGTGGAAGTAAAGTATAAACATCACTAAAGATGCTGCACGGCTTGAAGCAGGATCAATGCTGGCTAATATAATGAGCTGCTATAACCGTGCAGTAAGGTGTAATTAGTCCTGCTGGATGCAGCGGATGCCCACGCTCAGTTTCTCCTCACGGCCCATTCAGGCTCAGTCTGACTCCTTCCTGCTGGATGAGCGGCGGCGCTGCAGCGGTCAGACCGTTAGAACCAGAAGCGTCTCGGTTCCAGATTAGATCATCTATCATCATCTCTCCAGCTGCTGTCCTGGGATCCTCCCACGGAAACGCAGCACCTGGTCTCCTGCAGAGCAGTAATTATCAGGGCCGATCCCACAGCGCCGTTACAGACCAGCTGCTTCCTGTAAACTGGAGAGATGGCCGCCAGGAGCTGCATGGTAAAACAACTCGGCCCCCAAACAGTGTTAGCTACTGACCGGGGCCCCATTTACAGACTAACAGACAGGCTACAAAA
>NW_015150518.1:1035592-1037004 GCF_000732505.1 Cyprinodon variegatus | reverse complement strand
CCCCTCTGACCCCCCAGCACCCCCCCTGACTCACCCAGGCTGTACCCGTAGGGGGCCTCGCTGGCTCCGTCCTGCAGGCTCTCCAGGATCTCTCCCTTCCCCACGTCGCTGTCTCCCACCAGCAGGAACTTGAGCAGGAAGTCGTAGGTTCGGACCGGACTGGTTCTGGTTCTGCTGCTCATCCTCGCAGCTTGTTTCCCATCATGAGCTGTGCCTCCTCCTCCTGTCCAGAGGAAGGGGAGTAACTGAGGGCCCGGGGCCCCTGCTTAAGGGCCTGGCCCCCCCGCCCCCATCGGTCTGCTTGCTAAACGGTTCTGGTTCTGGACTGGTGTATAGACCCAGACCAGCTGGCGGGTCTGTGGGCTCTGATCCCAGCCTCCCTGCTGCAGAGGAGACCGGGGATGGAGCTGCTTGCTTTCATCTGATTGGCCCAAATATCAGTTGCTAGGGCAACCCGGAGCCCTGATTGGAGGAGAGGAACATCAGTCAGAGGAGCCGCTCTCTGTGGAGCAGAGATCAAGGTAGAAAAGTTCAGATCAGGTTTACCGGGAAGGATTTCAAAATAAAACTTTATTTGAATTTGGAAATTGGAAGAAAAACATTCAGTTGGTCAGATTGGCAGGGAGTCAACAGCCAGACCTCTCAGGTCTGCTGGATCAGAACCAAACATGGAGAAGCAGCTTTAACTTCTTCTGCTCCCCTGATCTGGAAGAAACTCCCAGAAAACAGGAAAAGCTCTGAAAGCCTCAAAGGATTTAAATTAAAAACATGTTAGTTTAGTTTAGAGCGACCGGAGTGAGAGATGTAAACAAATCAGAATTAAGTCAAACTTTCCTTTCATTGTTTATAAATCATTGAATAATTCATTCTTTAATTGATCCTGCAGTGTTCTCCGCTGTTTGTCCTTTTACTAAATGTTGCCATTTTCACACATTGTTGGTTCCCCTCATTTAATTAAACAAATGTTCACAGAAATCAGTCTAATCAAAGCATTGAATTAAAATCTTCGAGTTTAATCTGATTGGAAATCAGCAGCTTTCAGAGGATTATCTAAGAGAAAAGATCCCATATTTATCCCAGTAAAGCAGCAATAAGAGGGATTTTTTACCTGATTATTGATGCATAGCTAGGAGGGGGGATTTACCATTAGGCAGGTGCCTAGGGCCCCAAGTTCCTGGGGGCCCCATAAAACTCTGTTTACATGTATAGTTAATACAACTATTCCTTATTTTTGCACATTATGTTTTTGATAAAAAGAACGCTGATAATATTAAGTGTGTCTCAGCCCCCCCCCTTTCGTGTCCACCATATTGGATCAGTCCATTTGCTGCACATGTTCAGAAAGGTCCAAACAGACAGCAGCAAACCATTTGAAAACAAACCATGCAAAGAGCAGTGTTGCCAACTTAGCG
>NW_015150518.1:1031871-1033405 GCF_000732505.1 Cyprinodon variegatus | reverse complement strand
GCGTCATGGATGCAGCAGGTTTCAGCATGGTGCGCTGCCAGGCAGGAGGCTGCTGTAAACAAAGGGGGGGACCATGGATCCCAAAGGGAAAATAGGAAGATGGCTGAAGAGAACAGAGGATGAGAACAAAATCATGGTTTTGGGTCACTGCTGCGTGAACGTCGCCACAGAGCCGTGTTGCCATACGAGGCTTATAGAAGATTTAAAGTTTTTTTGCGGCTCTAGACACATTCTTTTTTTGGGTCCAATATGGCTGTGAAGAGTTTTGGGTGCCGACCGCTGGTCTACATGAACCTGATTAATATTCTACAGCCGTCTGTGTTAATCTGTTCCAGAAAATCCCTCTGCTGTGTGAAACGGCGGCGCGCTCTGACGCTCTGACATCACCTGGATCTTGTTGAAGTACTGCCCTGCATCAAAGGGAACCACGTTGTAGGTGGAGATGCCGATGATGGGTTTATCTGTGGGGTTCTTGGCTCTGTAGAAAGCCAGCGCCGTCTCACCGGGAACCACCTGCAGAGAGGAGGGATCAGCGGGGAGGCCGCCATGTTTGCTCTGACAGGAAGTGCGTAAAGTGGAGCGGGAAGTCTTACGTAAATCTCCGTCTGCTGGGGTCTGAAGTTCCACTGGATGCTGGCGTGCGTGTCGGCGTTGAAGGTGACCTTGATGACGCGTTCCTTCACCGGCGTCATCGTCTCCACCTGGTCCGTGTCGTGCCCGGCTACAGCCGTGCCACCAAGCCCCGCGGCCTGTGTGAAAGGCGAAGGGGTCACACCGCCGCCGCGCACTCAGATGCGTGGCTGCTGTGTGTCTCAGGGCGCGTCTCACCTGGCAGTAAAGGCGGTACAGCGGCACGGCGGCGTACGACAGGCCGATCATTCCCACGCCGGCGGCAGCGATGTACGTCAGCACCGTCTTGTTCCTGGTCCTCCACTCGTCCTCCTGACTCCTGGACCTCCTGCTCTGTCTCCGCGTCACCAGGTGGGACGGAGGCCGCCGCCGCAGCAGGTTTTCAGCCTGAGAGCGCAGAATCCACTGAGATCTGCAGTGAAGCGCCCGGGCACAGCCCGCCAGAGGGTGGCAGAGGGACGGACGCAGCAAACGATGCAACGGCATCACACCTGAGGAGTTTACCTGCAGGGAGAACAGAGATGATGAAAGAACCAATCAGCAGCCTGGATTCAAACCAATCACTGTTCTCCTGAAAAGTCTTTGGTTTGTCTTTTATTCCAGAGAAAATAACATTTAAAGAGCTGAGTTCTTTAAACAGCTTTGATGGTAGTTATCAATTCATAAGAAAAACAGTAATGACACGACATCCACGGATCACAACCTTTATACACGTTCAAAGGCAGAAATGGTTTAAAAAAAAAGGATAAAATAGTAAAATACTTAAAGATAAAAATATAACACAAAGAAATTTAAACAGGGAATCCAAAACCAGGAGGGAACCAAGCGGAATAAGGTAAGGGTGCATTTTAGGATGCTAACAGTCTTATAGTGCAACTATGAAGTAAAGTTAACCTTCATCCAT
>NW_015150518.1:1028037-1029546 GCF_000732505.1 Cyprinodon variegatus | reverse complement strand
CGACCCAAACCTGACCGAACCTGTTTACAGACCTGGAACCAAAACAGACCTGGACCCGAGTCTGTTTACAGACCTGGAACCAAAACAGACCTGGACCCGAGTCTGTTTACAGACCTGGACCAGCACCTGTCCGAACCTGTTCACAGACCTGGACTGAACCTGTTTACAGACCTGGAACCAAAACAGACCTGGACCCGAAGCTGTTTACAGACCTGGACCTGAAACTGTTGGAACCTGTTTAAACAGACCTGGACCCAAACCTGACCGAACCTGTTTACAGACCTGGACCCGAACCCGTTTACAGACCTGGACCCGAACCCGTTTACAGACCTGGACCCGAACCCGTTTACAGACCTGGACCCTTACCCGTTTACAGACCTGGACCAGGCGGAGCAGACCGGTTGATCTCTCTGCTCTTTTCTTCTGGTTTGAGGCTTTTTTTAGCAGCTGTTGTTTTTCTTTCTTGTCATTTTCCTTTTTTAACTAACGATTATTTTGGAAATTGATGAATCTGTTTATTTTTTTGATTCATTGATTAATAATCAGATAGCCAAAGATTTTTTCACGAAATTAAACCAGATGAAACTAAAACTTTTCCACCTGTGGAGTTCTGGATAGAGACGGATAGTCACTGGAGAAAAGTTTTTTTTTTTTTTTTTATTTAAATCTGAAATGCAAAATGTTTAAATCTTTTTTATAATCTTGATATAATTCCTGCTCTAAGTGAGTCGCTCTGTCAGCTAAAGACTTTTTAGAGTCTCTATACTCCAGTTAACGATGATTTCAATAAACGATTAATCAGATTAATAGTTTCAGCCCTGATTTAATCTTCCTGCATTTTAGTGTCTAGATCCGTATATTTTTCAGTCTGTCTCTGGATCATTTAGATCTAGGATATGAACACTGATTCCCTCCCAGAAGCTTTAATGATCAGTTTTTATTCAATTGAAACGTGTTTAGAATAAATCAGCCGTTTCTATCAGGACTGAAGCTCATTTCTCTTTTTTTAAGGCATAACAGCTGGGAGCCTGAGGAGAACATTCTGGACCCGAGGCTGCTGGCGGCGTTTCATAAGAGGTGAGAATCGACTCCTCGTTTTATGGGATTCGTCTGGTAAAAAAATGTTTTACTAAAAACCCAACCGCAGCCATCCCATCAGAGTGATGGAAAAGAGACGCATCGTATGCAGAGTTTAGTAAAACTCCTAATCGGAGAGTATTATTATTATTAGAGCTGTGGACAACAAAACGACTTATTTAAAAAAATCTGATTAGGTCTAAATGATGTTTATAGTATAAAACGAGGAACAGGTCGATCATCAGTCGGTGTCAATCAGTTTCTCTGATGCCGCTGGTCGTCCTGCCAGGGAAACTGGGCTGATATCTTTTCCTTCTGCTTTCCTTATTTTCTTGCAGCGGCTCGGCTGGTTGTTCTTATTATGATCTTATCTATTAAATCAGGTTTCTGCAGGTCATTAAAAGTCATTCAATTATTATTTTCATGGCATTT
>NW_015150518.1:1023042-1027327 GCF_000732505.1 Cyprinodon variegatus | reverse complement strand
GATTATATCGTGCATCCCTAATTAAATTAAATTAGAGTTACTTATTCCTGTAAAAACCCTGTAAATTAAATCCCAAATTTAAGAGATCATAAACTTTCACCTTTATAAGGAAACAGGTAGCAAATTTAAGAGAATAAACTTGTTAATTTACTGTATTTTTCATATTGAGTCCCACTTTTACTAAAAACTTTAATATTCCGTCTTATCTCCCATTAATGTTGCATTTGCATGAGCTTTATGTAGAATACTTTAACGTGAATTATAATCTGGCATTGTGCCGCTAATTTACATGTTTAAATCTGATACTTTTTTCCTCCTAAATTTGCTTGTTTTTTTATAATTAATTTGCTACGTTTTTTTTCTCTAATAGTATATTTTAATTTTGTAAATCTGGGTGTTTTTAATCTTAAATTTGTGTTTATTCTCGTAAAAATTTCACTTTAACGTGAAATATGTAAATTCCATTTAGGATTTAATTCCATTTATTTAAAAAATTTTACCAGTTTAGTTTTTGAGATGAAAAAGATTTGATGAAGCTTTTTTAACTCTTAAATGTTTTAGTTAAGTAGAAACATTGGTGATGTCACAATGTGAGAGCGGGGCTGTAGATCCGGTTAGCGATTAGCGTTAGCCGCCTCTGCTCATACTGAGAAGCTCCGTCTGAGTCTCGTTCAGCAGCAGCTTCCACGCCGCGGCGCCAGGCCCCCCATGCCATCCCGTGGTTCCGTCTCTGATCCGGCTGAGCCCAGTTGTTTAGAACTAAAGTTTGGTTCTCGGTGTTTTCCAGGGAACAGGAACGGGAACTTCTGTTTCAGAAGAAAGGGAAGCGTCCCAGAGGACGGCCCCGGAAGATTCTGGTAAAAGCAAACCTCACGGCTCCTCCTGCTCTCCTGCCGTCTCCTCCTCATCATCTTCATCGTTCTGTGTCTCTTCCTCAGCCTCCTCCTACTGCCACCAAGGACAGCCGTTCCTCCTCCTCCTCCTCCTCCTCTGGCCTCTCGTCTGAGCCCTCCTCTTCCTCAGAGGATGAAGACCACATCAAGAAGTCCAAGCCGAGTCCCCGGGTCCACCCCGTCCCCCAGAAAAGGCCTCAGATCCTGTTGGCCAAGCCTGATCCGCCCCGGAAGAAAAAGCGAGGGAGGAAGCCGCTGCACCCGGACCTGAAGGCTCTACGGCAGGGGAAGAGCCTTCCTCCTCCTCCTCCTCCTCCTCCACGCCATCACCAGCCAATCAGGTCGCCCAGAGACGACCTGCGGCCCGGCGTGAAGAAGCCTCTGCAGCCGGCCAGTTTCACCTACCCTGGGCTCAGTCGGAGCTCCAGAGAGGAAGGAAGCTCCTCCTCCTTCTCTCAGAGCTCCGCCTCCAAACCCGGATCCCTCAGCTGCATCTGGACCGGCCGCTCCCTCTCTTCCTCGTCCTCCTCCTCTTCCTCTCACAACAAAGGCGGCGCGTCGCAGAAGCCCTCCGAGCTCCGGCGCTCCTTCTCAGAAACGGGGAGCAGCAGAGCGGAGGCCTTTAAAGCGTCTCCTGTGAAATCTGCCGGCGGTTTGGCGCCCTCTGGTCTGCACAGCGGCTTCGGAGGACATCCAATCGCAGCACAGCGCCCCCAGCTGGCCCACAGGAGGCAGGACGGTCAGACGGGCCCTGTTCAACACAAGCAGAACTCCGGTTTCTCCAAACAGAACCCGTCTACCAAAGAGCGACCCAGCCAGGCGCTGAACCTACGAGCGCTCAACCTACAGAGCGTCGGCAAGCTGCCGGCCGCTGGCGGCCTGCAGGGCGGCGCCGCGGCCGGAGGGCAGCGCTCTGGGCCGGCGCTGGAGTCTGGGCGGAGCAGGTCGCAGCCGTCCGCGGCCGGCAGACAAGAGGAGCGCAAACACGGGCTGAGCCTGACCGAGCTCAGCACCGGGGATTCCGACGACACCAGCAGCAGCGAGTCGGAACACGACGCCCCGTCGCTGCCTGACGACAGCAGGCCTGGCGTCGGCGGCAACGCCACCGAGTCGGACACAGAAACGGACTGGAGGCCGGCCCGCAGCCTCATGGAGCACGTCTTTGTGACGGACGTCACGGCCAACTTCATCACGGTGACGGTGAAGGAGTCTCCAACCAGCGTCGGGTTCTTCAGCTCCCGCAATCACTGACGGAGCCAAGAGGTCCTCGCTCAGCGCCGGGTTCTGGCAGCAGAACCGCTGTTGGATCTCTGCAGCGAAGATGAACCCTGAAACCTACTGGTGTTAGTCAGACCGCAGGACGCCGCCGCTCACCGAGGCTTGGTGGGTTTCTGTTGGACCTACGCAGCTGGAGGTTCTGGTTCCTGACGTGCTGCAGCGTCAGGACGTTTGATCAGGAGAGGAAAGAAGAGGCTCCAGCTCCGCCGATGGTTCTGCTCAGCTGGGTTCCCACTGAATCCCTGTGGACACGCTAACGGCTGTCTGGGTCGGATCCGTCTGTGGGCGTTCTCTCTGACCCGTTGGGTGTTGGACAGTTATCGGGTTTCACCAGCAGGTGGAGCAGTTTTCCTTCCTGATTCATTCCAGCCGGTTTTTGTTGAGAATCTGCAGCTCAGTGAAAAGAACGTGTCGGTAAACGGTTCATTAGTCTCCTCTCTGCAGGTCGCCCTGCTCTGACGTTTGCTTTGTGAAAAGGAGCTGCAGTGAACGGTTCACTAAACGCCGCTCTGCAGCCTCCAGGTCCGTTCACCGCTTCACCAACTTATTTTTATCTGAATCATGACGATAATCTGTCTTAATAATCCTTAAAGCTCATTTTAATGTATTCATATCTGGTTATTCTGATTTATTGCGGTGCTGTTGACCCGTTCTGATGATGGATGGAGAGATAAGATCAGCTTTGCTTCCAGAAAGCTGATCTTTATCCATCCGTCCGTCTATCTGGACCTCATCTTGCTGAAAGTTCAGGTTCTGCTCAGTTCTGGTGTCTCTATTAATCTCATCACGTTAATCAGTGTTTGATTTTTGGGAAGTTTTTAAAGAGCTGACCATTTATCCGATTAAATCTTTGATTAAAAGAGGAGATTATAATCCTTTAAGGTTTAGGAAAACCTTTGTTCTTTTAGGGTGAAGGAAGAGTCTGGTTTTATTTTCTGCTGGTTCTTCTGGAAGAAATGGCCTCCAGATGAACCGGTGCTGCCGAGGCTTAGGCTGGACCGACCATCGGCTGGACGCTCCGCCTCCATCTTTGGCCTCCTGATGTCTGAACTTTTCCCAGAACATCTCTGTGTTCTGATTGTGGACCAAAGCTGTATTGAATGTGAACTCTGTAGTTCTGACTCGTATGGTGGACAGTATCTCCAGCTCCAAGCACAGCGCAGTGGGAACCTTCCAGTATAACTTTTCTACCGTTTATAATACATACTTCATTGCCGTGTCTTTTGAAGTGAAATTCTGTGTTATTTATATCTGTAAATATGTGTGTTCCTTTTTTTTCATGATATCTGGATCTGGTGCTCGTGTCGGCCGATTAGCTTCACATTATTGTAGCCTGTGTGCCTCTCTGCCGTCTGAAGGATTTGGGAAATAAAGCTGACCAGCTGAGCCGCCTGTGTGTAGTTCCTGTTCCTACCAGCAGGGGTCTCTGTTCAGACTCCTCTCAGGGATCATCCTCAGAAAGCAGAGAAGAAGACATCAACCTGCTCACCTGATGGGAGAAATCAGCGTTTAAAACACTTAAAATAAAAACCTAATAATGATGCCGTGTAAGAAGGGAAAGAACATTTTCAGATTTATAGTTTAAATTGGCATTTTTACAAGAATAAACACACAGATTTACAAGTAAAAACAAATTTACAAAATAAAAAAAATAAGAAAAAGTAGCAAATTATTAAGAAAAACAAAAATTTAGGAGGAAAAAGGTAAATTTGCAAGATTTAAATGTACATTAGTGGAAAAATAATGACATTAAAATATGCTACATAAAGCACATGGAAAAGCATTAATGGGAGATTTAGAGATGGAGTCTGTAAATTTACATCTTTATTTCGTAAATTTATGTTTTTTCCTTGTAAATTTGCCTATTTTTTCTTGTACATTTGTTACTTGTTTCTTTTTATATTTGCATGTTTATAATCTTGTAAATTTGTTTTTTTTTATTTGAGTGTTTATTCCTGTTTTATTTTACTTTATTTTTGTCCTTGAATGGCCCTAAAACGCAGTCGTACCTTATTTTGCTGAGAAGCAGAGAAACAGCTGGAAACCACCGAGTATGGAGGAGCTGGAGAACCACTTTTACACACATTTAAATCATTGTATTTCGAAAGTTTCTT
>NW_015150518.1:1019129-1021024 GCF_000732505.1 Cyprinodon variegatus | reverse complement strand
TATTTTTAGCTTCAATAGACTGAGTTACACATAGAATGGAAAATATTCAGCCTTTATTCCTTGTTTTGATGATTAGGATTAACAGAAAATAAAACCCCAAAATGTTTCTTTGAAACATAACAAAGCTGGATTCAAACACTAGTTATATGAAGTGTTTCCACAATAAAACAGCTTAGATTGTTTAATGGATTGTCTGGTTATAGAGTTTCTAAATAGAAACATGTAAATTCCCAAAAAACAAAAAAAACAACAACAATCCACTGCAGTTTAAAGACGTTTCTCTTCCATCCAGGAAGATTTTTCAATTCCAAATGTCAGAAATAGCGTTTAGTTCCAGGTTTTATCCAGCAGCCCAACAAAGCCTGGTTTTCACTGGAAAAAGTAATTTTTTCTTAAAATAAGTGCATTTGTTCCTGGATTGAGGAGGTAAATAAGAGCCTCTGCCAATGAAACAATTTACATTTAAAATAAGAAAAAAACAATTGCATTTTCTTATTTCAAGTGCATTTTATCTAATTATCTTATTTTAAGAGTAAAAATAATTTACCTATTGAAATGAAAGGTTTCATAGAATGCAAACCTAGTTTCCATTGTCATAGATGAAGAACGATAGTTCAGTTGGTGAAATGGACGTACAGAGAAGTTCAAACCCCATCAACTAAATGGTAAATGACCTGTACTTATATAGCGCCAAAGTCAGGAGACTTTGACCAAAGCGCTTTACACTACATTCATTCACCCATTCACTCACACACTGATGGTGGCGAGCTACATTGTAGCCACAGCTGCCCTGGGGCTCACTGACAGAAGCGGGGCTGCCGTACATTGGTGCCACCGGGCCCTCTGACCACCATCAGTAGACAATGCAGGTGAAGTGTCTTGCCCAAGGACACAACGACACTGAAAGTCGGAGCCGGGGCTTGAACCGTCGCCACTGTCGCCCTCAACTCCTCCTTTCTCTGCAGATCTCACAATTCTAAACTTCCACCATAAAACAGGCGGATCCAGATAAAGCAACGAGTTGACGTAAACTCTGGGATGTTGCCTTATTTGGTTCTGGCCTGGACTTTTATCACGCCCTGAAATGTACATCCAGACCAGCCCACTGGTTCACGGCCCAGGAACATGAATAGAGGAAGATGAAAGACAGCAGTTTAGCTGTTTAGCCTACAGTTGGGTTTACTGCTACAAGAATTACAAAGCAGGAACTTTCTCTATTGAAGATGAACCACAGGATGAAATGCAGCGTTCCAGGCTGACCGGAGGAAGGGGAACATTTTCAGTCTTCCCAAGGATCCGACAGGCATAGATTATTTTAGTCCATCAGATCGCTGCAAGGTTTGATTCTCAGCTGTTCATTTGCTCGAAGCATTTTACTGAAGACAGCTTTCAAAACCTTGGACAGTTCAAAGCAGGTTTTGCTAAACGTCTTTAACTGAAACGAGGAGCTGTTCCCACCGTAAGGCCGTCACAACCGCAGCTGGAAGGATGATTCGGTCGCTAAGCTGTTGATAGCAATGCTAGCAGATCTATGGTGACCAGATTTGGGTTTCTGAAAAGGAGGACACTTTTTTTGGGGTGGGACATTCAAACCTGACCCGGTGACGGTACGCCTTCCCCCGCCTTCCCGGTAAGGCGTGGGGGCTACGTGTTTTGGTCGACTACGTGTTGCACTGTAGTCGACCCAAATTCTGGATGATTTTGAAATTCCCCCTGGAATTTTTTAAGGAATGAAAAGTAGGAAGTTTGGTCACCCTACCATATCAACAATCTGATGTTTCAGTGAGTGAGTGCTTGTTGCTATGATGCTTTTTTGCTCAGCAGCTTGGCTCGTTGTAAACCAACCAATCAGAGCACAGCTCATCTAAATATTCATGATCAAACCATAAAAGGAA
>NW_015150518.1:1014810-1017245 GCF_000732505.1 Cyprinodon variegatus | reverse complement strand
CCCTATTAGAGACCTGAAGGACCAGATACCCTATAGAATCATTCTATCACCGCTTTAAGGGTAGATACACTTAATTTGAGAATTTTTTTCTTATTTTTAGATCATTTTTCCAGTGTTCAACTTGGAAACTTTTGCAATCACTATGACCTGGATGACTAAGAATCTTCACCAGCAGAAAAATGTGAAATATGAAATGTAAAATAGTCTGAAAGTAAGGAAACCTCTCCATAGAAAGGTAAAACACACCTGAGCTTCATCAGTAAAAAACAACAACAATGCATCTGTTTTTGGCATTTATTCAATCCTGTTTAGTTACTGTAAGACATTTTTTTATGTCCTACCCTGCAAACATGAACAAAATGTGTTAAAGTAACTGAATATGATTAATTAAATGCCAAAAACATTTAAATAAAAACATATTCTATCACCGCTCTTCTTTGCTGAGAAATGGAGACAGAAAAATATATTTTTAAAGGAGTTTAATTCATGAAAAATTATAGATATCAAATTTTTTCACTGAAAAAGAGAAATATTTATGAAATCAGATTTTTTATTGGTTTACGAGTTCAGATAAAAAGTTTTTTTTTATTCAATAAATGGTTTTAAATGCACTTTAAAAACTTCCTTTCTTTTTTTAAAAAGTTATTTTAAACAAAACAGTTCAGATTATTTAACTTTTTTTTCATCCTGGTTTGTTTCTGGAATCAGTGGAAATGATGAGAAAAAATAAAACCCGATCAGAACCGATTCTTCTGTTACAGGAATTAGAATAAAATAGAAAATCTGATCCGTTCAGGTGATTTTCTCTGAGCTTAAAAGGAATTTATTTAAAATGTCATAAATAAAGCTCAGATAAAGTTCCGCAGGTTCCGCTGCTCAGGTCGGACAGGAGCATTTGCACTCGGAGATGACCGGATACTGGATGTGGATCCAGGAGCATCTCTGCAGCCGTTTCTGCGGGCAGTACCACCGCAGGAAGGTTAAATGAGTCACTCTGGCCGGTTTGCACACCATCCCCTCCGGAACCGAGCAGGACCGCTCCCTGTAGCAGCTCCCCACCTTCAGGTGGCGCGGCCAGAACCGCAGACCCAGTTCGGTCCATGCGTAAAGCACCGGGCACAGCGTGTAGGACCACAGCATCCTGCGGAGCTTCCGGTTCGCCTTCTGCTTCTTCCCGAACAGCATCTCCAGCTCCAGGGTTCGGATCTCTTTGGGCATCGGCCCGGAGAGCCTCAGGTTCTGGTCCAGCTCGTCCTCGGACAGGTCCTCCGGTGGAGACACGGACATGAAGTCCGGGTTGAAGTGGCTGCCCAGAAGGCTCCTGAGCTCAGTCCCGTTCAGGTCCTTCTCCTTTGGGTCCAACAGCGGGTCCGGTTCCTCCTTCAGAACCTCCACGGGCATGGAGTCGCTGGGAACCGGCCGGATGAAGTGGTTCAGGTGTTGGCTCATCCCGTCCTGGATCCACAGAGCGAGGGAGAGAAGCAGCAGGGGCCAGCGGGGGGGATCCATCCCGCCTGTCCGGTTCTGACCCCCCACAGAGCTCCGGTTCTGCTCCACAGAAAGATCTCAAAGAAGAACCTGAACCCAGGACGCCCCAGAGTCCGGGATCAGCTCCGAGCCGCAGCGCGCTGCAGGTTCCGTTCAGACAGCTCCTCCACCTTCATGGTGGCTGCAGCTCCGCGTCCTCCTGGAGCCAAACTGAGCCGGACTCTCACTGCGCGCACATACCCAGCAGGAGGCTGATGTCATCCGAACCGAGCCGGAGCCACACCTCCGCGCATTTACGCACCAACAGGGAACCTTTGGAAGGAAGGAGGAGGGACTGGGAAAACTTTCAGGTAAATGGATTCAGGTTCTGCTCGACATGGAACATCTTTCTTTATCACTCTGCTCCTCATGTCTGCATCTGAAGGGTTTGCAGCAGAACAGAGAACCTTTTCAGAGGCCCCTGGGGGCCCACAGAACAGGGCCGAGATTGACATGAAGAAAAACTCCTACAGGTAGAAGATTAAAAATCACTAATTATCTCATTTCTTTCATGAACTCAGAGACTGAATATGAGCTGAAATCAGAAATAAACAGTTTATTTCCTCATTTCTTCTTCATTCAGTGAATCAGAACTGAAGTTAAAGCAGATCCTGATTTTTGTTAAATGCAGGATTTAGTCACTCAAACTTTTCTTCTATCTCATGTTTTTCAAACAATAATGGAGCAGCTTTACTGTAACTCTGACCCTGATCTAATGCATTGGAGAACCAGTGGCTGATGGTCGGCTCCCACTGGGAAACTGGACCTGTCCCAGTGCACCGTGGGATTTACAAAATGCTGGACTGTCCCTGAATTATGACCACTAAGATGCAGCAGCATCTTAGGCAATACAGTTCCCTAGGGCCCCAAGTTCCTGGGGGCCCCATAAAAGTCTGTTTACATGTATG
>NW_015150518.1:1008830-1012139 GCF_000732505.1 Cyprinodon variegatus | reverse complement strand
AAAACAAGAAGAAAAGGGACAAGAAGAGAGGGACACAACCTAGAACAGGTAATGGATGTCTATTCTATTAACATTTCTACATCTGGAGAATGGGGCTGTTTGATGTCTTCTCCATTCAGAGGGGCCCCTGCCTGTCTTTGCCTAGGGCCCCAGACTTTCTAAATCCGCCCCTGCCCATTCCTCCACACAGATCTACTCTAGATCAGTCCGGTTTCTGGGCTGTCGCTCCCTTAAAAGATTCCCTATTGGATTTAGGTCTGGAGACATCCTCTCCTTAATACAGCACAGTCGCCCATGTGCAGAAAAACACCCCAAAGCATGATGCTACCACACCCATGCTTCACAGGTGGAATTGTACTCATCATTCCTCTTCCTCCAAACATGGTTAGTGGAATTCTGACCATAAAGTTCTACTTTGGTCTCATCTGATCACATGACTTTCTCCCATGACTCCTCTGGATAATCCAGATGTTCATTACCTGCAGACGGGCCTTGACCTGCGCTGCTTTAAGCAGGGGAACCTTCCGTTCCATGCATGATTTCAAATCATGACGTCGTAGTGTATTACCAACAGTAACCATGGAAATGGTGGTCCCAGCTCTTTCCAGTTCTGGGCTGATTTCTCACCTTTCCTGGGATCACTGAGGCCCCACCAGGTGAGATCCTGCATGGAGCCCCATTCTGAGGGAGATTGACAGTCATGTTTAGCTTCTTCCATTTTCTAATGAAGCTGTGGAGCTTTTTTCACCAAGCTGTTTGGTTATTTCCCTGCAGCCGTTTCCAGCCTGGTGGAGGAGGACAGTTTAGTCTGTAGTGTCTTTGGGCAGCTTCTTGTTCTGGGCCATGTTAGTAGCTGGATTCTCCCTGATTATATAGGGTGGACAGGTGTGTTTATGCAGCTAACCACCTCAGTCAGGTGCATCTAATTTAGGATAGTTAATGGAGGTGGACATTTTAAAGGCAGATGAACAGGACTTTGAGAGTCAGAGTTCTAGCTGATAGACAGGTGTTCAAATACTTATTTACAGCTCTATCATACAAATAAATATATTTAAAAAATCATATATTGTGATTCCTGGATTTTTTTAGATTGTGCTCCTACCATGAGAATTTCAGACCCTCCATGATTTCTAAGTAGGAGAACTTGAAAAATATCAGTGTCAGGACTCCTGTTTTGTTTCTGTGTTTGTCTCCCTTCCTCCACCAGGAGGCGCCTGGTTCTGGTCCGCCTCCTCACACACTTGCTGATGGTTTGCTCCTTAAACGGAGCGCTCTTAGGCTGCTGACTGCCACTTCCTCGACGCCAGAGTATTTGCCAGTTTAGGGTACTCTAGTCAAACTTAGTTTTTGGTCAACCTTTAACTTTAACTTTGTTTTTTAAAGTTATCCTGCTAACTGGATTTCTCGGACCTTCTCTCCCTGGAAGGATCAACTGAGCTTCAAACTGAGCTGGGGTTCAAACAGGAGGTTTGGATCCAATTTCCCAAGAGATTGTTTGAGCTTCACACTGAGAAAGGGATTACTCTCCACTACGACCCATTCAAGTACCGCAGGAAATCTGAGTGGCAGTCAGTTTCTCCGTTCTCCAACTATCAACCGCATTCTGGGTAAAACCTATTCCGCCCTCCACCGAATCAGACAAACGCTGGAACCACGGCACACAGACAGGAGTCAAGGACTTCACTGGAAACGTCCGGTTGGGCAATGTTCAGAGCAACAATTCTCCCCCTGTTTACTTCTTCAATAAAACCCGTTAAACCTTTTCCCTGGACTCTCTGTTTGGTTATCTGCATTTTTGGGTCAGAACTTAGTAACATCATGACAATCAGCGTGTTCAAATCTTTTTCCTCCTCACTGTATTCAGCAGCAGGTAACTGGAGGTGAGAGCGAAAGGCTGACGTTGGGGAGACATGAAGGTCCCATGAGGTCAGGGGTCAAACCCAGGATCTCCAGCCGCTCAGCGTGTTGATTTTAAAGGCGATCTACATCTGGTAGATTTATTGGAAGGTAACAGAAACATAACAAGGAGGTAGAAGTTTTTACTGATTATTTTATTGTCTTTAGAGATACAACAGAGTTTTAGAGCCATGCTTAAGATAAAAAAAATAGGCTACAAGAATAAAGTCTTAACATTAGGACTTTATTTTCATAATATTACGACTTTATAATGTTCTGACTTTATTCTCCGGCGTACAGAGCAGCTCTGCACTTAGAAGATACTGACGTCTCGTTCATTCTCTGCATCACCAGTTTGACTTTTTTTCTCTCAAACTTAAACATCTGATTAATAAAAACATTTTAAGTTTTCTTTCCTTATTAAAGTTTTAAGTCATTAAACCTCCGGTGACCGACGGCTTCATCTCCGACTGTTTCAGGCCTGATCTAGATCCCCTTCATGCAGATTCCCCTCAAAGCAAAGGTCCTTTAAATCATTGTGCTTCCATCCAGCAGTCAGTTACGCTTCTACTAACTGGAAAAGTAAATACCGGAGCTGCATGTCTGTGTTTGCTGTGTATAAATGAACTGTTTCTACGTAAAGTAGAATCTTCTTAAAAACCAAAACATGAATCATTTGATTTTTAAATAACTGTCAGTAAAGAGGAATGCTCTCATCTAATCATCGTCTTCTTGTCACGTAAAATAAAGTGTTTATTTTCATAAGCCTCGACTTGTTTGCTCGCCGTATTGGAGCGTGGAACATCAGCGTGTTCGTCGTAACAGAAGAGTTAGGGGTTGCTTTGAAAACACGCCGGAATGTGCAACCCTGTTTATTTTGGAGGACTAAAGTCAGAGTTTGCTGAGAAACGTTCAGAAACGGTCTAGAGTTTCTTCTGGGAAGCGCCGCCAGCGTCCCGCCTCTGGCTCCAGCTGAACTTTGGGTAATTTAATGGTGGTGACAGTGTGTGACGGGCGCCGTTAAACTGTCGTATCTGTGTACAGAGGAAGTCGGTGGCGGAGAGGTGATGCTCAGATAAGCTTCCTCTCTTCTTTGTGAGCCTTTTTATCATCCACTTCCATATCTGGGCCCCGATGAAGGCCCCCAGGGGACCCGTGTTCATGCTGGGATGATTTAGAGGCCTAAAGGGCTTCTAGGGGTTTGGAAGAAAAGTGGCCACTGTTTGCTGAGGTCATGGAGGGAGTTAAGATCTGGAGACCCGCTGAAATCAAAGGAAAACAAGACAAAATGGCGTCGATTTCTTCCAGCTTAAAGCCTCTTCAGACGCTGGCTGTGTGTTTCCTGGACGGGGCCGCCTGTGGAGCTGGTTGACAGTTGCCTTTTGTATCTATGCTTCTTTTTCTATGTCTGCT
>NW_015150518.1:1005104-1007656 GCF_000732505.1 Cyprinodon variegatus | reverse complement strand
GAGGGTGTCTGTGATGAATGTGGTGCTGCTGACCACCTCTGGCTTCTCTAAAGTCATTGCTGATGTTTTTCTAAACGCGGTCCAGAGCAACAAACTTTCTGCTTCAGAGGAGCTCAGTCTGATGATGATGAATCGATGTGTTCAGTCTGACCCTGATCCTGACCCCCGGACAGATGAGTGATCAGGTTGAATCGAGTCGGAATGGAGGCTCCTTCTGACTCTGGGTTCAGAGCACTAAACGCGTAGCGCCGTATCAGCTTGTTATCGTGTCTGTAATAGTTTGGTTGACCTGATTCCACAACCTTGGAGCCGTCTCTCCCAAATGAAGCGTCCAAATCGGCCCCGGCCATCTCGCCATCAAAGCAGCTGCTCAGAGGGGAAAAACAACGAGGAACGACACAAACAACAAACAAAAGATCCTTTCCTGGGTTTCATCTGGCCGGGTCATGAACGGCACGGCGGCAGGTTTGTCCTTCATCCTGGGAGGCCCGCTGATCCAACATGGAGATTAGACGGAGGCTGCATGCAGGAAACATCAGACGGAACATCTAGGAGGAGATCAGCACCGAAGGAGTCCCTCAGTGGAACGCAGAGCCACTTATCCACGGCGTGGCTCCGTATCTCAGCCCTCAAAGAACCGAATGATTCGGAACATGTGTGTCTGCATCCGTATGTCATGGAAAGAAGCCTTTGATGATAAGCCAGTCAGATTGCTGGAATCCAACGTCATGTTTTCATTCTGATTTCCTCACACAGAAATCTGACGTTGATCAAACCTTCCAGCACTTTCCTGCTCATCATGTTAATCTTTTGCCTCCAGAGCAGAAGATGTTTCCGTCTCACGTACAGCAGCACTGAGAGTCTTTCCCGAAGCTGAAACACGTTTCCCTCTTTCACAGACGGGCGTTTTATAGCTTAATATTTCTCCATTTTTATACAATTTAATGTTCGATTTGCACCGACAGACACGGATCAGAAGGTCCGTGTTACTGGTTCTGAATCCCAGAGATCAGAAAAACATGTCCTACTTGTGAAAGCGAAGGACTGTTTCTCAGCAGCGTTCCTGTGGTTTGGAGCGGCGCTGTCCAATGCCCCCGAAGGGCAGGAGATTCCAGCAGCGTGTGAGATTCCAGGCGTTTCACATTTTTCCCACAAAGTTTCTGGAAAGACTCTATAGCTGCTGCAGAACTTCTGCTCTGATGCAGATTTCTGGCTGCTTTGGGATTTTTAGCTTCTGTATCTGCTGCCTTCATCCAGCTTTATGTTAAAAAAAAACCCAAACACAAAACAAGATGGACCGCTTCCAGCAGATGATCTGTTCGCTTTAGGCACCTCCATGACAGGCGGGAGATTCATGATGAACGATGACCTCACATCCTGTACTGATGGCTGTTTGGGGCCGTTATCGACCTAAATGCTATTTTCCTTCAGATCTTCTTACAGCAGAAAAGGTTTAATTAAAAAATGTTTTTGTTTTTGATTTCCGTGGAAATGATCCTTGGTCAACAAACCTGCATTATAATTATCCCTCTGATGTTTGAATTATGATCAAATCAGGCAGGATTTTTCTACATTTTTATACATTCTTATGAAAAACAAGGTTTAATTTTTTTTTCTATTTTTATTCTACAAATAAATATTTATGTCTACAAGTAAACTTTATGCATTTTATACTGTAAAGAAAATCAATTTACCAACAAAGCAGTTGCATAGATCTAGTTCTAGTTTAGTTTTCCAGTTATATTAAGGTTTCCTGTAGGAATGGTGGCTCCTCTACATGCGGAAACCTGAATATCCGCGGCGTTTGGTCTATTTTCCGTTTGTCAGCCATCTTGGTCTCACTGACTTTTTTTTTTTCTGTGCAATATTCAGCAAATTATATTTTTCTGTATGGGATGATACAATAAGTTCCACTAGCTTGGACTTTATGCAAAAGTGTCCAAAATTGAAGGCATGTATATATCTAAATATATAAAAAGAACTTTTAAACAGCTGTACACTGTAGTGACCACTATGCATGAAAGGGTTAGTATTTTAATTGAATAAAATATCTCCCATTCTGTTTTTATAAATAATAATTTTTTAAATTTTTAGCATAAATTAAAGTTCCCCCACGAGAGCTTAAGACAAACCATCTTTAGATGAACAGGCTGTTTTTTTTTCAATTTTTTATTGTCATCCTAGTCATAAGTACACTGCAATGAAATTCCCTCCTAGCATTTAACCCCTCCCTTTGGGGAGCAGTGGGCTGCCATTGTGCGGCGCTCGGGGAGCAGTGTGGGGTTAAGGGTCTAGCCAATGGCGTGATACTTGATTCTACTTTGTCCTTTAAAAATCATATAAAAAAACTTGCCAATACTGTCAAATTTAACCTTAAAAATTTTAAGCAAATCAGGTTTTTTTTAACACTTAGTGCTGCTAGAATTGTTCTTCACTCAATGATTTTATCTCACATTGAATACTGCATCACAAGTTGGTCTCTCACCACAGTTACCAATTTAAAATGAATTGAATCACTGTACAAAAAATCTCTAAAAGTGTTTGACCAAAAA
>NW_015150518.1:998880-1003975 GCF_000732505.1 Cyprinodon variegatus | reverse complement strand
CAATGAATCCTGGGATATCCAAGAATACCGAGGATACATCGGACCCGTCCTTCAAATCGGGCAAAAAGAAGGACTCGTTTTAAGGCTGCATAACGAGGACTCTTGGAATCCGACCAGACCTCGGCGCCACGCTATGACGTAATCGGCCTTCGAATCTGGCCTTCTAAGGATGCGTCCTAGGTTTTCGAACAGAGCCATAGTACGTAACGTTTTTAATCTACGCTCTGGATTACCCATAATTCCAAGTCGTATTGTAAAAAATAAAACACTTAGATACGTTGTTCTTTTAAGATCTTTATTGTGGTGTGAAACATTTTATACGAGCGTATTTTGTATAGTTTAATGAACTATACACAGTTATTAACAGAGTAATTAAAAGTGTCTGCTTTGCTGTTGGTGCCGTGGTTAAGCGGCTCACCATCATGGTGAAATCTGCCGTATGTTGCCGTAGAAATACGGTCCGGTCAGTCAACATAATATCAGGTGGTTTAAGAGGAATTTTTCGCACCATTACCTCTGCAGATAGACGTCCTAGACTAAAGTTGCGTAGGGGGCCACCCAGGTGTCAGTGACGGGGGCCCCTAAGCAACTGCACTCTCTGCTTAGCGATATTTACGCCATTAGGTCTACCTCATGAATCTACAGGAAACGCATTTATGATTTGCTTTGGTTTCATTATACAGGTTTTTAATTATCATTCCAAAAGAGTTAAAATCAATCCTCTGGACTTTGTTTCCAAGTTTGAAGACGTTTCTCTTCCATCCAGGAAGCTTTTTCATCCAAATGTCAGAAATAGCGTTTAGTTCCAGGTTTTATCCAGCAGCCCAACAAAGCCTGGTTTTAGTTTAGAAAACATGCAAATAGAAACAGATGAACGCTTTTTCTAATATTTCAACGGAACAAATTAAATCCAAGCTGTTTTTTTTGAGGAATTTGTTTTCTTTAAAACAAACGACACAGAGCCCTGATTTTACTTTAGTTATTTTTTTTTTTATTTCAGCCAAAACTGTTAAATGCCAAAAACACAGACACCTGCAGCAGAAACATGTAAATACATTTAGTGCATGTCTGGTTGAAAAGCTGAACTCTGACACTTCACTAGAAGACATTCAAACATGACCAAACTCACAGGTTAATTCTTCATTCATCTCCAGCATCAGCTCTTTACAAAAACGGATTCAGGCCAATTTAAAAAACTCCACTTATGAGAAGAAAAACAAATAGTTTTCTAGGATTCTGACTTTAAGGCAAACCTGCGACTCTAAGCAACTAGCTTTGCAACAGGCTACGCTAACAGAGATGTAAGGTCTGCGTTACAGTCAGAATTACTGAGAGAAAAAATGTCAAAATTCTCGAGAAATTTCTAATAATTCTGAGAGAAAAGAAGTAAAAATCTTAGATTAAAGCCAGAACTCCTTAAAGTGGAGCTTTTTTTCATTGGCTGTTTTCCTTTTTCATAAATCTCACCTTTAGAGTAACAGAAGCTGCCACAGTTAATGCCCTGTTGCATCAGATCTGCAATTAGCTTTTATTCCTTAATCAGAATGTGCAAACGGTAGAAAACGTCTTTTTATGTTTTCTGCCTGTTTTTTTTTTTTTTTTTTAATACTGTGCATATGTGTTAAGAAGGTGAGCATGTTCCAGCAGGTCCACATGCCATCACTTCTGAACATCATGAAGAAAACAGGTGCAGCTTTTGGTTCCCGCTGGTTAAAAACCGAACAGAAAAAAACAACAATTATCGAAGGGAAAGAAGAACACAAACCCAGAGGATCTGAGTGCGAGAGGCTGGGGAGGGCCGCGCAGACCGGACCTCACCAGGGGGGCCTGCAAAGGCTGTGCAGACCTCTACTGAGGGCCGTGCAGACCGGACCTCACCAGATGTCATCATGCTGGATTCAGAGGAGGCACAAACTGGACACAAAGCTTCAGTGGAATAAAACCAGGACTACGGTCTACATCATGCTGACAAAAACAGCTCAGGCCAAATTCAATCTTTAGATTTAAGAATAAAAAAATACTTCATGTGATAAAGACTCTGGAGATGATTCTGTTTGTAAGAATATATACACATCATTATTTTCAATTCAAACTGAAACATCAGGACACATCCAGCTCAGAGTCGACAAAATGGACCAAAACGTACATTCAGTTCATGCTGAGGAAGGGGGGGCTGGGGGGGTGCTGGAGGGGGACAAACGGTGTCCAGTTCCTCTCCTGGGGGCCGTGCAGGCGTCCTGAAGGGGGCGCTGTGCTTGGGTTCTGGTTGCATTGATCTTTTTTTGTAACAGTCGATGCCATTGGTTCTCAGGCTTGGTGGACTTGAACCAGCAACTGAATCCGAACAGGCGGTAGGGCAGCTTGTCTGGCCAAACGTGGTTGTTGTCGTCATGGCGACAAAGTTCAGGTACAAAGCTTTTAGATCGAGATTTAAACTTTCCCCAAATCAGCAGGAGAGAGTTAGTTTCAGTGCTTTAACGTTAGATGAGGAGGCGCCAGAGGAGGCGCCAGAGGAGGCGCCAGAGGAGGCGCTAGAGGAGGCGCCAGAGGAGGCGCCAGAGGAGGCGCCAGAGGAGGCGCCAGAGGAGGCGCCAGAGGAGGCCATCACGGTGCATCACGTCCAGCTTTCATCCACAGCTACAGACCAATGCACTTCCCACTTGTTTCCTATGGAATTAGCGTACGAACCAGTTTTATCAACTAAACCGCTAATTTAAAGCGTATTTTCCTTTCAGGATGTTTTTCCAGTGCGTTTTCCACCTAAATAAAACGTTTATATATATATAATCCAGTCCATGCACATCCTTCGCTTTAAACTTCCTTCCTGTTTTTCTACCTGCCGCTAAAAAAAACGTCACTAAAGGACAAAGTTGTTTCCTCTGCACTGGGAAAGGATTTGTTGTTTGAGCGAAATGGAAAAGCAGCCGAGGATGAAGACGGCTGCTAACCTTCCTCTCCTGGGAATTGCATCGTTTTTGGGGAGCTGTTTACTGAAAGGCCCGTCCCTAATTTCAATGTTAAAAACGGAGCAAGAAGAGAAGCCTGGAAAATATGGATTACTGTAACGGAAACTGAACTCAGAAACAGTTTCTAAAACTGCTGGAGAAAAATTAGCACCAACGGTTTCTCTGTTCAGATGTTTCCTTTTTCGGTCCCAGTTTGTGGAGATCAGCTCTACCTGCTGATGACGTGGCTGAACGTTCCTCTAGTCTCCGCCTTTATTGGTCCAATCTGAGCAAAGAGGTTCAAACTTTCGGATTTAAAGCGATGAGCCATGAACTGGTTGACCTTTTCTGCAGATTTCAGCTTCATTGTGACGGTGAGGGAGGGGCAGGGGGTCGTAGGTGGTTTTCCAGGAGTTATGAGGTAAAACGACTCGGACTCGGTTGTTTGCAGTGGCTTTAATGGAACAATCAGTCCGCTCATCCCTGAGCTGCTGCCTTCCTACAGTGTGCTGCTGAGGATCTCTGAGACCTGAGCGTTCGTTTGGTCATCCGAGTCCACTTCCTGGGCGATGGCTCCCTCTGGCTCCTCCCCCTCCTCTCCGGACTCTGGCGTGGCCACCACCACCGACACTCCTGCAGCCGTCACAGTCTCCTCCTGCTGGCTTGGTGATGCGTCCCTGCAGGGCTCCACGAAGATCCTGCGAACATGCGGCCTCAGCTCCCGGTGCCGGGCCTTACGGCTCTCCAGGACGCAGGAGGCGTGGCTGACGAAGGTGTGGCCCTGTGCCGGGGGCGGGTCCCCCAGTGGCGTTAGGTCAGCATCCAGCTGCTTGGTGTAAACACCCTCAGAAAGAGACCCCGTCAGACTCTCCCCGGAGTTGCCCTGGAGCCAGCGCTGGGGCCCGCTGAAGTATTGCCCCCGGTGGCTCCTGGAGAGCAGCTTGCGTTTGGCGGGGGGATTGGCGAGGGCCCTCATTGGGAGCGGGCCCTCTTTAGTCAGAGAGAGGCCCTCCAAAGTCTTGGTGGTGTCAGATAGAACTGGGGAAAGGGGGAAGGACAGGGGGAGATCTTTGTAGAACCTGGGAGACAGCGGGAGGGAGGGAGATGTGGGCAGGGTCCTGGAGCGAGGCGGGGGCTGAGGCGAGGTGGGGAGGGGGAGATCTGTGGACGGGGAGGAGGAGGAGGGTAGGACAGGATCCCTCCCAGGAGCGGAGGTGGGGAGGTCTGTCTGTGGGCAAACACTGTACCTGAGGAGGGAGGGGGGGTCCAGTTAAAGAATGTTTCAGGCAATAAAGAAAGATGGCTGTAGGGCCTTCCTAAAGCGTTACCTGGGCTCGTGGATCTGCAGGACATCGGGGGCGCTGCCCCCCAGGGAGTGCAGGAGCTGCTGAGACAGATCCGCCGCCGGAGAGTAGAGCAGGTCCATGTCTCTGGGGCTCAGGGCGTCGCTGGAGTCGTAGTCACTGTCGGTGGGCAGGAACACTTCAGAGGAGCCGTCCTCATCGGAGCCGAGCAGAGACTCTGTCAGACGGAGGTCAGGGTCAAGCTCTGATGAGGCTTTCAGTTTCGCCCTAAGGTGAAGGCCTTCATACGCACCACTGATGGCCTTTCTCTGCCGGAGCTCCGGCGATGGAGGCGGCGTAGGCACGTAGTCCATGGTGGAGGACGTGGAATCCGTCTTCTGCTGTCCAGAATCACTCTCTGGAGCGCTGGCGTCCACCAGGCAGGTTATGAGGACGCCGCCGCGGGGATGCTTGTAGCGAGCGTACTGCAGGGCGTCTGTGATCCAGCGGAGGTCGCGCCGCATCTCATCCAGCTGCTGCAGAAGCAAAAAAAAATAAGAATTATCTACCTGAAACTATATTTAAAGGTGTAGTGGAGGATCTTCTTCTTCCAGGTGGATCATCTCAATCAGTGGTCCTCCTAACTGTCAATCAGAAGGCCGTCCTACGTGCTCGTCCCCATTTTCACTTGCCGGTGTAGGTACCAGATTGACTCGGGGGCCTGCGCCTTTTGAGATGCGTCAGAGCGTCCGCCATCTTAAATGTGGCAAATCTGCAGTTTCTCAGTCACTAAACAGTATCAGAGGGACTTTAATCTCTGAATATACTTTGTATTCGTAGTATTTTTGTTTTTGTAATATTACAAGT
>NW_015150518.1:996361-998311 GCF_000732505.1 Cyprinodon variegatus | reverse complement strand
ATCTGTCTATAATCCAGATGAAGCTAACCCATTACCAGAGGTGGAAAGTAACGAAATACATTTACTCAAGTTACTGTATTGAGTAGGTTTTTTGTGTATTTTGTATTTTTCAAGCACAGTAGTTTTTAAAATCGGTAATTGAAATTTTACTTGATTACTTTTTGTATTTCATTACATTACAAATCCGTTACTGAGTAAAAAAAAACGTTGGAAAACCGAAAGGAAGACAAAAAATGGGGCCCGGAAGCGCTACAGCGAGTGACGTGATCAGCATGTAGATCGAGGCTACCAGGAGTCTTTCTGTAGGAGATTGGGAACGAGATGGAGGTGGATCAGGAGAGCGACGACGGTTCAGAGAACGTTTCACTAGAGATGCTAGCTGAAACATCGAATTCTGCTGCGTAAAAACGTCGAAAATCCTCGGCCACATTTGAAAGACTGCTTTTCATTTAAATTCAAGAGGGCCGACAGCATCATCAGGCAATGCCAGATGTGTCGGCCAAAGGTGACTGAACTGGCAGCATTCATTTAATCTGCGGAAGCATGTTTGGTACTTCAAACAAAGTTTTCATGACTAATAGCCAATTAGCAAAACAACCTGTTTCGTGGCATTGCTGATTTTGTCTAGCACAGGGGTCGGCAACCCGCTTGGGAAAATAAATTGCTAAAAATAAACTAAGTATTTCATTTAAGTCAGTGTTTCCTGCAGCTCTATCTTGGCGAGGTTGGCAACATTTTTTTTTTTTTTATGTAACTAAGTAACTTTTACCTAAAATACATTTTAAATTAGCTACTTATTACTTTTACTTGAGTAATTTTTCTGATGTGTAATTTTACTTGTACTTGAGTAATATTTCATCCAAGTATTGGTACTTTTACTTNTTTTTTTGCAGTGTATACCTTTAAGGGCGTCGTGGTTAGGGCATTGCACTCGGAATCCAGAGGTTCTGAGTTCGAGCCCCACTCCCACAGACTGCCACTCTGGGTCCCTGAGTAAGACCCTTAACCCCACACTGCTCCCTGTCCGTCGCACTATGGCAGCCCTCTGCTCCACAAGGGGAGGGGTTAAATGCAGAGAGGGGATTTTATTGCTCTGTTGTTGTGACAGTGCGCCGTCACCCGCTTCATTTTGCCCAGTTTGTTGGTGCTTTCTGAAAAGCAGACAGATGGTGGCGCTGCTGAGTTTGCTGGTCAGAATCATTCATCTCCAAACACTCAGGATTGGAAATAACGTTGACTTTAATGGAAGAAAACAGGATAAATAAATACTTAGTTTCCTTGAAAATAACGTTTCACGCCTCCTGCTGTTCCTTCTGCAGACAAAATAATGTCTAAATATCAAACCGTTCTGCTTGTAATCTGATTACTGCTGGCTTCACACCACAGAATGATTCCAAGCCTCCATCCTTTCTGATTTATCCAAACCTGTTGGAGCAGCTGGAGGTGGGTTTCCTCACCTGGATGTAGTCCAGGATGAGTTGGTGTCGAGATCTGGCGGTTGTCACCTCGCCGTCCGTGATGGCCTCCCGCAGTGCCTGCTGGGTAATGAGGGCATCCAGGTCCAGGACGGAGGACAGACGGCAGTAGAGACTGATGAACTTCTCCTTGTAGGTGCAGAAATGAACTGAAAGAAGAAACAAGTTTAATATGGATGTTTTTCAAACCGTTTCTGTTATTTAAAAGTAAATTTACAGAAGATATAAACATCAGTCTGGTTTTAGACATGAAATGAGCAGATTAAGGTGATTTGATGGAGTCCTCCAGTCCTAGACCTTAAATATGAAGATCTGAGCTGGAGAAGCAGCTGCTCATGGAGACCCTTTAATCTGGAACTAAATGCTGAAACTATTCACAAGAATAAAACTTCAACTGGAGAAAAATATCTGCAGATAAATCAATAGTTGAAGTTTAAATAGATTAATCATATTTATCAAAGGTTAGGAAACATTT
>NW_015150518.1:993309-994444 GCF_000732505.1 Cyprinodon variegatus | reverse complement strand
TAGGCTTAAAACTTTCCTTTTTGATAAAGCTTATAGTTAGAGTGGCTCAGGTTATCCTGAGCTACAGTATATAAAATAACTGTTTTTAATTTTTAAACTGATTTCTAGGAGCAATAAAGGCAGAAATTCTGATGCGTGGGTGAGCTGCAGCTTTTCAAGCGGCACCGCTGACCCTCAGCGTGAACCGATTCTCCTGTCAGTTGGATCTGTTCTGCGCAGGATGGAGGTCCGAGACGCAGGCGGAGCCCATCCTGCAGACAGCTCCGTCCTTCAGCGAGGACGCAGCTCTCTGCGCTGCTGGATCCGCTCCACGGGTCAAGGACAGACAGAGCTGTGTTTGCAACAGGAGGCGCATTAAATCAGCCTGCAGGCTCCAGCAGGACGGCCTCTGCAGACGCATGAAGATGGTAATAACAGCCCACGCGCCGCACAGTGAGCTCCCTCTGTACGCAGAGCTGCAGACGCACACAGACCGCCTCAGCCTCTAACTTCATCCATCTGTGCTTTAGCAGCTCTACCTGTTTACTTCATGAGAAATTACTTATTTTTTCCAATGGATTTTGATTTTGTTGAAGATCAGCCTTAAAGCTTCTGATTGATCCTATTTATCATCCAATAATCCTGAACTTTGGGCAAGCACAGCCGGACTGAGCATCCCATATCCCAACTGGAGTACTTTCTTCTGATTAAATCACACTTTGAGCTTTGTGATTGGCTGCAAACCCTCCCCTGCTTAAAAAGATGCATTCATGTATCGAGGTAGTCAGGGGAAACTCAAAAATCCACACAAAATGTAAAGTTTAAAGACTTCTGGTACTTTGTAATTTAATGTATAATTTGCTGAGGTCATGGAGGGAGTTAAGATCTGGAGACCCACTGAAATCAAATGAAAACAAGACAAAATGGCGTTGATTTCTTCCAGCTTAAAGCCTCTTCAGACGCTGATAAACCCTAACGTAGCTTTTCAATCCAGATTGTAAAGGAAGTTTAAGAAACAGTGAGTGGGAGCTTTCCTGAACCTGAGTCTCATTCCTAGCGAAAGAGCAGGATGAACGCTTGTGGACATGGGAGCTGGCTCGGAGCTCGTCTGCCTGGCTGTGTGTTTCCTGGACGGGGCCGCCTGTGGAGCTGGTTG
>NW_015150518.1:986976-992407 GCF_000732505.1 Cyprinodon variegatus | reverse complement strand
GAAATAAACTGAATAGAATTGAATATGTGTATTTGTGAAAATTGAGACCAATCTAACTCCATACTGCAAATGTTTCTATTATGGTCTGCAGACACTGATCTCTTTGGCCTTGATTGGAACAGGTAGAGAAGAAGATCAGCCAATGGAGCAATAATCCACCTAAAATAGACAGATACTAACGAATAATTCACAAATGTTAATCATCTTATTTCATTTGCAAATTGTGTTTTTAGTATTTTAGTGTTTGCAGTCTGAAGTAAATGCTGAAGGAAAAGCAGGAATCTTTCTCCTGTAGATGTTTTAGTTTTGTTAGAACGTTTTCTGGGCGGCAGAGGAGCAGAGGACGGTTACATCATGTCTGCTGTCTGTTTGACCCCTGGAGCAGATTTCCTCCAAACATGTTCAGGTTCTTCTGGTCTCAGCAGTTTCTCCACCTGCAGCAGAGGAGGTGTAGTTACCCAGCTCAAACATCTGCAGCGGGAGGTGCAGGAACCCTGACAGCGGGCTGTAGGGGTTGGACTGTCCGGGGGCGGAGCAAACGTCATCAGCCGGGGGCAGCAGCAGCAGGAAGGAGACGCCGTGGCCGATCTCCACCACCTCCTGGCTGTAGAGACGGAAGTGACGGGCCTGCAGTTGGAAACACAGGGAGGGTCGTTCAAAGCGGGATGTGAAGGAAAGTCGAAACCTGAAGGAACGTCGGAGGACGAGCAGATCCATCTCACTTCCAGCTCAGGACAAAAACAGATGTTGGAAAGTTTTCATGATATATTTCTGCAGTAAAGTTTTATTTGTTCTCTTGAATCATCTAAAAGTTTCCTTTTTTTTAATTGTAGCTATATTTAAAATGTTAACTTTAAAATTAAAAGCACAAAGTCAAGTTATATTCCTCGATAAAATAAGACCAGAATTCAGCTGATCATCATGAATTAAGGCATGATGGAGGATATTTGAGAATTTTTAAAAAGACCCGCCTTCACCATTTGAAAATGCACATGCACGGCCCTGTACCCGCCTATTAGAGCGTGCACGGGTCCATTTCTCCTCGTGCACGCTCACGATCACTCATTCCAGCTCACTTCAAAAAAGATTTGTAATTTCTCCACTATGTCAGACTGACCACCGGTAAGTGAAAATGGGAATGACCACGAAGGACTGCCTTATTTAAACATATGACCAGAATGATTGACAGTCAGGAGGACCACTAATTTAGATGATCCACCCAGAAAAAGACAATATACCAGGAGTCACTGATTTCTGGACCCACCTGCTGCCTAATCCAGACCCAACCTGATTTAAAACATTTATAAATTACTGCATGTTGTCCAACAACAGTGTCTAACTTCACATGCGCCTCTTCTCCTGTTAATACGGTAAAGCCCTGGGGAGCGTCCGGCTCCAGGCTGCACGTGATCCAAATGAGCCAATGAGCTGTCAGTCTGGGTTGCTGTTGCTGCTTCTTTTAGAGACACCAGGCAAACCTGTGGAAAGCCGGGCGATGGGAAAGAAGGAGAAGACCATGAGAAAAAGAGAGCAGAGAAAGTGTGGACTGCTGGAAGAACTGCGGTGAACTGGTGAAAGAAAAGTGAAATGGCGTGCTCAAAGATTACCCTGCACATTTAGAGGATGTTTGGCTCAACCTGCTGCTGTGAAGCAGGATTCTCCACCATGAACAGAATCAACAATAAATCTGGATCCAGGCTCAAAATGAGCTCCTTGATATGTGCTTGAGAATGGCTTAGTCTCCGGTTAAACCCAGGTTTAAAGCCTTGCAGGGCAGCCTAAAGCCCACTGCCAACATTAAGACAGAAAAAAGAAAGAAAAGAACAAACCATCAGTTCAGGTGTTTAATAAAATCAGGAAATTGTTAAATGCTGTTTAAAGTAACGGATTATAATTGAAAATGTCTCCAGACTTTTACTGGTTGATGATTTTCTTTATTCGGACCCCAATGATTTTTAATCGGTTACCCCTGCTCTATACCGTAATGTTTTATCCTTTTTGAGCTTAAATAGAGCCTCAGCCCCGGGCGCCACGAGCCGAATAATCAGATATGGCGCCATCTACCTGCAAAACCACTGAACTACCAGAAGAAACCCCTAAGTAAGTCGTTGCCGTGCCAACTGTGTTGTAACATTGCAGCTTGTTGACTAACTGTATGTATAGGCAGTGATGGAAATCAGGTCACATGATGCATTTATGGTAAATATAAACACAAAGGTCATACTTACTAACAAAGTGGGCAAAAACAACAACGCTGTAACATTTCCAGCAGCCAGAGCGAGTCTCTGGCATAAACATTAAAAGAAAAGTCAAATAATGTGTAGCTTTAAACCGTTAATCTTTTTCATAAGGATTTTATGTTTATAATCCTTCAGTCAGGCTTTAATTTTATTTCTGTTTCTGTGGGTGTAATGCACAGATGTCACACCCAGGGGGCGCTCTGACCTTGTGCAGAGGGACGTGGATGTGCTTCAGCAGTGCCTTTATCGCCGTCTGCAGCTCGTAGTAGAGTAGAGGGGCGTGGCTTTCGGCCTGGGGCTCCGCCTCCTCGCTCTCCTCCTCGCTGCGTCCTTTTTCTCCTGCAGCTGCCAGCGTTTGGATCCAGTCCCACTCCTCCCTGATGGAGCGAGAGACGGATTATGGAGGCTTTCTGGCTGCCGGTGCATTGTGGGAAATGTGACCCTGAGCCTCTGCCTCGACTTTTTGTTATTTAAAATGATTTACCTTCACAATTTCATCATCTACATCATACAGTGTTACTATGGCAACCAGGGCAGCTCATTCTATGTGTGTGTGTGTGTGAGAGGAACCTGGACACGTTGGCATTGTCCCGGATCCGGCTGTGGCACAGCATGTTGGGGGTCCGCTGGGACACCAGGACTTTGATCTGGTCCACGGAGCTGCTGAGCTTTAGGTAGCCCAGGTAGAGGCCCGGGGCCAGGCGGTGGGTGCTGCGCCGCTGGTACGCCAGGAGGTCCTGCAGGGACAGCAGAAAAAAATCAGCTTCGGCTCCAGAGAGACGGACAGACGGCTCCAATAAAATCATTTTCCAAATCAGGAACAAAGATCTTCAGAGCTTCAATAATCAGAGATAAACCAATCCTAAACACGCGCTTTGATCTACCCTCTAGTCTCTTCTTTATCTTTCTCAAGAAAGATAGAGAAGATAGAAACATTTCTAAAAAAATAATCATCTATAGAACATTTAGAGCATGCACAATAAAAGAAAAAAAAGAAAATATAAATAAGTGTTTTATCTATTTCACAGCTTAAAAATATTGAAATTTTTCCTTCCTGTCCCAGAATCAGTGGTGGGCGATCAGGGTCAGCTCTCTGCTGGCCTAAAATCATCAGAAACACTAACCTACATTCACAACCTAAACTTTAATTCTCTTCTTTCCAACTTTTTAAATTAATTCCCAACAATCCGTTCTCTTAAAGGTATAGAGGAGGATCTTTTATTTCTGGGTGGATCATCTTAATCAGTGGTCCTCCTAACTGTCAATCATTCTGGTGATATGTTTAAGGCCGTCCTACACGCTCGTCCCGTTAGCTAGCTTTCTCTGCGCTCTTTCAGGCGTATATCTGTGGTGAGCTACGGTTTCAGACGGTCATTGAAGCTCACCTTTTTCACCATGGTTCTTTAAAAATGGCCGAGGGTTGGAAGAGAAAAAGTGTCTACAAAGTGTATAAGAAGAAAAGAAAGGCCTCAGAAGAGGCAGATATATCCCAGAATGCTTTGCATGGAGAGCTCACTTCGCAAAGCATTCTGGGATTTGCTGTCACAGTGGCCTGCTGTCGCTACCCGACAGCGGTGGCTAATAACAAAGATGGTGCAGGAACCGTGCCAGTTTAGTTCCTCGCCTCTTAGTGGCGATCTACGGTACTACTGCTCTCTAGAGGGAAACAAACCAACATGGCGGCGCCCGTAATATTCAGGAAGTTTGCAGAAAGTCAGGTGAAGAAGGCAGCCTTTGGTGAATTACTTGACAGAGTCGGCTTTTGGGAAGTGGATAAAACAAACGATCGTCTATTCAGGGCTTCCAGATGCAGGAAACACCGACAGACGTTGAAGTTCATCAGACTGCTAAGCAGAATCATCAATGGAAACCATGTGGCGTGGTAGGGAAGCTAGGATTTAATGAATGATTACGGAGGCTGACTGTAAGGAGGTGACGCGGTCTGTTCGTGCGCTATTTGTTATCTGAGAACCGAGCCAGAACTGTTCGGTTGTTTCTGGCGCGGTCCGGTTCAGTTGTGCGTTCCATTTCCACTCAACAGTTACCTCGGTTACCGCGCTCTGACCGATCCCTGCACGGTTTCTAAAGGGTAGTGGAAATGGGGCTTTAGCAGCAAAGTGTTATATCTATATATATATATATATATATCTATATATATCTATATATAGCTATATATATAGATATATATATAGATATATATATATATAAATTCGGATGTGAAGGAGTTAAGAAGTAGAGCAGGTTGAAGGATGCCCACTGAAGGCGTGGGTACCAGATGCATCACCCGCCATGTTGATTCTGCACCAGCAGAAGTCGGAGCTCAGCTTTTTCAGATCCTAGTAGCTCAGTGATGAAATAAAATGTTCTGTGTCTCTTTTCTGTGGTTTCAAACTAAAAAAAACAAAAAGTGAGGTCCACCTCAGCTCTGCTGTCTGAGGACATCTTCCTCACCTGCATGGTGATGATGAGGATGTCCAGCGCGTACGGCTCCTCCGGCGTGGACAGCGACTTCCTCTGGCTCTGCAGCTTGGTCACCTGCATCCACCTCCCGCTGAACAGCGAGTGCTGGCTCTCGGTGTCGCGGATCGTCACCAGGAGCACGTTTCCATGGCGATCTTTGATGGGCTCGTAGTGGACCCGGCCCAGGTTGTGGGTTCCCAGGAGGTTCTGTCAGAACAGACCAGTAAGGACTGGTTACAGATGGAGCCGTTCCTCGTTTCCAGCAGCGGTTCTACGATGCTGGTTTTGAGCTCCTCACCTGCAGCTGGGCGGCGGCGGTGAGCATCTTGTGGCGGGCCTGCAGCGTGGATGAAGACGACATGGACACGGACATACTCTGCCTCAGCCATCGGACGTCCTCCCACATACAGGACAGCTGCAGAACATGCAGGTAGATAAAGGCGGTTAATAAAAGCCAAACAGCTGATCAGAAGCATCAGATAACGGGTCAGCGTGACTGCAGCATCAGGTGGGTGTTAACAGGCAGGGAAGACATCAGCAAAGGAGCAACTATTGCTGCTGATCAAAGCAAGAAACGTTTTATCATGAAAACAGAAATATCCTACATATCAAATCAGCTAAACATCTGGAGCAAATCCAGGAAAAGTGATGCAGACACCCGGATGGTCCGGGATTATTTTGCATCTTTGGAAACTGGAACTTTGGTGTGTGTGTGTGTGTGTGTGTGTGTG
>NW_015150518.1:982457-986261 GCF_000732505.1 Cyprinodon variegatus | reverse complement strand
AAGGAAAGTTTCTCTTCTTGGGGTGGGGGTTAGGTTTAGGACTAAGGTGTGAATTGAGTTTAGGTTAGGTTTAGGGATAGGTATGTGTCGGTAATGGTTAGGCGTTAGACACTCTCTCGATGACCCCCCCCACCCAGTCCGACGACTAGAGCAGTTGCACGGGCCGACGCACGTTCGTTGGTATCTCTCAGATACCAAACCAGTTTGTAGAACTTGGAGAACTAGGGTCAGCTTTTAGAGTAATGTTAGGTTTAGGAATGGATTCCACTAATATTAGGGTCAGTAGCCAATTGGTTTGGTAAGGTGATATGTGCTATAAGTGTAGTATAAGGGTGGAGGGCAAGGGTCACGGTTAGGCCATATAAATTAGTGGCATGTGCATGTGTGGATCACATGTTTATTTGTGAAAATTGAGACGAATCTAGATCCATAGGTAAGCCGCTCATTCACTGTTGAAAAGCTGCATGCATCGAAATTTCGTTTTGGATGCACTGACCATAAAGTCTAAGTCTTTAGCGTTTATTTGTTTCCAAAGAGGCAGACGGCCGTTGCCTTCTCTCATATTTGTCTTTTGCCTGTTTGGTTCATGGACGTCCTTCATGCATATTTTGTCCTTTCACTGACTCTGATATTAGGATGGAATAAAAACAGTTCTTCAGATTTGAAGAAGCTCTTTAGGCAGGAAGTCCAGTGAAAGCTTAAGAAACTCTACTCTCTCCTTTATTGCCACTTTTTTGTCCCTTTCAACCCTTCAAATCCCGGTAAGCTGAAGTCTATTCAGACTCGGCTCTGCAGCTTTCTGTGAGCTCAGAGAAAGTGGTAATTTTCCATCGCCGACGCAGAGCTGTAAAGCTGTAAATGTTGCTTTTTTTTCCACTCAACACAAGCATTACAGCAGCAGTTAGTCTACAGACTAATTGTTCAGCGTACCCTTGAGTGCTTCCATGCTGAAAAGACTAAAACACAATGTAGCCTGAGGTGACGTACTGCATGTCAGGCTTGAAAGTTTGACATTCGGTCGAGGGTGAAACAATGTCAAAGAAGAAAAACTGAAAAAACAGGAGCTTTCAGCAGCTTTTGGTTGAATGAATATAAAATCGAGGTGATGATTCTGCTTCAAAGCTTCACTCTAATGGATATAATAGTGGGAACTGGTGCAAAAACTCACAGCAAAGTAAGAGTTGATGGAATGATTAATGAAGTGATAAAATAAAGGACTCTTTTATAGAATAATTGATCAAATAAATTCAAGATTTGATCAAATATCCTGCAGTTTTCTGACAATAAATCATCTCCTTGCAGATTGATTCCTGTGTTTTTGTATTTATCTGCAGTGTTTAATTATTCAGAGACTATTTAACGGCTTCGTCTGGAATCATGGAAGATGCAGCCGCCTGGATCCACCTGGACGGCGAGATGAAGGCGCCTGGTTGTACCTTGGTGAACCAGAGGAAGTCCTGCATGAGGGAGCTGCTGTAGGAGTCGTCCACCTCCACGATGGGAATCTGCTCCTCGGCGGTGACCAGTAAACTGTCCTTATGGTAGAAGACAGCAGCCAGGTAGATCCCTCTGCAAACAGCACAGATGGGGGTTCAGCCTCCCACCGCTGACAGCTGCAGGTTTCACACCTACCAGGCTGTGAAGCAAACCTTTTCAGTGTCTTTACAAACTTGTTGGAGGAGTTGAAGAGATGTTTGAGGCTTCTAGAGACTGACTGCTTCCTGCTCGGGTTCTGCAGTTTCGATGAGTCTACGGAGGAAAGAGCAAGAAGGAGGTTAGAACAGAACGGACCCTGATGCCCAGACCAGCTGCTGAAGGGATTCAGATTCAGGGTCAGCAGGTTCAGATCACTCTCCCACATTCCAATGATCTCCTCCATTCCTCCTCCTATCTCTGCCCCCCCCCCACGTCTGTCCCCGGCTGCTGGGCGATGCCAATCTCCAGACCGTAGCGGCCTTTTAGTCCGGCTAATTACACGCCATGAAACTGGCGAGCTGTAAACAATCCAGAAGTGGCTGCAGCCGTGCCGCTTGTCGGGAGCCGGTCCTGCTGCAGACGACCGGCTCTCCTTTAACTTATGTTAAAATGACCCACATCAGGGAAAAGTTTATTTATTTCCCTTTATGAAGAATCATCCTAAAGAAGATGAACACAGAAAGAGCAAAGAAAACAAACGAATGAACCTAAAAGCATCTGAGTTCGTTCGTCCTTTAAATCACGAGACAAACATAATTGAAGCATCTATGCAAAAATTCTACTTTTTTATTTAAACATTTAAAGAGCAAAAACGTCTAAAAAAACCCCCACTGGGTTTAACTACTGGAAGCTACGGATAATTTCCATCTTAATTTCCAAAAAATGCAACTTTTAAATTCCCTAAAGATGACTGAAAACGTTACATAAAGCTAAACAGGAACTTATAAAAGTAACTATAAGTTAGATTAAATAACTGATAGCTTAAAGGTATAGTGGAATGTAACAGGGAACCTTTGTTAAGTTTATATTGGCTGAAATAACAGCAGCATGTAGTTTTGTAAATTGGTTTATTTTGGGTGCAGTGGGGTTTTTTGGGGGCGTGGCTCTTTTAGTCGGCCACATCTTGTCTTCATTTTTTCTAGAAAGGTAAAATTATTTCACTCTTCCTATAAAAGAAACGCATGAATTAAAGTAGTGATGTCATGAGATGAGCCGAGGCTTCGAGGCGTGTGTCGGGTAATGGAGGGGGCGTTTCCCCAAAGTGCGTGTCGAGGCGGGATTTATTTTGGGGAGGGGCCAAAATTGATGACGTCTGAAGCCGTCACCAATTTCAATACCGTGATACGATGTGATCGCTTCAGGAAGTGGTTCAGAAAGCTCCAGAACTTCAGCAGGAATCTAAACAGCTTCAGTGTTCAGCCAAGATGGAGGAGAGCTGCTGTCAGTCGGATAGTTTGGATAGATTCTAAGAATAGATTGGTCGGAAAAACATCCAATCTAGTTGGTTAAAACTAGTTTAGTTGGATCAAACAATGTAATGATTGAAATCCGAGCAGGTTGCTGGATACGGCTTTAACTTTAGTGTCTGTTCAACAGTTATCCATGTTGGTGGCCTCAGCTGTAAGACATTGACGTTCACTCCTGAGGTCGATGGTTCAGGACCCGCTGTAGACTTTTGAAAGTTTCATTATACTTTAGTATTTTTGGTTAATGTGACAAATTTGTATTGGTTTAGTAAAAGTATAGGTTGGGGTAAAAACGCTGCGAAATTAGATTGGCTGATTTAGCCAAAAGATTGGTTGAACACATAACTTCTAACCCAATTAAAACCAAAAACCGTGGAAAAACGATTAATTTTAATAAAACGACAAACACCTTTCTTTCACTGACTGCTTGAGCTTATTTCACAAACAGTGTATCTAAAATCATTGTTCTCTACTAAGACATTTTGTACATTTTGTGTATTATACACACTAAATCATTAACAATTTCAAAGGAACTTAAAATTCAGTGTTAATTTCATTGACGAAGACTATGACGAAAAATACTTGTCAACGAACCTTTTTCACGGACTTAAACTAAATAAAAACTAAATAAAAAGTGAGATATGATGACTAAGACTATTACGAAAATAACTGACACTTTAGTCAACGAATAAAAACGAGACTAAACTATTAGGGAGGGACGAATCGTGATCCGATAAGATTTACTTTTTTTGTGGGACAAGTTGGGAAGAAATCCAACCAAAAGTTAGTTACCACCCCCGCCATCGTCAAAGCCGGGTGACGGTAATGCGCCATAAAGCTGTGTGAAGAAGAAGGAGAAGAA
>NW_015150518.1:979547-982276 GCF_000732505.1 Cyprinodon variegatus | reverse complement strand
CAGCCTGCAAACCGTGTGGAGCCAAAATATCCGGAAAAAACACCAACTTGAAACGCAAACGACTCATCCAGAGATACATGCGAAGGTAAGCATACACTCTAAGCATACAAGGTTATTTTTTATTTGATTAACCGTCTTGTTTGCGCTAAACTTGGAATAAAATAGACGTTTTTTGAGTGGTTTATCCATTTCAATAATAACATCTTGAAAAATGTTATATGCATTTCATATCATTCAGGGAGCAAAGCCACAGTTAATCTTTTTTAAATTCAAAATAAAATACATGTTTAGGATCTGTAACTGTTCGATCTGTGTCTAAATCTAGATAGATACTTTATTGATCCCCAAGGGGAAATTCAAGTCTAATTCAAATCTAGACTGAGACTAAACTAAGACTAAAAGACTTAAGACTAGACTAAAACTCTTTTGACATTTAGTCGACAAAAACTAGACTAAGACAAAAAAATTTCAGTTGACTAAAATATGAGTAAAACTAAATGTTGTTTTATTCAAAAGACTAAGACTAAATCAGAATTTGCTTTCAAAATTAACACTTTTAAAATTGGAAATAAACAAGAAAAAAAATCAGAGATCATATTAACCAACTGTGGTTCTGCTTTCCACCAGTAGGTGGTGACATATTCACATGAAGCCTCATAAACTGATTGTTGAAGCAATTTGGCCAAAGTGGTAGAACTGCTGCCTTGCAGCAAGAAGGTTCTGGGTTTGATTCCCGGTCTGGGTTCCTTCTGCATGGAGTTAGCATGTTCTCCTTGTGCATGCGTGGGTTCTCTCCAGGTACTCTGGCTTCCTCCCACAGTCCAAAAACATGACTGTTAGGTTAACCGGCTTCTCTGTGAATGGTTGTTTGTCTCCTGCCCTGCGATGGAGTCACCCGTCCAGGGAGGGCAGGTCTCCAGTTGGAGATCGGCACCAGCAGCCCTTGCCACCCCAGCTGGGATAAAGTGATACGGAAAATGGATGGATGGTGTTTAACAGACTCAATAATAAAAAACCCAGAAAAAATGCATTGGATGGAAAAAACCTGCAATCAATTAAATAGAGGTAATCCAGTGAGTCATTTTTCTGAGTGCATGGTTGGAAACGTGACCGTGACTGATGTGACAGTTAGAGATGATTTCACTGTTCCAGACCAGCAGGCATCAGTGATTCACTGAGTCGTTCAAACCTCCCAGGTTAATGCAATCCCAGTTTAACCAGTGAGTGTGCTGTCACTCTGAAGTTTTCCTGAAAAGCAGCGGCTGTAAGAGCGCTGCTGCTGCAGCGCTGCAGAATTATCCGACAATAAGTCCTCTGCCTGCTGTGCAACGCCGCCTAATAAACAAAGAAAGGAGCTCAGATTAGAGCTGATCAGGAGACCTTTTTTCCTTTCAGTCTGACCAATTTCCACTGATTGTAAACACCTTTGTGACACCAGGCAGACATGAATACCTGCAGCGTTTAATCAGTGGAGGAACAAATAGGAATTTTTATGATTCAGCTCCAGTAAAATGATTAAGAACTCTGCGATCATAAAACCAAGGAGGCGGGAAATGAAACGATTAAACATTAAAACGGTTCTTTGGTTTGATGAACGAAGCTTCGAACCGACCCAGATCGACGCCTCTGACCTCTCAGTCAGAGGTCAGACGGAGAGATGAAGGACAAACAGAGGCGCAGTCAGAATGGTAGCCACCACTCTGCTGGTTCCCTCGTTTAATTTCTTCTCTCAGCATCAGGCTGACCTTTTCTTTAGCCGTCTGCCTGGGAGTTGAAGGGTTAAAGCGCCGACCAGCAGAGGTCCGATCGCCTCCCTGATGCTGGAGTTTGGGGCAGATTAATGCGGCGTCCTCCGAAATGATGGAAACACGTCATAAATTAGCGTGGCCTGCTGCTGAAGGAGCTCATTCATTTCTCACCTTTATTTTTGGCTCTCTGGGAGTAAACTGTGTAAATATGCAGCCCTCATACGAGCAGCGGGTTTACATTACAGCTGCAATAATGACCCAGCCAACACAGCTGAGCTCTGCAGCAAAAACATCATCGCTTTTACATTTAAAAGGATCTCTATCAACATATAACATGTTTATGCAACTGGAAGGTTGAGTTCATGACGATTATTGGAGAGTTTAATAAACTCTCCCTGCTTTCAGGAGCAGCTCTACTTCTTCCAGAGATGCTCTGTTCTACACAGAGCTGCTACCTTCAGGCTCTAACAGAGGCGTCTGGATGTGGAGCTGAAGATGCTCCCATTTAAAGAGCTGAAGCTCAATTCTATTCAGTCTATTTCTATAGCTCCAATTAACATCATGTCATCTCAGGTCACTTTCCAGTTCAACCAGATCATCCAGTCAGATTGATTCAAAGTTTTCTATCTATGGAAAACCAGCTGATTGCATCGACTCATTGACTCTTCAGCAATCCCTCACACTAAGCATGCTTGTAGCGACAGTGGAGAGGAAAAACTCCCTTTGAACAGGAAGAAACCTCCAGCAGAGGCTCTTCCTGTTAGAATGTAGGCGTCTTCTATGTAATAAAAGATAAAAAATTAACTGATCAACTCATTTAACATTGTGACCAGTACAGGCTGACCCTGAACTGGTTTCAGTCCCATTAGCTTTTCCTTATTTTAAATGTCAATTGTCTTATGCCATTAGCAATTCTCAGTTCAACCAAAAATGCACTTATTTTAAGAAAAATTGACTTAGTCTGATTTACAGTTTTTGCAG
>NW_015150518.1:975718-978269 GCF_000732505.1 Cyprinodon variegatus | reverse complement strand
CACCTTCTAGCGACTAAAGTGCTAAGTTGGCAACACTGCTCTTTGCATGGTTTGTTTTCAAATGGTTTGCTGCTGTCTGTTTGGACCTTTCTGAACATGTGCAGCAAATGGACTGATCCAATATGGTGGACACTGAAGGGGGGGGCTGAGACACACTTAATATTATCAGCGTTCTGATGGCATTTTAGTTAAAGGATTTTTATCAGAAACATAATTAATGTGCACAAATAAGGAATAGTTGTATTAATTATACATGGAAACAGAGTTTTATGGGCACCTGCCTGGTATTGCCTAATGGTAAACCCCCCCTGGAGCAAATTCACCTTTTCTATGGGAGCCATTTGTAAAGTGAAGCAGTCACATATTAGGAGCAATAGTTGGTTATTTAGATTGTTTTAGGAGAAAAATATGGGGGAAAATTTTTCCAGGTAATTTTTCACTCTGATTGATTTATTTCTAAAAATCAAAGCTCCAAACTAAATACTTATTGTCAGTTAAATTTGTCAGGAAGCTAAATATTTATTTTCAAAACTAAATACTTGTTAAATTAATATTTAGCTCCAGACTAAAAATCTAGTTTTTTAAATAATTATGTATTTAACAAAATATTCATTTTGGAAAATAAATATTTAGCTTGATGAGAATTTTTAACTGACTAAGTATTTTGTTTGGAGCTTTGAATTTTATAAATGAATGAATGACAGAGTGAAAAAAGGACTTGGAAAAAATAATCCCCTTATTTTTCTCTTAAATATTGCTCCTAATTTTCCACTGCTTCACTCATGGCTGTGGGAAGTGGGGGTGCTGCAGAACCCCCTAGTGACGACAGAAATAAAAACAAATTTATTGAAAATGTATTAATTTGTTCAAAGTATTTAGGTTTCTTTCTTTCTTTCTTTTTTTTTACCATTACCTGTATATAGATTTTAATTTAATCATTTTGAAGCCAATAAACCAAGTTCATGGCAGTTACGTTGTCATGGCAACGTCAAGCGGACGCAGAGTAAAGCGGCTTCCTGCTCACGGCAGCAGACTAATAAATTTAAATAGTTTAATGAGAGAAACGAGGAGGAAATATGGCGCAGAAACGTATTTCAGACTTTTTTGGGAAAACCACCACCAGTGAAGAAGAACACTAGTACCGTAACCACGACAACGGAGAGACCGAGGAGACTGTCCGCCCGACTGGCGGTTGCATAGGCAGGCCCAGCCACACACCCTATCCCAACCTAGCATGTAACCATGGCAACCTAACTGTAGCTCAAAGCACGGTGCCGCCGCGCACTTTCAGATCTATTCATGCAGTTTAACGTAACCATAGTATTTTAGAGAGTTATTTTGTTCTTTGTGAAATGGAGAACTGTTCAATGCAGTTTAAATAGTATAATATTATAATTATTTCCTTGTTTTTTGTTTAAAATGATTTTTAGCAAATAGAGTGACGTGTGACATAAACAGTGACTCAGGCTCCTGCCAGCTGACCTAATCTACGCTCTTATAGTTTTATTGTGAAGTTTAATTAATAATGCATAGATTCACCTGAGAACTGATGATGTCTGTGTTACAGACCCTGCTTGAACTGAAGTGGATATGACAATAAAGTAGTGAATCTCAATCTATTTATTTATTTATTGTAATTTAAATAAGTCTCATAGTTCTTTCGTCCAAAATAAATAAAATGTTTACAGCACCCCCTGTTCAAAATGACTTCCAGCGGCGCTGGTTTGACTTTACGAACGGCTCCTGTAGCCGTTTGTGTTCAGGATGTTTCACAGCAACCAGAGCTGTGATGAATGGTGCAGGAATGAAGGCGGGGAACCAGGGTGTCTGACGACCAACCAGACTCTGACCTGCAGTCCTCACTCATAACTAAGGGTGTCGAACAAAAACGTTTCGGCAATATATTGTGATTTTTAGCTGCCTGAAATAATATCGATCTGTTTCTTAAAACCGTAAAACTGAGGGAAAATGGGCTGCCACTCTGGTAGATGGCGCTGTGGAGCCCTTTTCCTGTGCAGCACTGCGCCATATCTGTACATAAGCTTGTTGCGCCCTGGGAACAAGCTTATCAGACAGTCCAGCATCAGCTGGGGCCTTCCACCGGAGCTTATGGAATATCTGTGATGATACGTGGCAGAAATAAGAAAAACTAAATGGGAAGAAACAGGAACAGACACTTAAGAGTCATAAACTGTCAGATGCAGCCTGCTACAGAGACAACATCAACCACTAATTCATATAAACTGGCTTTATTAAACATTAGATCTCTGTTTTGGAAAATCCCTTTTAATTAATGACTTTATTATTGACAATAATGTTGATCTTATGTTTTTAACAGAAACATGGTTACATGAACTTAATGAAGCACATATTCTGTTTTTTTTTCTTTGCGAGAGGAGACAGCAAAGGAAAGGTGGAGGAGAGGCAACATTTTTTAATGACTCACTGAAGTGGAAAAAGGTGTTTTTGGGAAAATTTGACTCTTTTGAATCTCTGAATGGCTTAGCACCTAAATACATCACAGACTTGCTATCAGTGTATCAACCCTCCA
>NW_015150518.1:974478-975191 GCF_000732505.1 Cyprinodon variegatus | reverse complement strand
CCTTGTTGAGGCATTCACAGTGGAAGATGTGGACCGACTCAAACCCCAAACAACATGGATACCGAAATAACTGAACGATCACTATCATCTGATGAACATATGCAGCTTTTTTATCTATACATTTAATTTTGATAGCAGGAAAAAATATCTAAATACGTTGTGATATTGCAATATAGGGATAATATATCGCAACACCTGTGCTAATACTCACCCCTACTGCTAACACATTAGGAATAGAAAATAATCTGCTTCCTTAGATGACTGTTTACCAGAGAGTTCGGTTCTTTTTCAGAGAAGCTCTGCTCTCTGGTCCTGAGAGGAGCAGGATCAGCGCACTGGTGTCTCTACGACGCTGTGATGGCGTCTCTGACTCCTGGAGCAGAACCGCCTTTCAGAGGAATCTGTTAGAACTTGTTAATGGATTCAGGACTGTGATGCTTTGGCTCTGCTTATTTAAAAACAGCCGCCCACACACTCTCTGCCCTGCGCCGCTGTTAGAAAACACACACACAGCGCAGAGACGCGCACACACACTCCAGCAGCTCAAGGCTCTGCAAAGAAAAGGAATCGTGATTGAGAGCAGGAGCTGCTGTTCCAACTCTGAGGAGCTGAGATCAGAACATGCAGCTCCGCATTCAGGTTGGAAAATCACAGAAATACACTGCAAAAACGATCTAGAAATAAGTAAAAATGTCTTAAATTAAGTGTATTCA
>NW_015150518.1:966319-967498 GCF_000732505.1 Cyprinodon variegatus | reverse complement strand
GTGTACTCAGAATAAGTCATAGATCTTCCTTTAACATTGTTAACTTTTAACCTTTGATATGTTGTTTTTTTCCTCCAGCAGCCTGAGTTCACTGATGGGACTTTTTATTTTAAAGATTTTAGTGAAGCTGTTTATGGTTTGAGAAAAAAACAGAAACAAACATGTTTTCCTTAAACTAACGTCTCTAATCAGCTCAATTCAAACTAAAAACATCTCCATGAAGATGATCTGAATCTGCGTTTCAAAGATAAATAAGCTGCAGAAGGAGCAGCAGGAACTTACTGGATGGAGCCGCTGATGGAGGCAGGGCGGAGGCGGGCGGACCCCAGCCCTTCATGTTGTACGCCGACACTCGGACGTAGTAAAGCCGACCCTGAAACGGGACAGAGAAGATGAAGCTGGACGTTCCTGAGCGTCGTCTTAACATCTGATGATGCTGCATCCAGCGCTGCTCAGGGCGGGGTGTGCATCAAAGTTTGGTTATGAACCTGAGGGGTGGGGGGGGGGGCGGAGAACAGAGGATCTCCGCTGCAGGGCGTGGCTGCCCACCTGCAGGCTGCACACCGCTCTGCAATTACTTCATCTTCCTGTTGGGGGTTTCAGGCGGTGTTTCCTGATGGCCAAAAGAATCCGCCTCCTTCAGGGGCTTCAGCTCCTTTATTTTCTCTGCCTCCCAGGTCAAAGTTCATCATTCTGGTAGATCTATACCTGATAGATCTCATCCATCCCTTAATTGTTCAAATCTCTCTCTCCAGTTAGATCTTCAGTCTCCCTCTGCTCCTGCTGGAATCCATCTTGGCTTTGAAGATCTCATCATAGTGTCTGCATTCAGCCAGGAGCTCATAGTTCAGGCATCCTTAACGTGGGCCCCTGAGGGCCGCTGTCCTGCAGGTTTTAGACATTTCCTGCTCCAGCAGCTGATTTCCATTGATAGTTGATTAACAGGCTATTGCTGAACTGCAATGATCAGAATCAGCTGTGCTGAAGCAGAGAAACCTCTAAAACCTGCAGGACAGCGGCCCCCCAGGACCCACTTTACGGATGCCTAGCGTAGTTATTTTCATCTGTTTTCTTAATATTGATAACTGATAATCTTATCTGTTAACTATCCAATCAGAATCTCTTCTGCACGTCTCACCAGATAAGAAATGCTGCTTCTTCCATCCCTGACTTTAACAG
>NW_015150518.1:963985-965347 GCF_000732505.1 Cyprinodon variegatus | reverse complement strand
TGATCTGGTTGATCTGGATCTATAAAGTGACCTGAGATGACAGGATGGGAATTGGAGCTATAGAAATAAACTGAATAGAACTGAACAGGAAAGCTGTTTAAACTGTCTTTGCTTCCAACTCCATTTATTTTCTTAACTCCATCTGATGCTCGCCTACTTTTCTCCTTATTTCAGATGAACCTCTTTGCTGTTTCTATTCTGAATCCTCAAATTGATGCTGCTTGTTGGTGAGAAGCGAAATTCAAAGCACTGCTTTCTATCTTCCTCTGAAGACTGAGATAAAACAGCTAAAGCGGCTAAAGTGTCTTATTTGGATCAAACTGTGAAGATGTTGGATTGATCTCATGTTTATGCTGGTTTGGACACCGTTTCCCAGCATCCCACAGGCGGCCGCCCTGCAGCAGATGCTGGGTTGCTGCTTGTCTTTGTGCTGCAGGAAGATTTCCAGCAGCTTTATTAAATGTTTGGGGAAAACCTGATTAGAGCGGAGAAAACAGTGAACGTCAGCGAGAGGAGGAGGAGGAGAGAGCCGTTACCGTGGACAGGCTGCTGATGGTGCATTTGAGGCTCTGCAGATTATCCAGCACCGTCTCACCGGCGAGCAGAGAGAAATCCTTCAGGCAGCTCCACTCCACTGCACACACACACACACACACACACACACACACACACTGGGTTAATTACGCCAGAGGTGTTAGCAACAAGCTGCATTTTCTTTCATTACAGATCAATAGTTCCTCCTGAGGCGCTGAGATCATCGTTAACCTTCTCATTGTTTGGCACAAAGCCTGCAGCCGTCGCTGACTGTGAAACATGCCCACTGATCTTTCTCACAGCAGACAGGTTTCTCCTTTTTATTCACCCTCACTGAGCAGGAGGTGAAAGGAGGAACCTCTGCTGGGCAGAACACCAGCAGAAACTGGGTGCTCCACAGAACCCAGCACCAGACTGGGAACTGAGAGAAAACCCAGAAGCTTCCTGACTTCAGTGCAAACAGAAACTCAGAGCCTTTCTGACTAAAATGAAATAAAGATTAAAAGTTTATCAGATGTCGAAGCCAATAATTAGAAATCCTCCTGAAATTTTGTCTGTTTCTGTAGCAAACAGTAAAGAAGTTGTGCGGTAGATCAGCTCTGACGTTCAGAGGCAACAGGTGGGTCTGCAGGATCCCAGAACGAGGCAGAAGGTATCCAGATATTTAGACCCTAAAGCCCCATTTAGACCAACCTCTGAGAACCGATCCGTGCCAAGCTTGGATCAGCTAACGGTGCTGAGCTCAGTCACGCCATGCTAGCACCATTCCTCCCCTCCTAGTGGCAATCTATGGTACTACTGCTCTCTAGAGCGGAGGTCTTCAACAGG
>NW_015150518.1:957252-960312 GCF_000732505.1 Cyprinodon variegatus | reverse complement strand
TCAGCATGGGGGGGAGTAGAAAATGAAGGCTAATCATGTTTTGGGTGTACTATTCCTTTAAGACAGAAAAAAGAAAGAACGGTGAGTTCAGGTGTTTTATAAAATGTGGGAATCAGGAAATTATCTATAAACCGAACTGAACGATTGTTGTTCATGTATAACATGGATGCATAAAAACCTAATTTTATTTCAGTGTTCGATTCCTGTGCAGCTTTAAACTGTAACCATGTTCCTCCTTTCAGGTCATGCAGGTTGTTGATTCTCTTTCTCTGCTGATTTTTAATTGTTTTCCCCGGATGTAGAGTTTAGAGTTTGTAAAGGCAGGAGGCGGATCCTTCAGGCCTGTTGGATCTCATCTACCTTTAAAACTGATTATTCTTTATGGAAAGCTCTCCTGGTGAAATACCAGTTGACATTTGGTCCATTACCAGCTGCTCAGTCAGGGAGGGGCTCAAAGACTGGGATTTATTTAGATAAACAAATCCTCACCGATAAACTGGGCTTCTCTGTGTTTGTAACCAGAATGATGTAATAAATGTTCAATCAGTCGGTGTGTGCAGAATGAGGTGAACTGTGAGTAACCTTGTTTTTTTATTATGAACTGGAGCAAAAGAAGTGAATGAAATGAAAGTGATGGACTGACGGCTGCAGCTCTGTCAGGCCAACATGGAGGGTTGGTCACATGCTGACTCACGCGCATGCTGGAAGCCTGTCCTCATGCGCTTGTATAGCTTGCTCCTCCACTCCCATGTCCTCAGCTGCTTGTCTTTGTGGCACGCCTCCAGCGACAGGCCGTCCCTCTGAGCCTGAGCCGCCAAGTCGGCCGCGCGGCGCTCTGACTCTTCCACCAGGGCGCTCAGGTGAGCCTCGCGGCTCTCCACGCTCACAACTAAAACACACACAAACAATAACAGGCTGCGTTACGTCACACGTAGAATCCTCCAACTAGATCCTCATTTACTTGAATATTGTCAAAATTCAGCCACTAATAAAATGAAAAGTGTCTCAATGGCTTCTGGATAAAACCCGTTCATATATTTTCTAAAAGTTAGCTTTTCTACTGAGGGTAAAATACTAAAGTAAGCCAATAAATTCCTTATTTTCTAAAGGACAGAGCCTTTCATGGTGCGTTTATAAGCTCAGCATCGTCTTTGTGATAAAGCTGCTTCCTCAGTGCTTGGAAATAAAGCTTCATGTTGAGCTTTCTTTAAAACCCACCTAATGTTGGCTAATCCTCGCCTAATTTGCACACCCAAATGGAAAAGCAAATAACTGAGGAACTATGAGCCCAAATTACATGTTTGATACATCATTTGAAAGCTAACAGCTTCTAGTTTCTAAAAATAATGTAACTAAAACACAGACCAAGCTGCATCAGTTCAAACATGACTCAAAGTTTTTCTTTTCGAAAATGATAGATCTTTTTTTTAACAGCGGTAATAAAGCCTTGCTTGGAAATAGATCTCATCGTATTACATTTATCTACATCATGTCAACCAGCAAGCTGGAGAACAGAAAGCTTCAGGAGGGAATAAAGAAACTGAAGAGGAGGAATAATTATGCTGGACAGAACAGAGAATGGAGGAATAACTGATTGGGAGCAGGTGTGGACAGAAGCAGCTAGAAGGGCTCTAAGGGAAAGGAGAGTAACCGAGAAATACAACATGGCTTCAATAGAACTAGAAAATAACTTCTCAGGGAAAGCCCTGTGCCTTCTGAAATACGACCAGAATGTTCACATTTTGAAACATTTCACCTATTCATCCAGGCCAACTATTCCCTCTAACGACCCCGCCCTTTCAGAGACATAGACAGGTATGGGGCATTGCAGGCTAACAAAGGAGCCAAACGACCCCCATTCCAAAGGGGGGGGACCCGTTCATCTGTTTCTATTTGCATGTTTTCTAAACTAAAACCAGGCTTTGTTGGGCTGCTGTATAAAACCTGGAACTAAACGCTATTTCTGACATTTTGAATTGAAAAATCTTCCTGGATGGAAGAGAAACGTCTTTAAACTGGGAAACAAAGTCCAGCGGATGGATTTTTTTTTACCTTTTTTGGTGGAACCAGCTCCCCCGAACATCCTGGGAATCTGGTTTCTATGGTGATTCCCTCTTTTTCAGGGAACTGTTGAGAAACGGAGCCCAAGGCGGCTCTCTGCTCATTACAGCGCCACAGATCTACATCTACTCTCTATGTGAAATGATTCCCAGCTCTGTGTGTCTGAAGCGCATCACATGCTAATTGGCATCTGTCTACGTTGGACCTGACAGGTGAGAGCCTGCCTTTCCAGTTAGGAGTCAGTTAGATTTTGGGTGAATGTTCTCTCTATGCTGATTGGAGAGGACATGGAACTACCCACGGTTTACCAGTTTACACTGTTTTTACCGACATCCAATCTTCCCTGGGGGGGGTTTCGGTTTATTGCTTGCATCATTGCCGCCCTTCACACCTTTATTCATCCATACATGCAGTCTGATTAATGTTTTGGTTTTTCTTTTCATATTGATCTTAAATTCATTTCTTTTTATGGTAGAAGCCCAGACACATGTGACAGATTAACAGACAGTCACACTGTGGCGGCCCCCACCTGACCGATTTACTTGGCACTTGAGGAATGACACAAATAGAGCCGGCGGCCCCTGGAGGCAGAATGACGGCTCTGTTTGTTTACAGTGATGGGATTGTACCGCTGTGTGCAGAGCGAGGCCCGGTTCTGGAGCCCTCGCATGAACCCCCCCCCCATGGCACAATAAATCACTTAGCCGTAATTGCTGCAGCACTACATGCATCGCTGGAAAAGTTCAAGCATTAAACAACGAACGCTGTTAAAGTTGTTCAGCAGGAGGCTGCAGCTCTGTGGAAAGTGGCCCCTGTTTCTGATTCACGTGCACGCTCACGTGCACACCGTAGCAGGAGGTGGGGGCTGAAAACAGGCGGGTAAGAAAAACCTGTCTGGACGACGAGGGGGAGACTGAGGGAGGGGGAGAGCGGGGAGGGATGAGAGTCTGATCTGAGACCAGCTGAGGGTCCAACTAGAGTCTGATCTGAGACCAGCTG
>NW_015150518.1:952863-954553 GCF_000732505.1 Cyprinodon variegatus | reverse complement strand
AGACCAGCTGAAGGTCCAACTAGAGTCTGATCTGAGACCAGTTGCAGGTTGGCTACTCACAGTGAGGACTCTCCTTTCCACCGGCCTTCAGCAGCAGCTTAGCGATGGGTGTGTTGTTGGTCATGATGGCGATATCGAGGGGAGTCAGGCCTTGGCTGTTGGGTGTGTTCAGGTCCAGTTCCTCAGCGGTAAACTGGTAGAGGAGAATCTGCACAGTGTCCAGATCCTGCTGCTCCACGGCCTCAAAGATGCAGTCGCTGCCCTGCATGGTCTGAAAGGAGAAACATGGTTTCTGTTTAAAGCTGTACAGGAATATAAGCTGCTGCGACATAAGGAGGACACCTAGGCATGCCGTGAACTGATTCTCTGAAGATCTGTGAATCGCTCAGTCTGAATCGTTCAGAGAAATTAACGACTTTGTTCTCCGTAAAACTTTAAAACCTTAAAAGATCCAAGAAAATCCAACATCAGATTTAGAAAGTCAGGAGGAAACGCACAGCAGGATCATTTTGGAATACCTGGATCAGTCGATTCAACATTAAAATGGCCTTAATGGAAAACATCTGCTGCAGATGTTCCTGACTCCTGCCAAAGGTCTGGGACCGTCATCCTCCTTCAGGATGAAGGTGTTGGACATTAAGAGTCTGAACTGTGAGAGTTTTAAATGTCAGTTTGGAGCATGAAGCGCTGCGTATTGATCGGCCTCCTCATCCATCTGCATCTTCCTTTCATGTCTACTGTTGTGGCTGGTCTGTAAATGTCAGTAGGCTGGCAGAGAGAACTGGAAGGCTTTCAACACCCCCCCAACACACACACACACGTTCGCAGACTTGCAGCATGACCCATCTCGCTTGATGAGTGTGACTGACCAAATGTTTTCGCAGGGCAACAGGAATGACGTGATGATGGAGGCTCAGAAAGAAAAGAAAAGCTGCATCACAGATGGACCGTCTATTGGTACCAGAACCAACTGTAGGTCTAAGACATGAACATCCTGAGGCCACGGCTCAGAGATCCAGTTAGAGCTGTAATAGATTAGGGCTGACGCTCCGCAGACATCACTGTTAACAGGATTATTGAAGCAGCAAACAACACGGTTATTGATCCGTGGCTCTGAGAGCCGAGCAGACCTGCATTTCCTGCAGCATCAGCGCCGCTCCACCAGCTCAGAGGTCAAACTTTCAAATACGCCGATTTAACGTTCCACTGAACTGGAAGGACTTTACCTCAACGGACATTTATAAAAATTATCTATTATGGAAACATAATTCTTTTCACTTTATTGATTAAATGTGATGCGTGACGTTAATTGGCGCTATATAAAAAAACTGAATTTAATTGAATTAAACAACACCAAGTTAATAAATTGATTATCAGGCATGAATCTATAAAAGGTTTGATGTCCAAAAACCTGAAGGAGAAGTTTGATTTAAAGGAATCAGATCAAACTAAGAGGCTGCTTTGAAAAAAACATTTTATTTAACTGTGTAACTTCAAGTGAATAATTAGATTATTAACCCTTTATAGGACATTCAGTGAAATACTTTGAAAATCAAAATTTCAAGCCAATAGTGTTATTGGAATCCTGGGCAATACCTTATTACCTTTCTAACATTTAAAAAATATGGATATTTTGATCACAAATATTAATGTCAATGTAAAAAGAAATGCCAACTCTCCCGAATATATT
>NW_015150518.1:949523-952278 GCF_000732505.1 Cyprinodon variegatus | reverse complement strand
GACCGGCTTGTGGACTCCTGGATTCCAGAACTGTTCCTGTCTGATCTGTATCCATGACCTGGATTGGATTCCTGCCTGCTCACTGAGGTTGGTGAATCGGGGAGGTTCTCTGGGCCGCTCTGCGCCGCAGTCCAGCGGCTAAATCCTGTCTTCCTTGGAGAGGATGGACTGCACTTTTTAACCAGGTAGGTGACTCACACGGATAATCATCTATCAGATGATCGTGGTCACTCACCTGTGTTCGTCTGCACCCCCCCAGTGTATCTTTCCGGAAACCACGCGGTCTCTGCTGAACTCACCGAGGCTTTTCGCAGACGGTCCGTTTTTCCAAAGAAGTAGGCATCTTCAAAGGAGGAGGTGCTTCCTCGCAGCTTTTCAGATAAGTTCCTGTAGAGGCGCTTGGCAGCGCTGGGTGAGGCTGGCCCACCGGGACACTTTCTGGTCTGAGACAGCTGCAGGTTCTGCATCTGTTGGGTCATAACGGCTGGGAGGTGTCTGTGGATGGGAGCATGATGAAGAGTTAGAGGTCTGCAGGTCTTTAAACGAGCAAAGACATCTCAGGCTGAACGTGTCAACATCTGCTAAGAGAGGGAAGGAGGAGAATGAAGGAAGGGAAGAAAGAAATAGTTGGATCTCTATTAAACCACGAGCAGTCTTGTTTTTGTCAATGATGACAGAATTATTTCGTTGACACTCATTTTTTCATGACAATAACGCAAACTGATGAGGCAAACATGGATCTTTGATGGCGAGAATATGATGACTGATGGGTGTGACTTTTCATTGACGAGATTAAATAAAAATTAGCGGGTGGTCGGTCAGATGTTGCTGTGTTTTTTTTTAACAGTGTCCTGTCTGGCAGTAAGAATAATTGTCTTGATGCTAAAAAAAGCCCAACAGATTTTCCTTTCACCAGTGGAGCAGTACAGCTATCACCATAGTGTTCCGCTTGATTTATGCATATAAATAGCTTTATTATAATTCATGCAGGGAGTTTTACAGATTATATGGACACTGCAATGTAGGTAGAACAGGAAAGGAAAAACAGGAAAAAGGAGAAAAGATGAAAGAAAGAGGAGATAAAAGGGAGAAAATGATAAAAAAATCTTCAGTCTGCTTCATCACCTGCAGAGAGATGGAAAAAGAACAGCACAACCAACGGATATAGTATAAGACATTCAATAAAGTAACACCTAGAAACTATCACTGAAGTATAAGTAGTATTATTTAATGTGACATGTACTCTGTGTTACCTGAAGATCAGAATATGGGCTTTCTGTGTGGAAGTGAGTCTCTGAGTACCTGGAACCAAACACCTGTAGTTGATTGTGAGAGTGCACTACTGCATGTAAAGTTTATCCAAAGGGAAAATGCTCAATAGTGGTTGTGAGGAGCCGAAGACGCGCCCCTCCAGAGCACGGAATCTGCTGAGCAGTATCAGCTGTGCTGCTCCGTCCTGTTTGGTCACTTCGTCCACCTGCCGTGCAGCGCTGCTCATTCTGCATGACCACCAATGGAGGGGGGAAATGCGTAGCTTAGCTCAGAGTCTGCGCTTTACACTAAACTCTGATGGTTCGCTCTCAACAGTACGGCTCTTCCTGCTCTCGCTACTTAATAAACTACATGTGGCTGATCATCCGCTGCCAAGTGTAAAGAATCCCTTTGTCTAACTATCAAGATTTTATGTCTTCCAGCTCACCATAGGTGATGCTAAACATTCTTTAACTTCTACCAAAAAGAATCTCTAAATTATATCCAAAGAAAATATTTCATTGCATTTTGTTTATTTTTGGATAAAGATCCAGATGAAAAGGTTCATAGATCTTTGAACATTTTTCTCTCATTGTTCTCGTTTCTATTTATTTAAATATGATGTAAATGTTTCCTTGTATTGTCATTTAAACATTTTCTCTGTTTCCTTGAAATATTTTAACATTTTAGTAGCATATTCATTCAGTTTAGGTCTGGGTTGCCATGATATTACAAGGCAGTTATGGAGGTTCTCAGTATTTTTTTAATATCAAACCCTGTGAATTTAAATCTTCTTTGACCCCTGAGCAGCAGGAACCGAGGGGGAAATTCTCAGAAATAAAATCAAAGTCACCAAAGTAGAAAGAAGAATGTTTTTTTTTCTTTGCTTTTTCGGAGTAATGCAGATTTTATTGATCTGTGTTTAATGCATAAATCATAGTAGATCAGGAAGTGTCTAAAATCCTTCCTTTATTGGACATTTTTCAGCTTGTCTCTCTGCTATGTTAACCAATAGGATCTGTTGAACTAGATCTGCTATTTTCACAACTTTTGTGAGAAACGTTTTTATAAAGTAGGGTATTAATTCATAAAAAAGGTTCATTTGAATTCTTTAAATCAAAGTTTTCTGTCCAACAGCAATGATGATCTGCATGGCAGCATTCTATACCCAGCTAATGTAGCATCTAGGATAGAGCTGTCAGTCTAGGAAAGAATCTGGTTCTTATTCCAAATTATAAAGGTTCACTTTTCTTACAACTTAAAACTGACTAAAACCTTTTTAAGTTTTAGTCGACTAAAACTATCCCATATTGTAATGACTAAAATATGATGAAGACTAATAATTGTTTTCGTCCTGAAGACTAAAACTAAATCTAAGATGGCGCTTAAAACAACCCTGACCATGAGAACAAAAAACAAAAATAGTTCAGCTGGGAAAGGATCCCTGGAGTCAGAAAGAATCACCTTTCCTTACTGGAGTATAAAGATCACAGCAGCATCGGTC
>NW_015150518.1:947312-948654 GCF_000732505.1 Cyprinodon variegatus | reverse complement strand
TGGAAGTGAATCTCTGAGTACCTGGAACCAAACACCTGTAGTTGTTTGTGAGGGTGCACTACTGCATGTAAAGTTTATCCAAGACAAAATGCCCAATAGTGGTTGTGAAGAGCCGAAGACGCGCCCCCCCAGAGCACAGAGGCAAGCGCCGGGGGACCCAAAGCCCCAGATGCCCAAAGGGACCCCAAGAGCCAACTCAGGAAATCCGACCCACCCACCAAGGGAGGAGGAGAGACAGCCCCGAGGAAGTCCCCCTGCCACCGCAATGCCGTAGCCCAGAGGAACTCCAGGGACGAGACCGCGGGCTCCGCCAAAAGCCAGCCACCCCAAAGTAGAACCGTCAATGGGCCCCGGGAACCCGAGGCCCCAGGGGCGGCCCGTGCCCTGCGGGAGCCCTGACCGAGCCCCTCATTCTCATTCTACATGACCACCAATGGATCATGGCAGCAGCGGCAGGGGCAAAATGCGCGGCTTAGCTCAGAGTCTGCGCTTTAAGCTCTATTCTGATGGTTCGCTCTCAGCAGTACGGCTCTTCCTGCTCTCACTACTTAATAAACTATATATGGCTGATCATCCGCTGCCAAGTGTAAAGAATCCCTTTGTCTAAAATCCTTCCTTTATTGGACATTTTGTCAGCTTGTCTGTCTGCTATATTAACCAATAGGATCTGTTGAACTAGATCTGCTATTTTCACAGCTTTTGTGAGAAACTTTTTTATAAAGTAGGGTATTAATTCATAAAAAAAGTTAATTTGAATTCTTTAAACCAAAGTTTTCTGTCCAACAGCAATGATGATTTCGACGGCAGCATTTTATACCCAGCTAATGTAGCATCTAGGATAGAGCTGTCAGTCTAGGAAAGAATCTAGTTCTTATTCCAAATTATAAAGGTTCCCTTTTTTTGCAACTTAAAACTGATTAAAACCTTTTTAAGTTTTAGTCGACTAAAACCAACTAAAACTATCCCATATCGTAATGACTAAAATATGGTGAAGACTAATAATTAAATCTAAGATGGCGCTAAAAACAACCCTGACCATGAGAACATCAAAAAACAAAAATAGTTCAGCTGGGAAAGGATCCCTGGAGTCAGAAGGAATCACCTTTCCTTACTGGAGTATAAAGATCACAGCAGCATCGGTCAGATTATAGCAGAATAGAAGAAGATTAAAGGAAAAGTCCGACCATCAAAGAATAATCATTATTTATACCTAAAACTAATAAGTTCACGGTGATTTAATGAATTTAGCGTTAATTACTAACCAAATAAAAACAATCATTTTAGTTGCAATCACTGAGTCTGGGAGCGGCCATTTTTACCCAAATATAGTAGCCCCTCCCTC
>NW_015150518.1:943263-945138 GCF_000732505.1 Cyprinodon variegatus | reverse complement strand
CAGACGTCCATCCCCGTGAACACTGGGACGCAACTCAATGGGAAAGGAAAGGATTCTGGTTTCAACCGTTGCGTATATTAGCTGCGACACATGAATTAAGATGCTATGGCCGAAAACATTTGATTGACAGATGACCGTTGATATATGATTGGCTGAATTTAGGTGTTCAGGCTGACGTAGAACTAACTGGCCTGCAGAAGATAACGGGAAAAACACAGATTTTAGGAGAGGATTTTTATTTTTATTTTATAGAAATGTTCTAAATTTTGGGACAATATGTTCTGATAAAGAGAACAATTATATACATGTTTAAGCCTGAATGATTTGACATTTAAATGTGATTTCGCTACGACTTTAAGAAATTAGCTTTGAGCTGCTATTAAAAAAATCCCTCCTTGCATAATTTACATTTTAAAGTGTTTGTGAAATGGTTCAGAAAGATGTTCCTGGGTTCTGTGTTTTGTTTGACACTCAGTACAGGAGTAAATGGAGAAGCAGCGATTCGGTTCTGAGTCATTTTCTCATCACTGTTTCCCAACAGTAACAGTTTCACAGCAGATATTAATCCAGTGTTTGGTAGGACACTGCTGGTTCTGTGGTGCTGCATGAACCAACCTCGTCTCGCTACAGCTCCTCGCATTCTTTAGGTGTGAAGCAGCTGCTAACGGCGCCTCGGTAGCACGACACACACCTGCAGCGTGTCGACACTCTGAGCTACACCTGATTGTTGAGCACTTGTCCCAGCGGGACGTCGGGATCGACGGTTGGCGCGGCGTGTCGATGTTACAGTCATTACACCTAATGGCTCTAGAGTGAATCTGCTTGGAAGCGAAACCCCATTAGTGACGGTGATTATGTGGCAAAGCTGCTAATGGCTCATTTTCAAGTGTTCACTGGTAAATTGATCAGCAATAAAATCCCCTGATGAACCAATAATCTGCTCTGATAGGCCTGCAGGCAAACAGCTTTTCTGTTTTCCAGCAGTTTTGTAATAATAAGGTGGATATGATTCACATATTAAAAAACTGATGAGGGAGAGGATGCACATGAAAAAAGAAAAATGTTAATGGTTTTACTCTGTGCTTTTCTCATAAATACAAACTGAGCAAAAATCCAGAAACCACAACAGCTTTTAAAACTCCCCTTATCAGCAATGACTCTGCACTCGTTTGGTTGGTCTGAATATTATCCGACTCTTCCTCACAGCTTTGCTTCAGTTACCAACGTTTTTTATAAAGTTCTTTAAAGGTCTCACCATCTTAAGGTTTATTAGATGGTTGCAGAACCCTTTCAGCCAACCTCCTGATGACTGCAGCTGTGTTTGGGATCATTGCTCTGTTGATTAGCCTGAGTAGATCAATAACCCATTTCCACGACCCTCTGAAACCGACCTAAGTTTAGACCGAGCTTGGATCAGTTAACCCTGCAGAGCTGAGTTCTTACGACCATTTACACATCAAGCTAGCACTGTTCCTAGCTTCCTATTAGTGGTCCACGATATTACAGCTCCCAAAGCAGGAATTATGCAAAAAAAAAAATGGCGGCACTCATAACCTTCAGGAACTTATGTCCCTGGATATCGTCCTCCGCCCAAATTTCAATGAGAGCCTCCGTCTCTGCATCATCCCAGCTCGCGCCACGCTCTTCTGATGCCATGTATTGTTAATAGGCTAAGAAGAAGTTTTTGTTGGGATCTGGAGGCTTGTCAACCTTTCTCCACCAGAGGGAGCCTGAGATCTTCCTCCTGAGGGCGTGAGCTGACTTCTGCACACCTGTTTCCCATCTGCTCATCTGGAGGCTTTCTTAAGGAGGAGGAGGCTGACACTTCCCTGCCGGAGTGTTTGCCAGTAATGGTACCAGCTAACTCTGATCTGT
>NW_015150518.1:940248-941275 GCF_000732505.1 Cyprinodon variegatus | reverse complement strand
CAGAGATGCTCCGTGTTTATCAAATGGAAACACAGTTGATTCTACTTGTTAGATCAGAGGCGACTGGCGCGGTGTGTGACGTCCGTACGTTGCGTTCAATGGAATCACGAGGCGATTTTAACCCGGGTTTCTTGCCGAGTCGTTTGACCCGGGTAGACACGAGTCAGTCAGCTGTTCTCGCTGCCACTAAAAGCCCATTGATCCTGGGTTTAACCGAGTTTATGGGCCAATGGGAAAGGGATAACAGATGATCCAGCAACATTCATCCACAGCTGCACCACAGCCCTGGTCAAACCGAAGCACAGCCCTTTTATTACAGACACCGTGGAGAACATGCTTCTGTGACCCTGTTACAATCTGCAGCGTCATCAGCCGGGCTGATCGCTACAGTCCCCTGGTGAGGATGATCCAACCCGTTGGTTGAACTGAAACCAGTACTGGTGGATAAAACAGACCCGTTGGCTGAACCTGTCTCTCTAACAAACGCCTCAGATAAAAACCAGGAAGGAAAGAAAAACTGAATATGAGCAATTAATACTTTTTCCTCTGATGGTTTTGCTAAATGCTGGAATTACATCAGTAATGTGATCATTAACTTAAACCTAGACGGTCCTTCATCATCGGTCAGCATTAATAATGCTTGAAAGAAAACCTTTTTCTGAGTTCAAACAGTTATTGGTGCCAATTCTCCATTTAATGCGGCTTTAGTTACGATCACAGGATGAGCCTGAGTGTAACGTCCTGCAGGTCAGAGAGGTTTTCTGAAGATCAGTAGATTCTGAGGATGCATCAAAGAGATCAACATAGAAATATGTTATCGAACCTGAAACCCAACATCAGTGTTTGGCCCAAAAGGTGCATCTATTTAATATTAATGAGTCACAATAACAATGAGTTATAGGAGGCAGATATTGGGGGGGTTCTGTTCATCTCCACTGAGCTGCATCACTTTTTCGGCAGCGGAAAATCTGTCAGTTAAAAGTAGAACAAGTGCCATGTCCATCCACTGGATTCAATTCTATTCAGT
>NW_015150518.1:934477-939646 GCF_000732505.1 Cyprinodon variegatus | reverse complement strand
AAGTTTTAAGCCTAGCCTTAAAGTAGACAGGGTGTCTGCCTCACGGACTAAATGATCCTTAACGGTAAAGGAAATAAACTCTTCTGCTTTTTCAGATAGAAGCAGATGAGCGGTGAAACAAAATTTAAATTACACCCTTTAAATACTTTGAGGAAACACTGAAGGTTTCATTTTCTAACGAGTTGTTTTAGCGGTAAGCTGTGAGTCGACAGCTGAAGGACTCTCTTCAGGTTCAGCAGCAGCTAATAATCCATCCACACACCCTGAAGTGTGCAAAGCGTAGCTTTAATCACAAGTTCTGAAGAGAAAAAAGGGAGAATGAGGACTCATCCTCCCCTGACATCCAGCGGTTGGAAAAAAAAAAAAAACTTTGCCAACTATAACGACCTTCAGAGGAACTTCAGTGTTTCCTGTCCTGCAGCTCTAACACAGAGAGGCGTTTTGTTCCACTCTGCAGCTCTGATGGCGCTCTTCACAACGCAGCCACGTCAGGTAGAAAGCAGCGCAACAAGAGCAGCAATTACACACTCCAGCGGTCCGATCAACAGACGGGGGCGTGTGAGAGAGACAGAGCCACTCAGCGACTGTTTGAGGGGGAAGTAATCGACCTTCAACAGAAGAAGAAGACGTCAGAGATAATGTCCTGCATCGCAGAGCGTCAAGTTGTTTTAATAACACCAATAACACAGACTTTAAACTACTGGCAGCGCGAAGCCAGTTTCAGTCTCTGAGGTTTAGACAAACTTTGGATTTGAAAGCTGCAGATCTGATGGCCTCACAGAGTCGCATTTAAAAACATCCTCATCCTCAGGGTCTACGTGACACTTTATATTAAAAAACATCCTTATTCTAATATTAAAATATAGAAAATGATTTATGATGAACTATAGCCTCATTTCCACTACCCTCAACACCATGCCAAGAACGGTCCGAGGAAGGTCACTAAGATAACTGTTGAGTGTAAATGGAACGCGATTGAACTGGACCGTGCCAGAAATAACCGAATAGAGGTAAATCTAATACTAGTTCAACAGTAAGACTCGGTTCTCTGATAACAAAGCGCACGTAAACAGACGGCGTCATCTCCCATTTACAGTCAGGTCACTCATTTCACAGGTTGTCCAGCGTATCCGGCTTTGCAATCCACAGATCTCTTCACCTGTTCACAGCACGAGTTTCTTCTCAGACTATTAACAATACATGGCATCAGAAGAGCGTGGTGCGACCTGGGATGATGCAGAGACTGAGGCTCTCATTGAAATTTGGGCGGAGGACGATATCCAGGTGCATGAGTTCCTGGCGCAGCCATTCTTGTTTGAGTAATTGAGTAATTCCTGCCTTGGGAGCTGTAGTACCGTGGACTGCCGATAGGAGGCGAGGAACTGTGTTAGCATGATGTGTAAATGATTGTAAGAACCAAGCTTGGCACGTTAACTGATCCAAACTTGGTCCAAACTCGGCACGGGTCGGTTTCAGAGGGCTGGTGGAAATGGGGCAAAAAACTTATGGTCCCTTCTTGAACCAGAACCTTACAGTAGTGGAGGAGTTTCAGTGCCCAGGTGATCCCAGAGGCTATGTTGTCGGGGGTTTAGATGCCCCTGGTAGGGTCTCCCAAGGTAAACTCTGGGTGATGGTCAGACAAAGACCGGTTCAAAAAGCCTTTATCATGAAATTGAGGTACGTGACCTTGCCCGATATGGCAGAGCTGGGATCCCACCCTGGAGTTGGGGTGAATTGGTGAGCGCCTGGTGGTGAGGTTCTTCCTCATGGGATCTGGCTGGGCCCAGGCCAAAGGATTGACACGAGGCCCTCCCCCAGTGAGCCCACCACCTCCAGGGGGAACCGTAACCACTGCAGAGAGGATTGGGTGACTGTCAGAGGCGGAGAAGAAGGTGACCCGATCTGAGGGCCCTTAAACTAACTCTTGGGATGTGGAATGTCACCTTGCTGGAAGGGAAGGTGCCTGAGCTTGTACAGGAGGTGGCGAGATACCAGCTACAAAACGTCACATTGTCTGTGCTCTGGAACCCCAATCCCTGAGAGAGGCTGGACTCTTCTACTGTGAAGTGGTCCATGAGAAGAGATGGAGGGCGGGGGTTGGACAGTTGGATAGTCTGCTCCAAGCTTAGGGTTGTGTTGGAGTTAACCCCAGTGGATGAGAGGGTTGTATCCCTGCACCTTCGGGTTAGGGGGAGGTATCTGACTGTTGTTTCGGTGTTGGATAACGGCCCCCATAGGAATTCCAACATTCTGCTCCGGGACTTCAACGCTCATGTGGGAAACAATGGAGGGGTGTGATTAGGAGGAACACCCCTGAACCCCAATAGTGTTTTATTATTGGACTTCTGTACAAGTCACAGATTGCCAATAATGAAAATCATGCTCCAGCATAAGGCTGTCCCTCAGTGCACTTGGGACCGGAGGTCGGAGGTCCAAGAAAGACTTTGTAGTCTTGCTTTCTGGTCTCCGGACGCATGTCTTTGACACTTGGGTGAAGAGAAGGACAGAGTTGTCCACTAATCGCCACCTGGTGGTGAGCTGGATGTGCTGGAAGAGGAGGAAGTCAGACAGAGTTGTCAGGCCAAAGCAAGTAGTGTGGGTCTGCTGGGAACATCTGGTTGAGCCGTCGATCAGGGATGTGTTCAACTCCCACCTCTGGGAGAGCTTCTCCCAGATTCCATTGGAGGCTGGAGACATGCAGTCTGAGTGGGCCATGATGTCTGCCTCTATTGTTAAAGCAGCCACGCAGGAAAGGTCTGCAGCGCCTTTCCTGATGGCACCCGAAGCCGGTGGTGGACACCTGCAGTAAGGGATGCTGCCAAGCTGAAGGAGGAATCCCTTATCGGACCTGGTAGGCTTGGGTTCCACTGGCCCGGTGGTTTAAACTCTAGCCTGGGAGGAGTTTGAAGAAGCCATGAAGTGCAGGTCTTCCTCTTATCCAGGAATGGGTCTCAGGGGCAACAGCCTTAGCAGAGACTTCTTGATATCCCTCTGCCCAGACACCTACTCCAGCTCTGTCAGGGGAAGCCTGAGGCACTCCAGGCCAGCAGAGAGACACGACTAACCCGCAAACCTGGCTTTGCCTTTTCGTTCAGCTCTCTGACCAGACCAGGTCTGCAGTTGCTGCATTATAGCAGCTGCTGCACTGATCTTTCTCTCGAACCCCTACTCCATTCTCCCCTCACTCATGAACAGGACCCCAAGATGCCTGAAATCCTCCACCTATGGCAGGAACTCTCCTCCAACCTGAAGGAGACTATCAACTTTTTTTATCAGCTCTGTGGACCAAATGCTTCTGTTTTATGCTTTGGTCCAATTTTACTTTTAAAGTCCCATGTTCAACACTTCAAACAACTCTATGTAGACATAATTACCTCTGGAATAAGCAGCAATCATCTGTTCAGGAAGAGACAGTGTTTGTTATCCGGGGAAAAAAGGTATAATGGTAATAATTTACAACGGAACACGTCTGGGTTAGGCAGTCGTACTCAGCACCCAGGGTTAAAGGTTTGTGTCTTTTTCTGGCTTTTCATTTCATTTAATCTTTTCATCCAACCAGTTTGCCTCTCTATACTCAATTTAAAACCTACCTTGTAAATGTAAATGTAAATGTAAATGTGCAATAAAATATGTTATATATTTCTTTTTACACTTCTGTGGTCCAGAGAGGGAGTTGGGCACGTCTATATGAAACTAGTGGCAGTACAAAAAGAAGCCACCCATTTTCTGCACCAACAGCTGTGTGCTTTTTAGAGACACATCCAGGAGGTCGGCAAAGATTTCCAGCTCTACTCTAAAGCTTGGTTTATACTCAGCAACCTGGCTGTAGTGCCGTCCTGACGTCTGGCACACCTCGGACACTATCCCAGACACAATGCACGACGCTAGTTTGTAGCTCTGTNAGCGCAGACCATGCTTCAATACTGGGTATCAATCAAAAATATTTGCGTCATACCTGCGACAAGCTAACGGCGACACACTGCTGCGGGAGGATAACCTGCCCTTAACTCTGCAGCTGAATCTCAGAAACAGAAAAAACGTAGAGGCCTGGTGGTTAAAACACTATGAAGGCTGCAAGTTCAAACCCCACAACCTGTCCCTCTGCCTCCCTGAACAGGAACCTGGGCGCTCCACTACTCCGAGAGTTAAACAGGTTAAATGGCGGTCACATTTCCTTGTGATGCACAATTTAGGTAAACAACGAAGTTGATGGTCATTATCCAGAGATGGAGCTTTAAAAGCAGCTGTAGATCACAGATGTGTGTACTGGCTGCAGTCATCCTTCATCCCTGAACCAGAAACCTTCTGCAGCTGCTCAGATAACAGCACAGTTTATCTGCAGGTCAGCACGGTGGTGGCAGCTCACATAAACATGCTACTCATGGACACAAAAACACACTGCAGCTTCTCTCATTTACACTACATTGTACATAATTCATACAAACACTTTAGACTTGATGTTAGATTGTGCTCCAGGAACTCAGACCTTGACTTTGACCTGTTGTCTTAGAGAATCTTCAAACCTTTTAAGCAGCAATGAAATCAGTGTCTGTTATAAATAGATCTAACCGGCCGTGTGCTGCATGAACAGATTTATCTAAGAAATGTTGCTCTTTGTTCTTAGCCAGTGGAGGATGAAGTACTCAACAGTAGTACTTAAGTAAAAGTATTAATACTCATAGTCAAATGTTAACTACAAGGAAAAGTTACTCAGTCAAACATCTATTCAAGTTAAAGAATTAAAGTACTCACTTTTGAAAATACTTAAAGGTATAGTGGAGTATTTTTGTGAATTTTGAATGAATAAATATATATATATATATATTGTCCATAATGGCAATAACTGTGTGTTCAGACATTAATGGTCTTTGCCGTTGGATGACTTTACTCTAAAAATAGATTTTTCAGATAAACAGTGAAGCACGACGAGCAGAAATCATCAGATAAAAATTGAAAAGCTTCTGGTCTGTTTATTTGATTCGTGGCGGAAAAATATTTCATTCAGCCTTGAAACGTTCCTGCCTTCAGCAGAGGTTATAAAAGGTCTGGATAAAGAAAGAGCTTCAGACAACAGATAAATCTAAACGAACTAATAGATAAAATCTATGCAAAGAGGGGTCCATCCATCCATCCATCCATCCATCCATCCATCCATCCATCCATCCATCC
>NW_015150518.1:927619-933379 GCF_000732505.1 Cyprinodon variegatus | reverse complement strand
AGATAAAATCTATGCAAAGAGGGGTCCATCCATCCATCCATCCATCCATCCATCCATCCATCCATCCATCCAAGGGTTTAAACACTAATATTGGCCTGATCTGCCATTCCTGACTTTTTGGTTCTTTTATTCTTTTTCTGTTTTTCATTTTCTTGATTAATGCTTCTATAACATCTATATCTCCATTAAATTTGCAAGAAACCATCTCTGCAAAAATTTGCAGAGACGGAAGTTTTGCTCCTCTTCAAAACTCCACAGAATCTGACAGAAAACGCATCAAATTGTTCAACAATAGCATGGTTAGAAGCTTTCAAGCTGTATGCTTCAAAATTGTACTCCTCATTTATCTAATGTAGGATAAAGATTCAGCATTAATATTTGGGCAGTGCATCACATGACATGAAAGCCAATAGTTTTATATATCTGGTTTGGTTCAGATATTTACTAAAACGTCCCAAACTCAGGAGAACCACCATATATGGGAGGATTGAGCAGCGACTCAAACTGGTACAGCTCAGTGATACTGGTACCAGACGGAGGAATCTGCAAAGTTTCCTTTGGGTTGATATGTTGCCATGTGTGTATTGCTGTGATCTGCCAGTGAGCCACTGTGGATCACAGTCTATCTGTTCCCAGCCCTCAGGCCAACACCTTCCACACTCACCCTCAGCTGCAGCATTTACATTTATCTATGGCTGACAGTATGGATCTGAAGTAACACAAGTTCCACTTTAAGACACTTTATGGAGTTAATCAAACCACATGATCGATTAAACCGTTTTCCTTCTCGGTAGCTGCAACCTGAACAACCTTTAAGTCTCTGCCATGACCATATAGCAACTGCTCCTCCCATAAAAACGAGTCAGGAAATAAAACATGTCCTCACAAGATGAGGAACATCTGGACCACACACACCGACTGGCTCTTTGTGTGCTCACCTTGGGTTAACAGTTTAACCTGTTCGTAGCCATGGTAGCAGATGAGGGGGGGGGTCAGTCGGCTGAACCAGACCACCAAAAAAAAACCCCATCCTGTTCCTGTGAATAATTTAAACACAGTTTAGCCACAGAGTCAGGGATGATGTCACTGAGGGAGACTCCTTTAGTAGAAACTTCACAGCTCTGGATTTTAACAGCAAACATCTTAAAAGCAGCGCTAAAATTACCCAAAACAGAAGAACCTGCAAATAAAAGGCCAGATTCACTGGAAATGTTCATTTTCACTGCGAGAGCTTTCAGGCAGCGCAGCTATGAATCCCTGAATTAAAAATCTGATCTGTTGCATAACCCAGAATCATTTCAGCCGACAGTGTTTTTAGAAAGGAGCAGAACCAGTTAAGCTCTTTCAGGAGTTTTATTCAGGAGTTTTACTTTGAAAGTTGGTGTCTTCACCAGCTGATCATGCTGAGATGCTGAAACCCTCGGTTCTCAGCGGACATGATGCTGAAGATGACTGCATCTTCACTTCCATCCTTCCTGCTTCACCCAAACTGCTCCTTTAGGTCAGCTCTGTCTCCATGATGAATCTATAAAAGCTTCTCTCATCCGATCGTACCTTCCCTCTCAGCCTGATGGAACCTTGTTCAGATGATGTGTCGCCTTTTCTCTTCCCAGCTGATTTCATTCAGCCCCTCCAGAGGCGGTTCAGCTGTCCTTTTATTGTCCGGTCTGGATTTTCCAGACGGCTGCTTGTGTTTTCTTTACTGATGCTCTGATGTCTTCCTCGCTCTGCTGGATGCTCCCATTTTCCAGCCTAAGTTAGACGTAGCTGGGTGGGAAACTCCAGCCTGTGGATTGAACTCCTCGCTCCTTCATGCTGCTCCTTTAGCTTCATCAGCTCTTTCCCACTAACACAGTTAGTCTGATGATGCTATTTCTATCAGGAAGCGTAAATTAGTCTCAGCATTATAAGTTATTTCAGGTTCCTGTAATGAAGCCAGAAACTTCAGCTGTTTAATTAATGAGAAAATCTGTGGAATTTCATTTGTGGATCGTTTCTCCTGCAGGAGGCAAAAGCTTTGGTTTTGTTTTTAACCTTCAGAGCATATCTGGGATTTCTGGATCTGGAATCAAATTGAAATCATTGTAGGTTGATTTCACACAGCTGCGGCTCATTTCTTTAACAACACGTAGAACATTGTGTTCCAGCACAGATGAAAAGCAGAAAAAAAGAAATGTTCTGCTTTTTTTCTACTTGATTTAATAATCAAATCTAATTATTGAATGAAACACCTGAAGCCAATTAATCAGAGATTCTAGTAAATGAGAGCAAGGATGAGCTGAGCGCCTGGTGTCGTTTATCGTTAGTGTAGCAGGAGAAGTTTAAACTGTGAGTCGCTGGTAGGTGTGTGTGTTTGGGGGGGGGGATTTGCACGCTCACCTGTCCAGGCTGAGGGAGGATCGACAGGTCCCTGTGGGATACAGGTGCTTCAGGTCTCGGATCAGAGCATCTCCGGTCGACCTCTGGTTCCACCTCTGAGCCAAGCGTGAGATCTTACTGTCCGACCTGAGCAGAGAAAGAAGAGAAGAAGCAGCGATCAAACGGCGTCAGAGTGATGGAAAACGGGTCGTTCCGATTCCCACAGCTTCCATCCTCCTCACACAGAAGGGAAGAAGTTTTCCACCAGGACAGAAATCACCATCAGAGACTCTGAAGCAGGAATCCTGCTTTCAACAAGTGTCTTTGTGAAACAGGTGCAGCTTCAGCTTCTGCAGTAATAAACACCAGAATGACAGCTTTGGATCTTCCGGTTCCTCTGAGGGTCCGGCTCCAGCTCATGAGTTTAACACAGACTCTTTGATTCCAGCTTAAATCCTCTCCAACTTCCTCAGGGCTCCTATACTCACAGTAGGAACCAGCAGGAACACCGGCAGGGGGTTTATGGCAGCGTTCCAGGCGCCTGCGCCGGGTTAAACCTCTCCAAACGAGGCACCCTGGCCGGTTCCCCGATGCTCCGGATCATCTCTGCAGGAAGAGAGGGACCTCTGGCAGGTCCAGGGTAGAAACGACTGCATCTATCTGCTCCGTACTTTGGAGCTCGGGCTGAAACACCTGTTCACCGGCGAGCGCATCGGCACGCACACACACTCTCACACACTCGGACACACACAGGGAGCCGAGAGAGATGGAGGAGGGGCGGCGGAGTGAGAAGGCTGCGAACAAAAGGGGGCAGAGAGAGGGGAGGCGAGATCAGCGATGCTCCAGTGGAGGGAGAGGATGCTGCAGCAGCAGAGACACATGAGGGAAAAACAGAAGCAGCTCGAAGCAGCAGAAACACTGAAAACCAGGGGCGGTTCTAGACAGGGGCCAACGGGGGCCAGTGTCCCTGTAGTTCCTGTTATAAAGACATAAAACTTAAAGAAATTCTACTGATGATCTGAGCTGGAACAGACCGGTTACTGATTCATCCTCTGCATCTATTTCAGTTATTTTCTTTACAAATTCTGTTTAAATACTAATTATTTAAAAACATTAAGATGATAGCTTCAGTGGGAATGAGATAAGATCCCAGTTTTCATCGCTAAATGTTTAAAAAATATATTTTTTTACGGCTGAATTTATCTAATTCATATTTTATAGAACACAGTAATTTTATCCTAAATGTCAAAAATCTTAAATCTCAAAAATATGTAAAATTCCTAAATTATAAATTTGTATATTGACCTAATTAGACATAGAATTTTAGTTAAACCTAATTGATTAGAATTTAATCTTTTCTGCTACCCTATCAAAACATGCCGGCCCCCCCTGCTGGCCCCCTCTTGGCCATTTGGTCTAGAACCGCCACTGCTGAAAGCTCAGAGGCTTGAAGTGAGTTTGGTTCTTTTCACTCTTCTCTTTTTTCTGTCAGTATCGACCCCAAAGGTCCAAACCTTCGAACAATAAAATGAAAGTTGATGAAGGAAATCCCACAGATCGGTTTTTTCACAAAATCTTTGAAAATCAGAAGTTAAATCTCTGATCCAGGAAAGTTCCTGAGTAAATTCTCATTCATCCAGGGAACCAGGTTTCCACTCAGCCGATTATGATAAACATGGCTGATTATACTGCATGAAAAAATAACTAAAAATCGTATCACTTTTCAGCATTTTTCCCGCAGACAGAAACAGGTTTGGATGAAGATTCAGGAGATAAATCTGAACAGAGGAGCAGCGTGGAGCCGTCCTGCTCCGACCTCTCAGCCTTCCTGGGAATGTTTGTTCTGAAGTTCTTTGGGAAAGAAGAACCAGTAGAACCTGCGTTCATATGAATTACTACTGGAGCTCTGAGGTCTCAGTCTTACTGCAGACATGAAGTCCTCAACCAGAGTCGGACATTTCCTGAACGTAACGGAAAACATCTGATTTCACTGAATATTGCATCAAAGTGTCGCTAAACAACATTTTAGCTCAGGAGCTCCAACAGGCTTCTCTGTTTCTTTTATTTATCACCATATTATGGAAGCCCGTTTCCACCACTCTGTTAAAAATAAATAAATAAATTATCTCATTATTTTGAGTTGCTATCTCCAAATAATGAGATAGCATCTCCAGAATGGTAATAGCAAACCAAGTGGACATTGTGCTGTTGGACAGAAAGCTGAGGAAGATCCAAAGAATATCACTAAATGTCTGAACCTAGTTTTCACTTTCTGAATATTTAGGAATAAATTTAGACATCAGGGATTGGAACGAAAATATAATCAGAAGAATTCAAGATAAATGTGTTTCTGTTCTGAAAATGGCTTTTTCATTAAAATAAATGCGGTTTAGCTCTCTTAATGCAGCAAAAATAATCTTAGATAACCATAAAACTTACAGTAGTTTTAGACATGAGGAAAGATACTATGCTGCAAAGTTAAAGAAGAGAATATATTTGTCTGGAAATCAAATGTTTTATTTATAAAATCAATAATAAAAGTTCTTTATGAAGGCAGGAAATTAACCGAAAACTAATCATGAATCATGATGAATGAGAGTAAAACAAAGGAACAAAAAAACGTCGTTCCAACAGAGATGGATGAAGATCAAATAAAGAGACAACCTTAGAAAATAAGTTAGAAATAGATTTATGATGTTAAAGATAATCCAGCCAAACAGTGAAAGAGAACAGGGCCTGTTCTCAGCTTTGGGCCCCTGACTGACTGAGTCCATCTGTGGAGTAAAAGCATTGGTTTGCATGTTCCTCCAGCTCTAAAGCTGAAAGATTGACGAAGTGACAGAAGGTCAGTTAACGGCCGCTTTGAGCTGGACATTTAGCTGGACCAGAACCCTGCAGGCAGCTTTAACTTCCCTCACAGGTAGGCCAGGTTGGGTAGAGGGGGGCTGGATGTTTGGGTTTATGGGGTCCCCCTTAAAGGGGTCAACCCATCCTCCTCCAGGGTCTGGAAACGGCTGCCCTTTGTCCCCGTTTATGAGTCCAGTCCAGACAAAGGCCTGGAAGCTGGACGGCAGCCTGTCCTTCTTATCGGCTGCTGCACCTGCTTCATGTGAGGGAAGAAGGAAGCAGGACCGTCCTTTGGCCTTAGATGGGGGGCTAACAGAGGTAGCAGCAGGAGAAGCAAAGTGGAAAATGGTTTAATCATGTAAGTCCTTCATAAATGAAGGACTTAACGCCCACAGACATGGGATTTAAAGGAAAAGTCGCTCATATTCAGAATCCAAACTTCTGAAAGTCCTTTGAATATGAAATTATTACAAACTGTTTAAATAATGTTAAATGTTTTTAATTTTAGTAATTTCCATGTGAATGTGCTTTACTGGAGGCATCCATGTTTGTCAA
>NW_015150518.1:919421-927055 GCF_000732505.1 Cyprinodon variegatus | reverse complement strand
TTTTTATAATTTTATTTACTATTTCATATATGTTTCATGTTGCACGACTGTACCACAAAAAATTCCTAGTTGTGAACTTCTTTACTAACAATGGCAATAAACCTGATTCTGATTCTGATTAAAGACATTTCATCCCAGCGCTGCGTGTCTCGAGCCCGTGACATCATCAATGACCCCTCACCCCCCCACCATGGACTGTTCTCCCTGCTGCCCTCTGGGAAGAGGCTTCCCAGCATTCAATGCAGGACCAGCAGGTTCTGCAGCAGCTTCTGTGGGCTTTTAACAACATTTTATGTTCTGTGTCAGATGAACTACAGTTTAATAAGCTCCTCATTTAATGATTTTTATCTGACAATTGTTTTACATCAACAATTGATTCTATTGGTTGAATATATTATATAATATTGGGTAAATAAAGTGTAGTTAAAATCTTAAATCGAACTCAGAGCTTCAGAGAAATGTGAATCTCTGGGCAGGAATGCTGCTCGAATGGAAAACAGTGTTTCAAATAGTTAAATCTTTTAATGGTTCTCTATTAAAAAATAAATAAATCTGAATATTCTTTATTTCTGTGTAATTAGGGTTAGGGTTCCTCGCTCCACACTGTGTGCAGAATTATTGGGCAAGTTGTATTTGGATTATTTTTATTATTGTTTTCTAAATCAACCCAAAATACTCCTTAATATCAAAGTTTCATATTTTTGGATTAGATTTGGCCTTTTTATGAGGACGTTTGTGTGAGCAGGTAAATATTAATGTGCAGAATTATTAGGCAACGTAATAAAATACAAATATATCCCCATCTCACTTGTTTATTTTCACAAGTAAACCAATATAACTCAAAATTCAGAAATAAACATTTGCGACATTCAAAAAAACAAGAAAACCAAGAAACCAAACCAGTGACCAATCTAGCCTCCTTTCTCTGCCGCTCTAAATCCTTCCATCCATAGATTCTGTCTTGATCTGTGTGCGATCCTCATGGCGTGCAGCAGCCTCCACAGCCTCCCTGTTTTCCCTCCCTGTAGATCTCACCTTCCATGAAGGACCACAGGTTCTCCATGGGGTTCAGATCAGATGACCAAGGCGGCCATGTCATTATTTTCTCCTTTTAGCCTTTTTCTGGCCGCCACGCTGTGGTGTATTCTGATGCGTGTGACGGAGCATCGTCCTGCAGGAANTCACTGCTGGAAGATGGCAGGAGGGAGGGGCTACTATATTTGGGCAAAAATGGCCGCTCTCAGACTCAGTGATTGTGATGAAAATTCATTAAATCGCGAACATATTGGTTTTAGCTATAAATAATGATCCATTGATTATTTTTTGCAGACCAGACTTTTTCTATAAAGCCAAAGCATCTGATATTTCATCGGTAACTAGAATGATGCAGCATAAGGTGAAGCTACATGAAGTTCCTAACTTTACTGTTACTAAATTTAAACCATTTAAACTTTTATCAAACTAAATCAAATCTCGTCAAACCGACACACGGACGCCCACAATCCTAGCTAGTTCCTGATAGGCCATCTTTCATTGCAGTGTGGAATAACATAGCACATACCACGCTTCAACATTAAGGCCTGGTTATCCTCCTGTGTGTCGCAGTGAGCTTGTCGCAGATATTTTGGATTTAAGCCCAACATTGAATTATGTTATTCCACGCCACAACGCCAGAGGGCCAATCAGGAACTAGCTGTGGGTCTAGAAACGGCCGAGGCGGTGAGGAAGTGGGGGCAAGTTTGTGCGACAACGGAGGGACATAAGGGCCAAAAAGATGGGAGATCCAGGTGGAAAAAGGGTCCCAGCGTTCTCACGCACCTCGCTCTGCTAGCTGCTCCATCTTCTCCAGTCGTTTTCCACAATGGCGGTCAGACAAACAAAACAAGCCGGTAAGGAACCAAACAGGAAATACTCATAGAGTAGAGTGGATGTAGATTTGACCAATCAGAGGCCTCCTGTCTTTGGTCACCTACAATTCTGGAGAGGTGCAGCAGAGTGTCTACAGAAGGGGTGGGGCTTATCTGCCTTCACTGCGACACAAACGCAGAGGACCTGGTTTCATAAACCAGCCTTCAGGCATAAATCAGAAATATCTGCGAGAAGCTAACTGCGACACACTGCTGTGGGAGGATACACACGCTCTGAGTTCTTCATTCATTTCCTTTGTTTCTGGAAACTTCCTGTGTGGATTTCAGCAACATGACATTTTAAATCCACTGACAATCATCTGCTAAAAGGCTCCCAATGTCAAGTTTAAATCCAACATGTTTTTTTTTTACATAACAGGTTCTTTAATTTAATAAGGCTGCTTGGATTTTTTGCCAAAAAGCATTTTTTTCTTAATTTCTCCTGATAAAAATAAAAGGACTAAACACACAGCTCTGATGAACTCCAACATATAAAGTCCGTACTGTCAAACCTATTAATCATCAACACTGACTTATTTTAAAATGCAACAAAAGGTGGAATTTCTTATAAACTCTGTTATCAAGGAAATGAATTTGGGCTCTAAAGGTGATATCTGGACCCTATAGATCAGCCTCACCCCAGAGCTTCAAAGTGGACCTCTGCTGTCCAGCCTCGTCCCACAGAGAATGGTTTTCCAGAAACTGGCAGTAGGTCTGGGAGTTCATCTTGACTCCATCATCAACCCAAAAAGGTCCCACAGGCTCATCTTTGATGATAGCAGCCCATAGCATTACCCCACCTCCACCTTGCTGGCATCTGAGTGGATAAGGAACTTGCTGCCCTTTCCTGATCCAGCCTGGTGCCCATCCATCCATCTGGACCATCTAGACTCTCTCTCATTCCATCAGACCCAAACACCTTGGAGGAATCAGTCTGCAGAGATTTCTTGGTCCAATCTTGACGTTTTGTCTCGTGCGTCTTGTTCAAAGGTGGCCTTTTTTCAGCTTTCCTTACCTTGGCCAGGTGAGGATTGAGCACCTTGTGCTTCTCGGCGCTCCAGACATGTTGCAGCTCTGAAATATGGAACAACTGGTGGCTAATGGCTGCCTGGCAGCTTCACGCTTCATCCTTCTACATTCATGGGGAGTTATTTTGCATCTTCTTTTTTCAACACGCTTCTTGCGTCCCTGTTGGCTATTTGTGTTGGGATCTGGAGGTCTGTCCACCTTCCTCCAGCAGAGGGCGCCTTTAGGTCTCCTGGAGCTGAGCTGACGACCACACCTGCGACCCATCAGTCATCAGGAGACCAGCTTATAAAGCAGCGGCAGGACTACACTCCAGCGCCAGAGTGTTCAGCCAGTTATGGTTAGCGAAGCCTGAGCCAACCAGCCTGTCTGATTCTCTGACTCCCCTGAAACCAGAACCTGAACCTAATCAGTTTTTGTCTTTTCTGCTTCTTAGGAAGAAACCTGACTGAACCCTGGAACTCTGGAGGAGTTTCCTCTGCTGAAATCAACCTGCCAGCTCTCAGGAGCTCATCTGAAGAATCTAACTGTCTGAACCTGCCTGCCCGCCCTCAAGAAGAGGATCGGAAGAGGCTCTGGATCTGAACACTGATAAGTCTGAAGTCGAGCCCTGCCGTTGCTTTGCCCTCTGCCAACTTCTAGCCTCTGGACCCACCTGGTTCCCTCCCTCAGCTGCTAATCTGAATCACGTCACAGGTACAAACCTGCACAATTCCTCTGACAAAGATCTACCGCATCCTGGCTAACCTAACTGTCCCTCTCTACAGAGAACCCAGTGTGACCAGTCCCGGATCTGTTTCCCAGCATCTCTCTAATAACATTGTGTTTGTTTTAATAAACAGTCAAACTTTTCATCTGCCTCCGTTGTGTTCTGCATGTGGGTTAGAAATCTGAATCCCATCATGACAATTTGCCATCAACCGCTTGATTGTGCGATGATCCCGCTTCAAAAGCTTGGTTATTTCCAAACTGCTGCTCCTCTGAAAGACATCTGACTATTTTTGACTTTATATATAATAATTAAGCACAACTTATATAGGGTGTGATGTCATTAGGCCACACCCCTTTTCATTACAGAGCTGCACATCACCTGATTTACACAATTGGTAGTTGGCTTTCAAGCCTCTACAGCAGGCATCCCCAAAGTGGGTCCTGGAGGGCCGCTGTCCTGCAGGTTTTAGAGGTTTCCCTGCTTTAGCACAGCTGGTTATAATGACTGCAGTAGAGCAAAAGCCTGTTAATCAGCTATCAATTAAAATCAGCTGTGCTGGAGCAGAGAAACCTCTAAAACCTGCAGGACAGCGGCCCTCCAGGACCGACTTTGGGGATGCCTGCTCCACAGCTTGGAGTAGAACATGTATGAAAAAGAGGATTTGGTTGAAATACTCGTCTGCCTAATAATTCTGCACACAGTTTAAAGGCTACATCCCAGCTGCATTTTACTGTCACCCGGTTCATTTCCCCTGACCGTCCTGAATCAGCGCAGCGTGTCGTTACGGTGGAAAACTACCACCCTCGCTGACCTGCATAACCTCAAACAGCCCCCTCCTCATTCTGCTCCTCTGTCATCGTTCAAATTCTCCTTTTTATTTCACCAAGCAGTTTGGGAATTTAATGGTTACTCAACATTCTTCATCCATACTGTGAGTAAAATGAAGTTCTTTCTGTCAAACTGACAGACCGTAGTAGCCATGTTTGCTCAGCCATGTCTTTGTCCAAATACGTCGTCGCCTTTTCTTTTCAGAGCTTTCAACATAAAATTGCCACAGCTGCAAAAAATTTAAGTCTACATAAGTAATTTTTTTCTTAAAATAAGCAAATTTTTTCTTGAATTGAGGAGGTAAGTGAGACACTTTGCCGACAGAGCAAAACAATTTACATTTAAAATAAGAAAAAAATAACTGCATTGTCTTATTTCAAGTGCATATTATCTAATTATCTTATTCTAAGAGTAAAAATACTAATTCCATTAGCAAACGATCTTATTTACCTGCTCATATTAAGAGTAAATTCACTTAATTCAAGAATTTTTGTATTTATTACTAGATCGTTTTTGCAGTGAAGGGAGCGTGTTTTACTCTAGTGAGCTTCAGATTCCTCTTCTGCTCGTTTGGCTTCCGGAGAGACGAGTCCGAGTGGCGCCATCTCACTGCCAGGGGCGGAGCTAGATAGGGGGCCAGGGCCACCCTTAGCCAATCATTGGCCACCCCTACCATTTTTTCCCTCTAATACAGACGGTGGCAGTATTAATACTCTGAAGGGGTTTGTTAAACTTATTGAAAATTTTATTTTTCTATATATTAATAACAACTTGGCAACAGAAACACTGTGATTAATTAATCACATAAATTTACAAACATTAAAGATGATTGATACAGAATTCGTGCTCTTTTCAGAACTAAATTTTGAATTATTCGGGTTAAAGATAAAATGATATCCCTCTGCAAGTCATCTAAGAGTCTTCAGTGAAATTATAGATTAATAACTACTTTGATAATAACTTAAAAATTCCTTAATTGTGGATATTAGTAGATTTAAATACCATTTTTTTTTGCAGAATGATTATTGATAAAAGTAGGTAATGACAATGTAAAATGCGTTCGCCCCAGAACTCAAACATGAAAGAATTGTTTTCCACTGTACCTTTTATTTACACAGCATAGATGTTTTAATATATATGTCTATTTGTTAGCAAAGGCTGCAGAAAAGTATAGTTTTTCTTGTTTTTAAAAGTTGAAATTATGAATGTTGTGCTCATTCCTGTTGAAACAGTGTAGATTGACCCTGAGGTTCTGGTGCCTTTCGGCCACCCCTATTGGGATTTTCTAGCTCCACCTCTGCTCACCGCGGAGCTGAGTCCCACCTGGTTTTCAGACGTAGAGTGCGAGCAGGTAGATCGCATCAGAGCGTCGGGACGCACAGCGTGAGAACAAACATGGTGAGCTGGGAACTTTTAAACTCTGCGGTTTTGTCGTACAGTTTGAGCCGTAGCTGCGTGCAACGATTGAAAATATGGTACAGCGTACGCCCGGCTTTAGGTGAGTCATAACTGAAGCAGCTGAACCAGTAGAGCTGGAACATCATCGTAGATTTACAGTGAAGGTTCATGGACGCTTGATGATGGACGCCATCATCAAGCGCTGCTTTCATTTTGTCGCCGTCTCCTGGTTCCTCTCAGTTCCAAACCTTCACTGGAAAAATACTCCGGAAATAAGTAGAAATTTCTTAAAATAAGTGTATTTATCCTTAATGTGAGCAGGTAACTGAGATAGTTTGCCAATGGAATGAGTTTTTTTACTCTTAAAATGAGATAATTAGATAATATGCACTTGTAGTAAGACAATGCAATTCTGTTTTCTTATTTTAGGTGTAAATTGCCTTGTTCTAGTGGCAAAATGTGTCTTTTACCTCATCAATCCAAGAACAAATGCAGTTATTTTGAGAAAAAATGACTTATCTATTTTTTCCAGTGTTTTTCTTTCTGCTTGGGCTGAATTTCTGCAACAGGACGAAAGGATGAGGAGAAACTGGTTTTATGAGGAAGCATCAGGGATCCTGAGGATCCTCCCTCTCACACGGTTCTGCTCTTAAATCTGGAACCTTCCCTGTTTTGTTTTCTCTCCAGCTGGAAGAGCGAAGCCACCAGACAATAGTTTGTTTTGACATCTCAAATGTGAAACAATGGAGCATCCTGCTCAGCTGCAGCTAGCGGCTCATTGGCTGCAGCGTTTTGTTTCCATGGTGCCCAAAGCAACAGGTGAGGAGGGAGCAGAAACGCTTAAACATCCTTTCATAAATGTTTACTGATGTTTTCAGGGATTTTTCTGCATCCCTGATTTTACAGAGAACAAACCCGCAGGAAGAAACGTTTCAATGATCTCTTCAGTGGAAACATGACTCTGTGATTGTTTTTATGAAAACATGAATCCTGCTCTTAGAGCAAAGCATTAACACCTAATTAACATGTTTTATGTCGTCTGCTGCTGAAGAGTTCTGCGGATGATTGAAGGTGACGGAAAAACCAAAGCGACTGAGAAGAGGATGAATTTATTGGTGCATTTGCTGACCAAATAAAAACATTTAAAATAAAAAAAGTGTTTTTAAGCTGACAGCTGTGGGACATTCTGAAAACAGGAGCTGTTCTTTAGAATTAGGAGGAGGTCAACTCAGCAGCTGTTACGTTTATTTATTAATTTATCCACTTCAGTGCGATGACTGTTATGAGAAAAGCTTCCAGAGTTTGATCTTTGGAACCAGACATTGGTTCCAGAGGATGGAAAGACATCAGCAATGACTGTGACGGTCCATCAGTCTGGAAATATCACGATCTTGGTGCTGATGGCCGGATTGAGCGCTCATTTCATTCACCTGCCTGTGCTGCTGAAGGTTCTCAGTCATCCAGGTCAGAGTCCTTCCAAAAAAGTTAAAATCAATCCACTGGACTGTTTCCAAGTTTGAAGACGTTTCTGTTCCATCCAGGAAGCTTTTATAGCGTCGACCAGAACACCTCGCCTGTTCAACCAGGCCAACAATTCCCTTTAACAACCCCCCTTTCAGAGACAATACCAATATTGGGTTTTACAGGCTAACAAAGAAGCCAAACGACCCCCATTCCAAAGGGGGGGACCCGTTCATCCGTTTCTATTTGCATGTTTTCTAAACTAAAACCAGGCTTTGTTGGGCTGCTGGATAAAACCTGGA
>NW_015150518.1:917907-919223 GCF_000732505.1 Cyprinodon variegatus | reverse complement strand
AAAACAAAGCTTTATTTTTACCGGATAAAACCTGGAACTAAACGCTATTTCTGACATTTTGAATTGAAAAAGCTTCCTGGATGGAAGAGAAACGTCTTCAGACTTGGAAACAAAGTCCAGTGGATTGATTTTTTACTTTTTTGGAATTCACCTGTCTAACTCTGCCCTGTTCTTCATGGCAGCTCATCTGCCCACCTGCTCCTGCTTCTATTTAAACTCCCTGGTCCCAGCCATCAGTGGCAGGTTATTCTTGAGCCTTTGGCGTTCTCTAGTGTTCCTTTAGTGTTCTGATTGCCTGATCCTGTCTCATTAGTCTGCCTGGCCTGTCTTTGGACTCCTGTTGGATTCTTCTGTGGGCTGAACCTGGATCTGCCACTTCGCTCTGCTACCGCAGCTTCGTTCTGCAGACCAATGTTTATATTTACCAGATTACCCGCCTTAATTCTGACTGGAAGTGAAGACAGAAGATAAGAACAGTGGTTCCTGAAATGCATGAGGATTTCATCATTGTAGCATCCTGAGAACACCGCTGGTGATCCAGTTAGTGCGTTAGTCACCGTGTGCTTGCAGGTCGTTCTGACGCTGAAGCTCTGCAGCGGCACCAACACACAATGACTAAGAGAGTGAGTCGCCGCTCTTCAGCTCCTCTCGTCTGTTCGTTTGATCCGATCAGCCTCTCTCATAGTCACGACTCTGTAGTTCAGCTGGGAACATGCAGCTTCAATGGAGTGAGAGTGTGTGTGTGTGTGGGGGGGGGGAGTTTACGAGTGAGTGGGAGTTTTCCTGGGAGGGAGGGTGACAGCGAGGAAATGACTCGCATCAATCACAGAGACGCTGCATCTTTGGCTTCCTGACGCTGCAGGAATCTGGAACGCATCAACATTTGATGAAGAGGAGAGAATCTATTAGAACGACAACGATGAAGATGATAACGATGATGATGATGCAAACTCCCAGCAGTCTTTGCTCTGATCCAATTAGAAACATGGGGCTCTTGGCTCCTCCTGAGGAACATCTCTTTCACAAAGTCCTGAGATCTGCAGACTTCCACACCTGCTTCAGGTTCAGCAACAGAAACTTTATAAACACGAAGCCGATCATGATGACGGCAGGAACCTCTGATGTCCGTCTCACAGCTACTTAGAAAGACTGGAGCTGGAGGTTTTAAAGCAGGTTCAGGTTTTCAATCCAGTTTATTTGTAGACATAAGGCCTTTATAGAGATAATTCAACCGAGGAAAACCTACAAAAAAAACGCAAAGTTTTTTATACATCGTCCTCCTCATTCTGCTTTGATAAGATTTGTTTTTCTTTTGT
>NW_015150518.1:908679-917135 GCF_000732505.1 Cyprinodon variegatus | reverse complement strand
AAAACTCCCTTTGAACAGGAAGAAACCTCCAGCAGAACCAGGCTCAGTGTGAGCGGCCATCTGCTGAGGCCCACTGGGGTTCAAGGAGACATTTTCGTCGTCTTTACATCCTGGGTGGATTTCACCCATAAGTTAATGCAAGTAGCAAAGCAGTTGCATATAATCACTGTTATAGCTGGCTAGTTAACTAGTTAATGTTAACTACTTACTGATAACGTTATGACCATGAATCGCTAACGTTAGCTAGCCAAAGGCACTCGCTTGTTGAAGTTTGGAGTTTTTTCCCCCCGAGTTGAATACTAAATACCCGGTGCAGGTACCAGATCTGCACGGGGCCCCGCCCCTTCTTATGACGTCATCATATGGCAACTCCACTCGGACAAACTGTGTCGTACCCGTTTCTTAAGGATCAAATCTCTTCTGGAATCTCAACATATTATTACCAATCTTTACTTTTATTTTACATTTCATCGGCGATCTAAAGTAGCCGAAAGTAGAAAACAATCAGTAAAGTCTTGAAGGTAAATCCTGCTCTAAAACAGACTGAGCTCTGCTATTTAACAAGGAGACAAAAAAGTCTCAGCTTATTTTTATTCTTTTATTCTTTATTAACATCTGAGGACAGAGGACAAATGAGACGTTTTTAAAAAATGACTTTGGTAGAGATTTTAGACAAAGAAAATTATTCTACTTGTTGAAACTAACGGTTGTTGTTGACTAAAAGTTAAAAGTAGCATAGCTTAATGTGGCTAACTGAGTAAGCTAAAAGATGCTAACCTGTTAGCTACAGCTAGCCACAGCGCTACCCAGCTCTTTATATCACGGTCTAACAGCTACTTTGTTCCCAGAAACAGATTTTTTTCAGTTTTGTTATTGATCAGGTGAAATTTCATTGGTCATTAGACACGCTAACGGACGCTGCGGGATGTTATTATCATTGTCTAGGCAACCACTATGTTGCCCAGACAACAACATCATATGGAAACGTTCAGCCAATCATGTAGTGTAACGTCACTGGCAGCTGGAGCCTCCATGTTATAAAGAGCAGGAGGGCTGTTAGCGACGGATGCTAAGTGCTACCGCTTGCCCATTTGGTTATATTTAAATTAATAAAAACATTAATTCATGTTAATTTAGTTAAAAGTAAGAACATTAGGTTGGTTCAGTTTCAATATATTAGTTTGGTTCAACTGAAATGTTCAGAAAATCCTTTGGAACCGAGCAAAGATTTAAAGTTGGGTCAAGTTCAGGATTATTGTTTACATCAACGTAAAATAATCAGGTCATAAGTGATTAAATTCAGATTCTGTAAAGTCAAATATTTTTATTTGAGGTTATACTTTTTATAGTGCAAGTAAGACTCTCTGCCAATAGAACAAGACAATCTACATTTAAAATAAGAAAAAAAATAATAGCATTGTCTTATTTCAAGTGCATATTATCCAATTATGTTATTTTAAGATAATATTCTAAAAATACATTTTGAGAACCTTTAAGTTGACTTAAAAGAAATGAGTTTGAAACCTTTTTAAAGATCCATAAATAAACAATCTGCAGTATAAGGTGTTCCTCAGAGCTTCAAACTCAGACTGAAAGCAGGTCTGAGGTGGAATCCCGTTTTAAGACACGTCTACGAATCCAGCGCCTGCAGCTGCTTTGGATCTTAGCGGGTGTTTGAAGTGAGCCTGAAACACAGCAGAGCGCTGAGCTAGAGAGGACAAACAGCCTGCAGAGCCCTGCAAACGTGTCACATCATCACTCATCTTCACTGTGACTGTAAGAAACACGACTTAAGTGACAAAATTAACACGTTTGAACAGATTCCCTGCAGCAGACATGAAAAAAAAAACAAACCAGCCTTTAGAAGCTGATATTGAAAGTTGTTTTTCAGAACATATTGAAGGTAGTGAGGCCCAGAAAGATTAATAGATGCTTTAAAGGACAAACCTTTAGACACAAGCATGCCACTGTCATGTTTCTAACGATTCTGCTGTGAGAAACAACCTGAAGCAGCAGCCTTGGTTTGAAGACGTGCAGCAGCCTGAGATGAGTGAAGAGGAGAGGAAGAGAAGGAGCTCTGCAGAGAGAGAACGGCGCTTTAATGAAGGCGTGACTCAAAACTTCAGTCACGACTGATGCTGCTCATTGTTTCCCGCCGCGCTCTCACCCCTGCCAGGTGTGTGTGAGCTCGCTTCAGGCTTTCTGCGAACGTCCTCACACACCTTTCACACTTCCTGAACTGATTTACCTTCGACCAAAAGCAAGGACGCCCATTCCCCTCACAAACCCGCCGCCATCCGACTGGCTGAGATAAAAGGAGCTGAGTTTATTTAAAGCCTTATGGATAATAGAGCGACACATAAAAACTAAATTTAATCCCAGGAGTGATTCATGCAGGAATAAAATGAATTATGACTGATTCTGAAAGAAAACATTCACCTGCAGGCCGTCAGGATGTGTCTCACTACTTCAGCTGCTGGTTTTCTTAATTAAACTGGTTTGTTTCCATTAAAGGAATGCAGGTGGAGGATGGTCAGCAGGTGGCGCTATATTTTGGCAGAGTTTTATTGCTGATTGCCCGAAAAAAAGTTAAGCCCCTGGCTGCCATCTTGGTACTCCCCACTCCCAGGGAGATGCGCAGTAAAAATGCCTCCTCTGCAGCATTTAGCTGCTAAAACAAGCATTTTTCTGTCTGCAGGAAAAATCATTTGTTGTTTTTCTCATTTGAAAAAGTAATGTGCTGAAATATATATATGTATGTGTGTGAGTGTACAGTGTAATTTTCGGACTATAAGCCGCAGGTTTTTTATGTTTAATTACCGTATGGTTCGTGCACAGAGAGGATTGTCGGGAAAGAGGCAATTCTTCCTGCTGGCGTCTCCAACGTCTCACCATTGACTCGTTGATTCTAAGGTTACGTGCAGCGGTTCTATTTCCTTCGTTTACTGTCAAATTGGCTGCCTTTAACTGAAAAGCTGCATCATATGCATTTCAACGTTTGTTTTCCAGAATGAGGGAGTCGCACAAACTGTCTTGAGCTCGCAATGTCTGTCTGCTTCCGGCAGAGATGGCAAAAGTACTCACTTTCCGTACTTGAGTAAAAGTACAGATACTTGTGTTAAAAAATACTCTGGTAAAAGTGGAAGTACTGATTAAACTTCTTTACTCAAGTAAAAGTAACAAAGTACAGGCTTGTAAATTTACTTAAAGTATAAAATTAAAGTAGAAACCACTTTTTTCATGCCGTTGCCTACATTTTAAATGGATGTCTGCCAATAGGACTAGATCTCCGTTGTGTTCATTTTCAATCATCTCGTCGTCCATGCTACTATGCTAACGCCACCGCCACCAAGCTGCAATGATTTGCCGCCAATGAATACCGCCGAATCTGTCGATTCATCTTGTAGTGGTGCGTCAAATGCAACGTAGATTCCCATCCAATTAGATTGAATTTGGTATTGATGACGTGAAAAATAATAACGGTAACTCCATTGAAATGATTCAAAACTAAAGTAACGAGACAATTTTTAAAAATGTAAGGAGTAGAAAGTACAGATATTTGTGTAAAAATGTAAGGAGTAGAAGTAAAAAGTCGCCATAAAAATAAGTAGTAAAGTAAAAATATCAGAAAAATCTACTTGAGTACAGTAATGAAGTATTTCCCATCTCTGGCTTCCGGAGGACCTCCGCATTCCCGCGTTGCGGCTACTTGTGTGTTGAAGCAAATGTGATGTCAACATGGTGGATGGTAAAATCCATAGATTTAGGTACCGTTTTACTCTGCATTGTTATATAGCCGAAATATGGTCGAAAAAGTTGTGGCTTATTGTCCAAAAATTACGGTACATATATGTATGTAATTGTGTATATATTAGGGATGGAACGATTTATGAAAACCGTCAGAACCGTTCGGTTCGACTGTCTTGGTTCGGTTCGCGTGTGTTGCGTTCGGTTCATGCGCTGCTCCTTTTTCTCATAGGTGAAGCGTTTCCACTCCAGAGCAGAAGGTGGCGGTACTGCGACCAAAGCCAACCACCAGTAGTAAACAAGAAGAAGAAGAAGCGAAGCAGCGTAGCCGGGTGTAGCAGAAAAATATCAGTTGTTGTGGAGAATTGTGTGGGTATGGCGAGTGGGAAAGAACAGGAGTTGGAAGACGCGCCAGCAGCACTTTATAGGTCTGCTGTATGGGACCACTTTGCATTTAGAGTGACCTACGATGACGGCGGGAAGAAAGCTGTGGATAAAAGTGCAACAGTGTGCAAGCATTGTGCAACACGTTTTGTTTATGCTAACAGCAACATGACCAACATGTCAGGCTAACCCCGAAATCCCTCATACTCCATCAGCGCTCCGCCCCGCTGCGCTCCAGACCGGCTGCTCAAAGCAAAGCCTACAGCCTCCACTGTGGCTCCCGTCCGCTCCGCTCTGAGTTCCTTGGAGATGGTAGAGAGCATGCGCCAGATGATTAAATTCAAAGCAGCAAAACATGCGGAAATGATCCAGGGTTTCCGCGGATCATTAAAAATAATTACAATTCATTAATTTTTTTGGATTTTTTCATTAATTTCATAAATTTTTTATGGGATTTCGGGGTAACAATCAACATATACCGAAGCGAACCGAAAACCGTGACGACGAAACCGTGAATCGAACCGAACCGTGGATTTTGTGAACCGTTCCACCCCTAATATATATATATATATATATATATATATATATATAATTTTTTTTGCGGGTGTGAATATTGGATTAAAAAAAACAGAAGTCTAACAGGAAGGTTATTCTACTTTAAGTGCAATCAGAGGGAGAGGGGGTATGAAAAATAAGTTTTGCTTCTTCATTCCCCTTTTCAGACAATTTCCATTAATGGAGGTCATTTCTCTGGCTGTGTTTGCTGACAGGTTTATTTAGTTAGTTTGGAAATAGGGGTTATCTCTTTAGTGTCTATTTGATTGATTCATTTATTGTTGTTTAAAATTGTTTCATTCATTCATTCATTCATTCATTGAACAAACCAAATGTAAAACTTCTGCTGCATCAGTGACTAAAGCATTACTTCACACTAACCCATAGAATTAGGAAAAGGATTTGATTAGCGTATAATTATAAGAAGAAAAGAACAGAGCGAAGAGGAAAATTCCTGACGGTCTGTCAGGTCCGGTCCGTCTGATTGGAGGAGCTTTAAATCCTCAATCATCTGCAGGTAATCCTGTGTAAACACACACAGCATCACTGGACCACACAGGAGACAGATGTGAACTCTCGGCGGTGTTCATCAGCTCCTCCAAACATGCCTTTTCTCCTCGCCTCCGTTTCCATGGTAACCGGTAGCCGGAGGCCATTATTCTTAATAGCTACCTCGGGCCCGTAAATGTCTGAGTGTGTGTGAGTTTTAAAGCACACGCTCCGACTCGACAAACCCCACGAGGTGAAGTTTGATGTGCTGCTCTCTCCGTGGAAACCGGCATTTATGGAATTACAGCGGAGCATCGGGCGAGTGGGAGCAGCAGGATGTTCTGCTTCTTCTCTCTCTACGTTAATCCCACCGTTTCAGCCCGCCGATCCCATTGGGTGCCGATCAGCTCCTGCACACTCACTGTGTTTTTGGAAGGTTTTAATAGCAACATGACTCTCTGATGCCATAAAATTCATCCAATAGATGAGTGGAAATAACGATAGAGGGACCTGAAGACGCCCACACTTCTTTATTTTGCTGGATATTGAATAACTGGACCCGGTTCTGCAATCATGCAAAACATATTCTGTCATTAGATCTAAGATAGAAATTAGCAGAGAGGTTCTAATAACAAGATTAATTAATTTCACAACCATCATCTGTTGGAGCTTCTCTTTCCAGCCAAGGAGCATCAACACTGAGGACCTCATAGTGCTTATAAAACATGCTAAATAACAAATAAGGATGTAGTTCATGTAGAAAATGTTTAAAAAACCTTCAGATCAAACACTAAAAAACTGATCTAGAAATAAGTGAACATTTCTAGAAATCTTCATACTTGCCTGTAACTCAAGCAGTTCAATAAGAAGATTTTGCCCAGTTTTAAGATATACCAGATAATATACACATAAAATATTCTAAATATAAAACTACTTAATCTATTAAAAAATGCTTTTACTAACTGACTCAAATGAAAGGAAAAGAATAAATAAATGTACGTATAATGTCTGGATGCTCATCCTGCAGTGACTGCAGGACGGTCATGCAGCGTATACGGCCGTCTCTCTGGAACACGTTCTCAAGATAAAGCCAATGATTGTTTAATATAAAAGTATATTTTTAATCCGACCAGAGGACCAGTAATGACTGAATTAAACTAGAGAACCAGTAAGGACTGATGAGGCTGATGTTTTACCTGAGGTAGAGAGCAGTGAATCACAGCAGCTGCACCGTCAGCGGCTAACTTAGCTGCAATCAGTTATTCTCCAACTTTTATTAGTGCAGCTCACAGCAGGACGTCATCTGCCCAGAATTTAGATTCTATTTTCATATTTCTTTGCACAAACATCTGGATGTTTCCCTTCATGTTCTGAGAATCCTTTTAAGGATAAATGTCCTAAATTTGATTCTTGTCTGTTTTTTAAACCGTAGTTTATGTGTTTCTATTCGTTTGTAGGTCAGAATTTTCATTTTCCTTTTAGAAAATAAACAGGCAATCAAAGATCTAAATAAACTGAGATAATTGTTTATGAAATGAGACGATTTCTAAACGAACATCATAGAGATGAAGTCCAGAGTAGGTGAGACCAGTTTTTTATTGCATTTATTGTTTTCCACCCAGTTCTTTTCTTCCAGGAAGATGTTAATGGTGTTTATTCTGTAGAGCAGATTCCTTCCTTCAGTGGTTATGATGAACCTACAGGGTTTTATAGATCTAGAGGACAGAGATGGGAGCTCCTTGGCTGTGGATTCCTGAGTTGGTCATCTTAACTAGATTTACTGACTCTTTTTGGAAGTCTTGATAAAGATTCATTACCAAATCAAACTCATTGTTGCCCATTATTTTGGTTTGAGGCAGTGAAGACGGGAGGCAATAAGAACAGTGAAAATATTTGGTTTGTGGGCCGCTCTTAAAAAAAAAAAAAACCCAGCAGAGGAGAGCAGTTCAGTTTATTAAATCCGGACATATTGCTCCAGGGCTGCAGGAGGTTTTTCAGACAGTAAAATGAAAAAGAGTCAGAAAGAGGAAGGCAGGGTGAGAGGAGATGGGACTCACTTTTTCCTGCTGTCGTATCGCCCCTGTGTTCCCAGGCTCTGTGGAGGAAACAGGAGGAAGTCATCAGTCACTGCGCAGGATGGCGGCCAGCGGCCACAAACACTGACACAACGCGCATGAAGAAAACAACATGAATGCATCTGGTGTGTTTAAGGTTGGAAGAACTTATTTTTTTAATCAAAGCCAAAGCTGAACGCTCTCTGCTACGGTTCCTTCAATATGAGAGTTTCATGATTCTCCATCAGCTGGATGAAGAACAGAGAGAGAAATATCCTGAAAACAACAACGTACCAAAGGTTCAGCCCTAAAAGAGCCCAGAGTCAGTGAGTGAGTCAGTGAGTGAGTCAGTGAGTGAGTCAGTCAGTGAGTGACTCAGTGAGTGAATGAGTGAGTCAGTGAGTGACTCAGTGAGTGAATGAGTGAGTAAATAACCACTCCATTTTCGTGTCGTCTACTGTTTACTGTCGTCTGCAGGCAGTCAGTTGCTGCTTGTGTAACTTTTTACCTTTTGTGTCAGAGACCAGGAAACAATGCTAAACCAACCATCGCTAAGTGTTTGTTTAGCATTACTGCTTTTTATATCCCCCCCAGCACTAACACAAAAGACGCCATGATGACTCTATACCAGCCCGTGACATCATCAGTGACCCCTCACCCCCCCTCCATGGACTGTTCTCCCTGCTGCCCTCTGGGAAGAGGCTTCCCAGCATTCAATGCAGGACCAGCAGGTTCTGCAGCAGCTTCTTCCCCACCGCCATCACACTGATGAACTGTTGGATAAACTCTAAATCTCCGACTCTGCATCACACTGATGACACCAAACCAACAAGACTGCATATTTGCAGCATAAATATTAATGCTTTAAACTTCCAGTTTAATGCATTTTTGCAACACGTTTTTTCTCCCGCACTGTTTACATTTGATCACTGTTGCACTTTAAGAAATGAAAATGTCATTAGAGCTGTAAAAAATGACAAACGTTGACTAATGCTACATTCAGACCGATGGCAGCAGAAGCAGCTGGTTTCCATGCAAAGTTGAAAGTTGATGCCCATCAAGGCGCAGCAAAAGGTCCTGCAGCGTCTAGAGCAGCAGGAGCTTCAGGAGCAGCAGCTGCTGGACGCGCCGCATCAACCAATGAGAGAAGCTGATCTGGGAGCTGGCTTTTATTATCCTGCTGCCTGCAGTTTGTAGCACAGACCTGAAAAACGCTAACATCTACTT
>NW_015150518.1:906697-908527 GCF_000732505.1 Cyprinodon variegatus | reverse complement strand
CATGGGAAAAATATTTTTTCTCTTCATGTGTGGCCCTAATACTCCGTCGTACATCATCGTCACGGGAAAAAGGAGCTTTAACGAAAAATTTTCATCATCATCCTGGTTGAAGAAATGAACACTGCTGCACAGACCATGTTTTCAGGAGGACTTTCTCACTTCAACATAGATTCTAACTACTTTCTACCCGCTGATCACAGCTAATATAGCTGCCATTTTTCCAGGCAGAGAAAGGATAGAGTAGCTCCGCCCACCGCGCATCAGACCCACTTTACCACCGCGCAGCTAGAGCAGAAAAGATGCTTCAGCCGCGCGTCAGAACTAAACTGGTAGAAGCATCAGAACTGAAGCAGCTTACATGTTTTAGCTGCTCCTGCTGCTTACGGTGTGAACGTAACTGCTAATGTTTTACATACGCTACATACAGGTCAAAATTGAATGTGTTACCTTGCAAAAAAAGTAACACATTCAAGAAGATCAGGAAATTATTCATCTTTTTCACCTCAATGTTTAAAGATGAATGAAGGACTTTAAGAACAGAATATCAGCTTATGTTTGATGTTGGACAGAAATGCTGAGTCATCTATACACCAGACATCATAGTGCAAACATTTTTCCAGCAGTTCCACTTTTTTAAAACAAAAGTGTTTGTTTTTAAGGGATTTGGAAAATCTGGAGCATCTTCATGTTTCCTGCTCTTCATTTCTCTGAGTAAAGCTTAAAGAGAAGATACATCGAGGAAAGATCATTTAAAGACGTACAGGATGAAAAACAAACTCTTCTTTGTGCATTTAAACCACCGGAGTCACAAAGGTACGGCCAGAGGTCCCCTGGGACATTTTGGGCCCTCAGGGGCCATTTGTGTCCATAAAGGAAGGCTTGTTAGCAGAAGCAGACTTTATGTAAGAACACACACAGGCCTCTCCAAGCACTTAACCCCCCAAACACTGAGTTCACCCAGAGAAGACGGCAATCTGCCTGAAGCACACTGAGAAACAATGCACAGAAAATCAGCCTGTGTTTAATACTAAGCTTAAAACCAGCTTTAACGTCATTTATCCGGGTTTGTGTTTGGAGATTTCCTGCTTTCTGAAAAACTAATCTGCTGGTTGGAAAAAAAAACACAATGATGAGTCTCTAAAATGTATTTTTGTTCATTAGATGAGCTGTCGATGCTAATAGTGCAGTAAAAACAGAAGCTGATGGTTAAACGGTGAAGAACAGCTCCGCTCTGCTGCAGCTTCCATCTCAAACAAACTTCTCCAGCAGCATAAATACTTTACAGTTAACGCAGAAACCCAATCTGCCCGTCAAGGTTTACCACTAATTTGAACTGATGTAACCTTGTCCCCCCCCCTCCCACACACACCACAGACAGCTGACCCCCCCGCCCTCCAGGCCGCCCCTCCACTTCATCATGCTAATTTGAACAAGGCGTTATTCTGAGGCGTGTCAGAGGCGGCTCTGTGGCGGCCGCTTGGCCTCTCCTCGGGTTAATTAGACCAGCAATGGCAGCATTCACAGAACGCCGCAGACAGAGCGGGCCGAGCCGGGCCTCCAGCGCTCAGAGGTGCCAGCAGCCTGCAGCAGGCCGGGATGGGCGGTCGGCTGACTGACAGGGCGTCTACTCTGGGTCTGCAGCCGGGCTCGGAGCTGGGAGGAATCTGCCTGTTTTATATTCTGCTGATTCTCACAAACCATGTGGACGACTGAAAAAAGCAGGAATATAACGAAAACATCAAAAGATAATCAATTACAATATCATAGAAATGTTTTATGTTTGAATTTTATTTTACTGAACAAAAATTATTTTTTTTACAAGCCTTTATT
>NW_015150518.1:902445-906053 GCF_000732505.1 Cyprinodon variegatus | reverse complement strand
ATTTTGCTGTAGTTCCTCTTTAAGCCTCTGCAGAGACTTGCACGTCCAAAACACTTCTTTATTTGTCTGCAGCAGCTTTCAGTGGACGACCGCTTGCTGCAGAGTGATAAACAGCTCAGGCGCCTCAGTTAGCAGCACATTTCCACCCATGAATCTCACCTGTCAGGTAGAAAGACACCGATCAAGGAACCACAGAGAAATAATTCAACATGCTTTCTCTTTCATCTGTACTAATTTACCCGTTCCTATTTCTTTCTTTCTTTCTGTCGTCATATTGCTCATATCTCCCCTTAATTATAAAATATCAGAGTGACCCAGACTGATGTCCTAAGGAGCCACCAGCAGCCGGCCTTAATGGCTCAGGAATGGTTTGGTTTGATGGACCAGCTGTCTGGGAATCCTTCTGAACCCCCCCATGCTCTCCCCACCGCTGCCTTCAAAGATGGCGCCCTCTGCTGGCAGAGGCAATGCTGGGAGCCCATGTGACTCAGTTAATGTCTGACAGGCTGAGAAATGTCACGACATTAACCGTGAACACAAAGACTCACGATGAGGACACCCACACTGGATAACAGTGGGAAACACTCAACATAGATCCCACACGCCGTTCACCTGATCTAACTGAATATCTAGATTTATGACATTCATAAATAGGTTTATGATGTAGAAATATATTCAACATGGTTCATCCCTAAATGTTAGAAGAAAGCGGTAAATTCATTATGCTGAAATGTGCTGCTATGCTGCAGCTAATCCAACGGCTAGGCTGGAAAAGCTTTAGCTTGAATGTTGATCAGACTGACCAGCGCAACATACTAATAAAGTTATTAGAATGTTTTGCTACTGATAATCATATTTGGATTAAAAATAACTCTGTTTAATATTAATTGATTACACACAGATATGGACCAATCGCCTGCTTTGCTCCATCTTAAAGCAGTTAGGATTATTACTAGATGTGGTTGAACAGCAAAGTGTTTATAATGTCTACAATCACTGTTGCTTCATTGACCACTGAGATCATGGGATGTCAAACTGGTTCCAGAAACGGTCCTGAGGCTGCAGGGTTCCTTTCCAAACAAGCAATAGCCCCAGTCTCCATTGATCTCATCAGGTCATCATGTTAAGGCTGGACTCCTTTAATGACATTGATGGAGTCTGGGGCTATTGCTTGTTTGGAAAGGAACCCTGCAGCCTCACGACCATTTCTGGAACCAGTTTGACATCCCTGACTTAGATGACCGAGTCAGAAAGACCAGTCAGAGGGACCAGTCGGATGGATCCACCTCTAAAGTCAGTCTGCTGCAACAATCTGCAGATATTTTTACTCAGATGTTGAACCTTTTTTAATCTGCATTGAATCCACCGATATCAGATCTTTAGCTTTTAGTTATAGATCTGATATCAAGTCAACTGTTGCTATTTAAAGGTTACCTTCACTGACCTAAATGAAGCTGTTGCTCCAGTCAGACCGTCTACATCTAAACTTTATCTTAGAAATCTGCTGGGAACCGTTCTGCTGCTGGTCTGCTGCTCTAAACCATGAGGAGTAACTCCAACGCGCCGCATCTGTTTATGCAGCCTTCTCATATCATGCAGACCCACACTGCTGAGGTGGAGGGGCGGCAGAGGCGGGGGAGGCTCCAATCATCTGCTCTGCTACGTGTTTTCTTTAGGGATTAAGCTTAATAAGATGGCAGGCTGAATTTATGGAGCTAATATTTCATGGTGGGTGATTCATGGAGGATTTGGTGCAGAGAAGCAGTTTAATGGATGTTCAGAAAGACTCGCTCGACTTGTGCCCTGATGTGATTAGCCCCGTGGGAGGACGGCTGCTTAATGCACCACTGTGCAAGTGTTTGTGTACAGAGATGGCGAGCCGGCGGAGAAAACGAGTAAACAGAACACAAACACAAATCCCTCCTGTGCCGAAGTCAAACACGTGCAACGCTTCAGACTCGGTAAACAGCAACTCCATTCCACATCATCCCATGAGTCGGATAAACTAGGATACTACCTCATTGATCCAGTCTAACACACCTGCAGGTAGAGCGCTAGAAGCCTGAATCAGACCCAACTCTATCCTAGAATCGCTCGCTTTAGTTTTTGAAACAGTTTTCAGATGAAATGTTCAGATCTGCTTGAATTTAACTTTTCCTCCAACAACTTTAGCAGGGATGAAAAACTGCAGACTGCTGTGCTGCCTGGAAAAAAACAAAACCTAAATAAGTCATTTTTCTTAAAATAAGTGCATTTGTTCTTCAATTGAGGAGAAAAGGGAGACACTTTGCCAATGGAGCAAAACAATTTACATTTAAAATAAGAAAAAAACAATTGCATTGTCTTATTTTAAGTGCTTATTATCTAGTTATCTTATGTTAACAGTAAAAAGAACTCATTTGGTTGGTAAATCACCTTATTTAACGGCTCAAATTAAAGGGCAATACACTTAATTTAAGAAATGTTGCCTTATTTTTAGATTGTTTTTGCAGTGCATATCTGGAGACTGATAGAAACATCTGGACTTCTACAAACTTTGAACAATAAACGTTCTGAATCCTCCAGTAATGACCAATCTAAATGCTTTAAATGTTAGGATCACACTCAGCTAATCCCTCGTTCATGTTGTGAACTGAATCCCTCCTCAGGCCCATACCATGAAACGGGCTCCGCTACCATAGGGTAGTTGTTTTACTCCCAGTCTGTCCAGTTTAACCAGTCCACACCACTGTTAATCAGGAACAGCACTATCACCAAGCTGGTTATCAACTCACCAACTCAATCCAGCTCTGACTGATCATGAACCTGTGAGCGCGCACATAAAGGGGCGGGTTTAAGGCAGCAGACCAATCAGAACCATGAGAGCAGAAGATAGACCACCAGACAGTGTTATTATCCTCAGGTTTAAAGGGGGGGGGGGGCACATTGAAAGAAATGATTGCCCGATCTGAAGGTCAGTGGAAATACTTTAGTTGAAAATACGGAGAAGTAATCAAAAAGTTTTCTCTTTCACATCGTTGCTTTTTTCTTTTTGTTCAGATTGGGGAGAGTGAAGGAAAGTTCAGGCTGAACTGAAATCAACCTCTGGGGAATATTTCTGCTGTCGGTCAGATGCTTTACTAACGGCTGGAAACCATTTAAATATCAAAACCTTTTGATCAGCAAACTTTAAACATCACCAACAAGATGGCTGAGGTCCGTCCATCTTTACCCTGAAATCTACCTCTGCCTTTGACCCCCCCATTGGGGAATAGATCGACCCCCAGGGAGCAATCAGGGGGTAAGGGTCTTGCTCAGGAACCCAGAGTGGAGGCAGTGGGATTCAAACCGGGGGTTTTCAACCTCCTGAGAGCAAAGCGTGCTGCTCTAACCACCAGGCCATCATTCCCCATTAACACAATAATAAATGCATCTATGATAATTCTATTAACATGTTCTAGAATCTAGATATATGAATATAGTATAAAATGGTGACTCAGCAGGATTCTATCTAAAGGACTCCAGGGGGGAATTTTATACACGCCCTCATCCATCCATCCATCCATCCATCCATCATCCATCCATCCATCCATCCATCCATCCATCCATCATCCATCCATCCATCCATC
>NW_015150518.1:896426-897935 GCF_000732505.1 Cyprinodon variegatus | reverse complement strand
GAATTTTATACACGCCCTCATCCATCCATCCATCCATCCATCCATCATCCATCCATCCATCCATCCATCCATCCATCCATCATCCATCCATCCATCCATCCATCCATCCATCCATCATCCATCCATCATCCATCCATCCATCCATCCATCCATCCAGCCATCTTGTTGGTGATGTTTAAAGTTTGCTGATCAAAAGGTTTTGATATTTAAATGGTTTCCAGCCGTTAGTAAAGCATCTGACCGACAGCAGAAATATTCCCCAGAGGTTGATTTCAGTTCAGCCTGAACTTTCCTTCACTCTCCCCAATCTGAACAAGAAGAAAAAAGCAATGATGTGGAAGAGAAAACTTTTTGATTACTTCTCCGTATTTTCAACTAAAGTATTTCCACTGACCTTCAGATCGGGCAATCATTTCTTTCAATGTGCCCCCCCCCCATCACTGATGTAAATTAAAATCTATTTCCAGTCTGACATTAAAAGCAAGACATTTTCTCCATTTGTAAATAACCACTTTGGTTCCTCTTCGCAGCAGAAATCACAGCTCTGTTTCCGCCTCCTCTCTATTCTCTGCTTTTCTGGACATTTTCAGACATTTTTTATCTTTTCCTGATATTTAAACCACAATGATTGACAGCAGAGGAGCAGCAGGCCTCCCAGAGCTGCAGTCTGAGCTGCAGAGTTCAGCGTCTGGGCTGTTTGGAAAGGAAGGCGGACCTGCTGGGTCGCTGTTTAGTTTAAAAAAAGATGGAGGTCGACCCCCACCTCCTCGCTTCACCTGCCAGGTGGAGTGTTTTGCTGCTGTTAGTTTTTATATGACGAATGGAGCTCTGCAGGCTGCAGGTAGGATGGGAGGAGGGAGAGTGCCCCCTGTTGGAGGGTCCAGGTGAAACATTAAACCAAACCTTTCTCTCTTTTAACCTCTGGGTCATTTTACTGATTTAAACTTGATTTTAACCTTTCTATTCATGTTTGCTGTGAGAAACTTAAAGCATATTTCAGCTCACAGTGAAGTAAATCATTTATGAATTCTAAATTAAATATTAGACTGGTCTAATAATGCCAAGGTGGGGTTCAGGGTCACCTGCCCCCTGTCCTTATCACCATGGTAACAGCTTCTTCAGAGCTTAGCTGTGCTGATTGGTCCAGAAGATCCATCAGATCTTCAATAATTAGCAATAAATCAAAGGCCATTTTATTAGGCTGACCTGCACTGACTGATGGGGTAAGCCCAGTAGCTGTTGGAGCTTATCTAGTAGCTGCAGATCTAGAAGGGTCTAAACGGTAAAATCCCAGCAGGAAGCCCGTCTGAGACCCTTCAACCTGGGTGATTATCCTGAAGGAGCCGTCAGAAGATGGCGGTCATAAACGGACGGATCAGGCAGGCTGTGCTGTTTGAACAACGATCAGTTATTTTCCAGCTCAGTCTGAGAGAACTGGAAGATTTTCCTCCACATGCTGCGGTTGTGAGAAATTAGAGGAAAAGTCCGGTCAATGGATCATTATTTATA
>NW_015150518.1:891970-895235 GCF_000732505.1 Cyprinodon variegatus | reverse complement strand
AAATAGTTCTACCTAATAAATCGGCAGGCGGTTAAATTACGCAAATATCTGACGTGGGGGTTTAATTACTGACTGATGGAAACTTTTTATCTGTTTATCCTTTTCCTTCAAAATCAAATAGCAGCATGAGAATAATTGGAGTTTTGTTCATGATGAGGCAGATCTGAGCAGATTCATCAGCTGCAAAGTTTTGATCCCTGGTGATACATCAGAGGTCCACAGTGGAAGAATCCAGAACAGCTGAACCCATAGTGATGGAGTCAGACGTCCCTTTTTATTTTACCCCCAGTTTCATCATCATCGGGATGAAAGGACGACGTGTTCTGAGCAGCTTTTCTGAACCCGTAGAATCAGGAATGGTTTCTTCTGGTTTCAGACACTCAGAACGTAATTCTCTCATTTCCAGCTGCATTCAGAGGAGGATAAAGGCTCAGAGGAGGTTCTCTGCAGCTTTGTGTGGAAAGCCGGTGGCTCTGCTGGAGAAGCTTGGAAGACCACATGTGGATAAATTCAAGGGATCGTATCGCTGAGATCAGAATTAGCAGCTCCACAGACGTCTTCCTTTTCTCTTTTAGGGCGGAAGAATCTGAACTTTAAAGGAAGAAATGTGTCTGTGCACCGTCCAACTGGCTGGTGGAGCTGCTCTGCAACCTGAGTTTGTAACTGGAGAGGTTCACCAGGTTCAGCTGAGAGAAGGGTTAAGGCTGCACACAAACAAAACGATCTCACCTCCTGACAACCAGAGTCTGACAGGGTTTAACGGGAAGGGTCAACAGTGAGCAGGCGCTCAGAGGAACCAGCTGCTGAGGACAAACACCGTGCTAACGGGATCTAATTAACACAGAACAAAAAGCTCCAGCAAGCTGGAATCCCCATCTGATCCAGAAGGTGCCACACTTCCTGCAGCTCTTTCACAATAAAGGTCTCTGCAGGTTAGGAAGCTGCAGCTTCTTCCAGGCAGACCAGACGACAAGAGAACGAGTAAAAACACCGTGCAGCTTTGCTCAGAAAAAAGTAAAGAAAACATTAAAAGCAAAGTTTAAATATCAGTGTTTGATCTGAGTTTCAGGTAAACTTTTACTCTGTTTTCAGCTTATTTTTCATCTTCAGCGCAAAAGCAGAGAAATCAATCAGGTCATATTTCCCCTACATCCATCCTATTAATGGGAATATAGCAGTAAAACATAAAGGAGGAGAGCAAACATCCAGTGAGCTCCTGCAGCTGATCCCTTCATCGCTCCGTTTGCTGAGGTTCGCTACCGGTCAAAACATTCCTCTCTTTTCGATGGCAGCTTTTAACCAACCCTAAACTCATAAAGCAACCTTTACGTGACGCCGTAACCATGACAGCAGTCCAGCAGGTTTCCTCAGTCTGTTGTTTGGTGTGTCTTTTTTGCAAAAACTTTCCTGAAGAAGCTGATATGATGCTAATATAGGAACAGTTTCTTTCCCAAAACTGTGAAAACAAAGCGAAGGATGCTTGGTTTCATTTCTTAAGTGTTTTAAATCTGAGTCTGTAATAAATGTGCAGTTTAAACCAGTGTCTTTTGGTCACATAATGATAGAGAAATGTTTGATTCTTGCAGGTTTTTAAATGCAACTTTAAATATTCTGATAACAATTTAAATGACGGAGAAAAGAACAAAATACTATTTAGAACAAAATGAATCAGAGATCATCGAATTCCTTCAAAGGAGTTTCTACAGTAAGGAGAGGCGCCTGATAGCTGCCTGACTCAAAAGTTTAATGAACATTTAAAGATAAAAATGGAAATATGTTTAAAGAAGCAATTTTACAGAAATTCTCAGAGAAACTACAAAAAACACAAATATTGTAAATTAAATAGAATTGATTTTAAAATAGCTTTCTTTAAGCAAAGCCATACATTTTGGATTTTATCAAACTGAACTTTGAAAAGGTTTTTTTTTATGCTTTTGGAGAAAAGTCAGCCATTAAAATTAAATGTTATTTGACCTGTTTTGTTATTTATCTGATTATATAATAACTGTTGCACAAAAAGATCCACATCATGTAAGATTAAATGTTATCGTGCAGCATTCCCAATAAATAAAGATCGCTCTGAAATTAAGGCTAACAGAGAATAACTGTTATTATTGTCAGAATAACAGCAGAAGCTCAAAGAAGTCTTTTAACAAAATAAAAGCTTTTAATTTTTTCAGATTTAAAGCAGAACGTTTGAATATTTTCTAAATAACCAACAAAAATAATTGAGATTCTTATAATAAAGGAGAAAATATATATTTTAAGCATGAAAGGATACATTTTAAATATTTTCAGAATAAAAACTGAATTGAAACTGAAAGAACTGAAACTGAATATTTTCAAAATACAACAGAAAGAAAAGGAAGTTTTCAGAATAGAGTACCAACAAAAACTCAGTATTTTTTGGTATAAAAGTACAGGTTGTTCAGGTCCTTTCAGAGTAAGAGTCTAAACGTATGAACACTAATCAAATGACAGCAGAGATTCTTATGAATACTTTCAAAATAAAAGCATAAAGGGAATATTTCTTCAAGTCAGAATTAACTCATTAAAATGGTATCACCACAGACCAAAACTCAGCTAAATGTTTTCAGAATAAGAGCAGAACCACAGATATCCCATTTTTCAGAGTAAGAGCAGAAACTCACATGGATGTTGCGCAGCTTCTTTCGGCCTCTCTCCAGTCCGTTCAGCAGCTTTAGTTCTCCTCCTGCTGGCCTCAGCAGCTGATCGTCAGCTGACAGAGTTTTCCTCAGAGCCACCCGCTCACCTGCTGTCCACACAGGTGTCACCCTGTCCTTCTGACCCAGTGGGAAGCTCCTCCCACTAAACCCTCTTCCTCTGGCTCCACCTGCAGCCATTCTGGAAGGAGGATCAGGTGACCAGAATTTGCGCTGCACAGAACCTGGAGGATGGAAACCGGAGAAGAATGGTGGGTACTTTACACCACACACACACACACACACACACACACACACACACACACACACACACACACACACACACACACACACACACACACACACACACACACTCGTTCTGCTGTATGTAATGAGGACCATGTTTTGACTCCCAATGACTTTTATTGATTCTTAGTCATTTTCAACCCTTTTTATGCCCTAACCCTAAACCTAACCATTACCGATGCATACCTCTCCCTAACCGTAACCCAATGGACACCTTAGCCCCAAACCTAACCATTAGCAATGCATACCTCTCCCTAACCGTAACCCAATGGACACCTTAGCCCCAAACCTAACCA
>NW_015150518.1:889116-891445 GCF_000732505.1 Cyprinodon variegatus | reverse complement strand
CCCACAACATGCCATCTTCCCTGAAAATGGCCCCACAATGGATTAAAACAAGAGCAGACCCATTTTTATTAGAATAAGGATCTCTTGTTTAATAAAATGACAATTAATTTCTGAGGTTCTAGTTTATTCTTCAAAGAAACATCATATAAAGACAAAAGACTCATTAATACTTTCAAATATAAACAATAATAAAGAAAAAAAACATCTTTTTTTTAAACGTTAGCTTATAATAAAAGCCTCAATCATTGTTTTTTAAAAGAGGAACATTTGTTTTTTTGCTTTTTTGAACTTCATTTCCCAGAAATCTTGAAAGGTAAAACCTGCAGCAGGGAGATAGAAATTTTAAAAAGTGTTCGGGTTAAAACGAAGCGATCCATGCAGACAAAAGCTTGAGATTAAAGTTCTGACGTTGTCAGAAGCTGCAGCTGCTTCAAGAGGGTTTGAATTTCACTTCATGGATGCTTGCATGTTTGTTACGTGTGAGCGTATGTGTGAGTCAGGTGATGCTCTGCACAGCAGGTGACTGCCTGAGCTGCTGCATCAAAACTGCATGAGGCTCTCTGGGCGTGTTTGCACAGGAGGGCACTGATCCTGCTCCACACTTTAGAACCCAGCCTCATTCAGTTCAGAGAAAAACTGGTTTAAGAAAATCCTATTTTACTCCGGTCATTCTGCAGAATTTAAGAAAGGAGCAAAAGACGTTGCATAAAAACCCAAAAATTTGTAAATAAATATTCAGATGTGAAGCTATGTAACACCTGACTGATAAGAATTTAGCTGAGTCTGCCTCAGTCAGGGGAACCACAGTAAAAGACTTTGCTCTGTCTTTCTCTGGGAGAAGCTCAAATGTTCCCAGGCTTTAAAATGAGCTGACCTGATCAGAACTTATTTCAGGAACCAAAGGCTTAAAACTCATAGCGACCATTAATCCTGCTTGGTGCGACAGTAAAGCATTCGACTGAATCCATTTTTGGATTAGCTTGACCTCAAAGGACGCAGACATCCTTCCTGATCTATCTTCCATAGCTATCCATCTTCCTGATAGCTATCTCTATAGTTCTGCTGCTATAGGCTTAGACTGCTGGAGGACATAGGGACCCCTTTTTCACCGTTCTGCTTCATTCTATCTCTATTCTCCCACTCTGCAGAATCTGTAGAGACACCCAAAAGCATTAGGAAGACTATATTAGGTCTCCATCAGTCAGGTGGAGAACGTTACACAGAGCAGGGAATATTGTTTTGCTGATATAATCCTTTAAAATCGATAAAATATTTACAGAAAATCCTGGATGGGATGAGAAACGTCTTCTAACTTGAAACAAAGTCCAGTGGATTGTTTAACTTTTTTTGGAATATCCAAGCAATAATGAATTGGAAAGTTCGTTTTCAGCGATAAGATAGAAGGAAAACTGTTCAAGCAGAGCAACCCTTCCTAACTGGTTGCAACATTTAGTGATCAGGTCTGCAAAGCCTGCACAGCAGCTGCTGGTGATACAGCATGGAGGTAGAGCTATGAATGATTGATGAGGAGGAAATCTACCTGACAGACACACCGCTGACACAAACACACCACCACTGTTCACCAAAACCCCGGCTGCTCTTTAAACGCTGAACAGAGATGTAAGAGTTTTAGAAAAAATACAAAAATAAAACTCCTGCTGGTCGTCCTTCTTGGTTCTTTCCCTCTTTAGCAACCATAAAAAATGAAACGGACTTCCTCCAAGTTAAGCCTTTTTCTCTAAATCTAATCCAGACTACTGACTCTAATGTTGTGGATTTCTCTTCCACCTGATGTTTACCTCTCTGTGAGGCAGGTTGGTTTTCTGAAGAATGCTCCATCCGCACTAATTCATCCCTGCTCAGGTCTTTAGCTTTATTGCTGAATGTTTGCATTCAGCCTGCATTACCATGGCAACCAGGCTCCTGAGTCAAACACTTTTCCTAATCTCAGCGATAGAAAACCTGTGGAGAAGTTTTATTAAAGTTCAGTGAACCTTCAGGACCTCAGAATCAGCCAAGGACAGAAAATTAACTTGTTTAACCTGAAGGTTCAGTTTATCTCAGCCTGTATCAATAATCTAAGATCATAAACTTAAATCTTTCATAGATAATAGTTTTATTGGTAAGAAAGAATTCGAGAAAGCAACAACCGGTCTGCCTCTACAGCTTTAGGAATTAATGACTATGGTGGCTGAGAAGTGCAAAACACATTTACAATTCAAAAACACATTAACAAATAAAAAACAAAATAACATTTGAAGAAACAAAATTATATTTTATGAAACAAATGTATTTTTGAAAAAAAAAGTTTTTAAAAACAAATTTACAT
>NW_015150518.1:879020-886448 GCF_000732505.1 Cyprinodon variegatus | reverse complement strand
TTGCTTTACAAAGCTTTAGGCTCTACTGAAGGTCTGTGAAAGTCCATTATCGTAGCACTTTATCCTAGAAATGAAGAACAGCGGTAAGTGAAGTAAATCACTGCTGGATGGGGCATATCAAAGCTTGCCTAGGCTCCACCTCATTGGGCAGAGCTGACTCTGACATGATAAACTAAGAATGACTTGAAAAATATCCCCAATGTCATGAGTGCAGATTGGCTTTACGATAAAACAAGATCAAGTTTAGGAAATTAATTGAGGTTAAAATGGGGAGGGAAGGATTTCAAATGAATAAAGGACTAAAGCTATAGTGGAGGATGTTCTTTTTCCGAGTGGATCATCTCAGTCAGTGGTCCTCCTAAATGTCAATCATTCTGGTGATATGTTTACGTAAGGCTGTCCTACATGCTGGTCCCCATTTTCACTTGCAACAAGTGGTGAGTCTGACATAGTAGAACAATTGCAAATCTTCTTTTGGAAAGTAAGCTTGTATGAGCGATGCAAACAGCAACTGTTAAACAGAGCGTGCACAAGGAGAAATGGGCTTGTGAACGCTCTCTAATGTGTTTAATAGGCGTTCCCTCTCTGAAGCGGCTGGAGAGGGATAATCCTCCACTATACCTTTAACTGGGAGAGGAGCAGTGTTCCCAGTACAGGTCCCTGAGTGAAACCGTCTTTTCTTTTACTGAAATCAGCAGTTTTTGCTATTTAGGTAGAAACCAAGAACAAAATGGGAACAAATTACACAAAATGATGAAAACCTTGGAGGTATTTCTAACCTTCGGAGTTCCAGTGGAGTCCTCCGGGACTGGCAGCAAGTCGACGCCGCTTCCTGATGCTGACACCACTGCTGGAATTAGAATCTCTGACTGTTGGCCCTGAGTTTGTCTGTGGAGCCCCAATAGGGGTAGAGGAGAGGATGGGCAGGAGCGGCGTAGACAGGAAAGTCGCCTCCTTTCCAAGAGCAGGTGTGAGGAACGTCAGATCTCTCTCCAAGGACCTGCAAGGAAAATAAAGGCAAGTAATCTTTTTATTGCAGCTGTTATAGGGAGTGTTGGCCTAGTGGTTTGAGTGGTGCGCTTGTGCCGGGTTCCTGAGAAAGACCCTTAAGCCCCCACTGCTCCCCGGACGCCACACAATGGCAGAACACTGCTCCCCATGGGTTAAAAGCAGAGGGTGAATGTCGCCATTGTGGGACAATAAAGGGATTTCCATATGGTAAGCCATTATAATACAACTCCCAACTCGTCACATATTGACACTCCCCTGCGTGTCAGATACTGACTCGATGGGGATACCCCTGATGCAGGTCCTGCATCTGCTGCTACGTCCAGCCATGGTTCCTGGTCACAAAGCCCTGCCTTATTGAGAGCAGTACTACGGTTTAATACACATAATAGCAAAAATCCATTGATCAAAACCAAAACACTATCTCTCCAGCGCCTCTTAGACAAGAGCCAAAAACCTGGAGAGACATCACTGGTTTTGTGGCCGCAGCCGAAGCATTACGTTGCTGATAGGGCTGCAATGAACGTATGATTGGTTGCAGGTCAAACACCAGATGACCTTAACAGAGGGAACGCTGCAAAACTTAAGTTGCCAAACACTGAGATAAGAAGGGAGGATGCTGAACTGAAAATCAAAGGTCTTCCCACCAAGAATGCCAGAGAATTATTACTGTATTTCTAAAGACGTTCAAGAAGGTGTCAAACATCAAGACCGATTGTAGTGGACTCCTACAGTCTCTGGCTGCAGCAAACAGACAAAGTACCAAACACACCACTCTGTAGATCGAAGTGGTTCGATTTGGATTAATGACCAGTCATCTAGCTTCTCATCTGTCGCTTCCCCCCCCCCAATGACACATGATGCAGTTCAGAGACTAGAGACGATGTGTTCTTTAACCAGCCTTTGGAAGCACTTCATCATGATGGGAGTCAGAGCGACAGGCCGCTAATCATTGAGGGAGGTGACCTGATGTCATGATGTGTTTAAAGGTCCAAAGATGCAGATAACCACTCAGAGAGCAAGGCAAAGGTTTAACTGGTTTATTGAGGAAAAGGTAGAAGGAGGTAAACTGGAACTCAAAGAACTGGTGAGCAGGAACTAGGAAGCCTAGAGAGGATATGACAATGATTAGTTCAGGGATCGTGGGAATCTTGGATGCCGTAAAGATAATGTTAGTGAGGGACTCGCATTTGGGGTGTCTCTTCTCTCACTTTGAATCCAGTAATTGTGGTTGATCCAGAGAAGAGAGGACACGTTGAAAAGTAGACAGGTAATTATTCTTTGGACCTGGAGGAGCAATGGAGAGGACTGTCATTTAGATTTCCAGGAGAACTTGAACGGTACATGTGGAGATTTATCCCCTGCTCAGTGTGAAGCTCTAACAATCCATTCAAGGGAAGAAGACCCAAACATCCAGTTTGTAGCCCCTGCTCAATGTGAAGCTCAAACGATCCTTCCAGGGGGAGAAGGCCCAACATCCAGTTTGCAGGGTGACTTCCCAAAACTGGCAAACACTCTGGCCTCGAGGTAGTGACAGTCCACTGCTTAAGTACTCCTCCAGATAATGATCCAAAGAGCCGCAGGTGTGCAGGGAGGACCAACAAGGGCAGGGTGCCACCTGGTGGTGGAGGGAGAGACAGACGCAAAACAGACCACAGAAACTGGATTCCTGACAGCTGAGGCTTTTTTGGGACTGGAATGATGGAGGCAGACTGGAAGCATGCTGGCACTACGGATTGGTCCAGCTGAGAATAAAGACTCCAGCCTCCTCAAAGACATAATCGCATATGAAACTTGGAAATGGTTTTTCTAAAATGTTCTCATTGAGTTAGTGGGATGTCTTGGTGCAGAAACAAGCCCCTTAGTGTTTGATGTCTCCTCTAAAGATGATGTCTCTTCCTTTAAATCTATGTCTCTGTATGAGTTTCAGAAAAATATAGATGTTTGAAAAAGACTTTCAAGTCTTTGTGGTTGTTTGCACGATCATCCAGTTATTTCTGTGATGCTCAAAAGATCTTCAGAGGTTTGATCATCAAACAAAATAACTCTTAACCCTTTTAAATAAATGTGATTTCCTATTAAAATAATAAAAAAGGAATATTATATATTTTCAGAGAGATTTTAGGACAAAGGTCTGCAACCTGCAGCTCCAGAGCCACATGGTGGCAAAAATGTATAAAATATACTATAATAAATGCCGGTATTAAAAGCTTTAGTGTTATTTATAAGATGGAAAAGACACATTAAAAGAACCAGAAATATGTTTTAAGGGCCATTTTTTTAATTAGCTTGGAATTTATGTGTCTTAATATCATTTAAAAAGCTGAAAATACATAAATTGTTAGTTGTTAAAGATGACAACTTATTTCCTATACATGATTATAAATAAAAATAATAAATAGGCAGTTTTTTTTTAAAAAGTTATGCTAGATTTTGCGACTAAACAAGTTTTACTTGGTAGGACTCAGAGCAAAATGGCTATTTGGATATGAAATGCAGATCCCTGTTTTAGGATAATGAGGAAAATCAGCTAACATGACTAAACCTGCACAGTTCAAATCCTACACAGACCTACACAGTTTCTAAGTTTTTAAGTTCTGCACTAAAAGGCCAGCATCTGCATAATTAAACCCTAGACTATGAATCAAAAGGTAAGCGCTTCAGGAAACACGCTCAGCATGAGTCACCTGTCCTCTGAAACCACGTAGCTGCGACTCCTCCATGATCCCCTCAACCGACGCTTTCCTTTATTCCTCCTCCTCAATAGAACATCCAGCAGTTCGGACCAACTGCGCATCTCAGACTGAATCCATCATGGGCCCATAAAGCATCGGACCCAGCTGGGAAGGAACACCACGGCTCCCAGGTGAATGGTGCTGAACAGCGGTGTTACCTTACCTCACTCTGTGTGTGTGTTAATCGAGGAAATCGAGAGTCAAGTGCTTCAGATATCAGACTTTATCTGGCGTGACGTTAATGAGTGGAAAGTTGGAAGTGGATACGCTGCTGTGAAAATATTTGCACCATTACAGATTTCATCAGTTACCTCCCTCTGACTCTTTAATGTTTGAAATCATCAAACTAATTGATGAACCAAGGCTCATTTAATGGCCTGCAGAATTAAGACCTTACTTAAAAAGAGCCGCTATGCTAACAAAGGAGGCTGTAAATTTGTCAAAGTGAGACATCAAGCCCCTCAGTATTAAACACGAATCACTCTTGATGGGTAACAGAGTTAGTTCTGTGATTAGGGACTCAACTGGACCCCAATTAGAGCTCTTTTCACAAAGATAGAGATCATAAAACAAAAGAGAACTTTCCTGGTAGAACTGGTCTATTCAAATTATTCTAAGAGGTCATTCATAACTCATCCAGAAGGTAGAAACAGAATCCAGAAAATGACTCAACGGCAACAAGAAAGATATGAGGCAAAAATGGCCTCCATGGAAGATCTAGAAGGAAAGGCTACTGCTAATAAAATCGAGAACCGGCGCAGGTTATCCTGAGCTATCTCTATAGTTCTGCTGCTATAGGCTTAGACTGCTGGAGGACATAGGGACCCCTTTTTCATCATTCTGCTTCATTCTATCTCTATTCTCCCACTCTGCAGAATCTGTTAGTTCAATCTCTAACGTTCTGCTCTCTCTGCTTTTTCTCATAGTAGCTTCATCTGGTCTGTTCCTGTTTGGCTGTGACTCCATCCTGGAGAGAAATATCAGCTGTGCTGCTGCCATCAACACCTTTGTTTCTAGATGTTGGAGCTTGGCCTGTTTTCCAGTGTAGTCCTGTTTCTCTGACTGTGACTAACTGGATGTGCTCTCTTCATCCTCTGACATGGGAGCTGGCTCGGAGCTCGTCTGCCTGGCTGTGTGTTTCCTGGACGGGGCCGCCTGTGGAGCTGGTTGACAGTTGCCTTTTGTATCTATGCTTCTTTTTCTATGTCTGCTTCTGTGTCCTTGAACCCTCTGAAGGAGAGCATCCCTCTGCATGTAGTGAGGTAATGCACCATATCATGAAAATAACACCTTAAACCAAACATGTTGGTGGTCTGAGGAATCCTTGGTCACCAGTTACTGACCTTTGGTCAATAACTGAAGTCAGAATATTAAATCAGAGCAGTCTATCTCAGAATGGCTCAAAAAACACACTAAAATCCCATTTCTACTACTGTCTGAAAGCCGAATCGTTCGGACCGAGCTTGGATCAGTTGACCGTGCCAATCTTGGCCCCTTACAACCCTTTCCACACCACGCTAGCACGGTAGTGAAGATCCTCGCCTCGTAGTGAAGATCTACGGTACTACGGCTCTCTAGAGTGAAACAAGAAAATCAACATGGCGGCGCCCGCAACATTCAGGAAGTTTGGTTATAATTGTGATATTCTGTTGTTTGTGGAGAGTCAGGGGAAGAAGGCAGCCTTTGCTGAAAACTTGACAGAGTCGCTTTTGGGAAGTGGATACGACAAACGATGGTCTAATCAGGGCTTCCAGATGCAGAATCATCACTGGAAATCGTGCCGCATGTTAGGAAAGCTAGGATTTTATTAATGATTACGGAGGCTGACTGTAAGGAGATGATGGTGTCTGCTCATGCGTTCTTTATCTGAGAACTGAGCCAGAACTGAACCGCGCCGAGCCCGACTGATGAACTAGGACCATGTTAGAGCGGTTTGGTCGTATCTGCCGCAGTCCGGTTCAGTTGTGCGTGCCATTTAAACTCAATAGTTATCTCTGTTACCGCGCTCAGCACGGTTTCTGAAGGGTGGTGGAAATGGGGCTTATATAAGCCAAAAAAATAACATGGCTTCCAATGTTCCAATCTCAATGAAAACCTTCTTAAGTGGCTGGAATAAAAAACTTCTGTCCCAGAGATCCTACCCACTGGTGGGCCTCTCTGGCCACATGTTGGACGGAGCGGCACAGCACAGATTTAACTGATGGGGGGGGGGGTACTTTTAAACACAGAGCCTGGTCAGTCTGAGCCGCTGATTCTCCATTAATGAATATAATCATCTTTGAATGTTAGAAGTGATTTTCTTAATCATCTATGTCTGATATTGAAAAAGAATCATTGGAAAAACCCAAGAATGGAAAAAAGCACGAGAAATTTCTTTAAACATCAGGAGATGAAGAAGGCTCTTTGATCCATCCTGAAGCACATGAAGTATTAATGTCGGATTTCTGAGTTTATAGACGAACTTCTCACTCAGGCAGCATTTTAAAAAACGGAAGCATCAGTCAAGCGGCTCTGCCTGCAGAATTTCTAAGACATTCCAGACTGATGTGTCTGAAGACCTTCCTAATGACCAGACTTCCTTATAATCCCTTTCCTCTACATCTATAAACACCAGCGCTTTCCCTGGGGGCTCCTGCCGCCGTCGCAGAGCTTATCTCTTCTGCTGGAACTGCCATCTCCATGATGCCTTTATGAGGAACAACGTTCCTGCTGGTGGACAGAGGAAGGCGAAGCTTTAAACGTTAATAACTGCACCAGAGTTATTTCTACACCCATCTCTGCTGAGGTTCTGTTGTTTTCTCTATTTAACATCACCAACATGGAGCCCTAAGAGTCTCTATGCACAGATTATTTTCATTGTTCTCAAAATGAAGGAAAACCTCCAACCTAATGGTAGAATGAGGAAGAGGAGGAGAACTCTCCCTGGTTGAGGGAATCATATCACTAAGAGCCCATCACTGATTTAGATTAGGAATTAAAGTCTGCTGGGAAACCACAGAAGCTTTTAGGTCATTTTATAGCTTTTTACTGGGAACCAGTTTACCCAGAAAGCTGCTCCTGCTGCTCTAGACTCTCCTGTTGACTCAGAGTTCATTCCTCATCTGTCTGGTTTTCAGGAGGCGTCAGTTTAATTCTCTGACATCAGCCTCCAGCAGAGCAGCTCACCACAGATTCCTTCTGGTCACGGATGAGTCATGAAACTGGGAAACAGGAGTTCTACTGGAAAACCAATGTTTCCAGGGATAAGATGTTCAACCAAACAGGGACAACTGGAGCTGACCGGGTCTAGACATACATCTACGACATGTTCTAGACTTCAGCAGGTTTTAGAATGAGACTGGAAGGAGCCGCTGTCCTGATTTCCTCCCTTGAACCACATTTGGTGCTGATTACATCCAGACTTGTAAAATCCAGAAGTTGTTTCCTCCCTGAACATCTGCTTGACCTCCTCCTACATGCAGGTTGTTCCAGAGAACAGCTGGACTTCCTTCCTGTCTTGTACAACAAATGAGTTTTTCAGTCTCCTTATTGGACTCTCAATCAGGTTCTGTTGATGAGCGGGTTTCTCAGATCGAAAGCAGAGAATAAGAGGATGTCAGGAAGCCTGATGTAGTCCTGTTTCTCTGACTGTGACTAACTGGATGTGCTCTCTTCATCCTCTGACATGGGAGCTGGCTCGGAGCTC
>NW_015150518.1:875916-878115 GCF_000732505.1 Cyprinodon variegatus | reverse complement strand
CCAATCACATTCACTGTATTCACTCCTGTAAAGTCGGGCACCACTCGGGAGAACTAAGAAATGCAACGTTTGGACCAGCAGCTTCCCTACGACTTTAATTTTCTGTGTGACTGAAGTAACTGTGGTGACTGTGATGAGGATCTTCATTAAATAAAATAAAACTCTTAATCCACCCGTCCAGACTGGCTGAGTAATTCAGGTGCTGGTGAGCTGCTACAGTGAAAAGTCGAGGCTTCGGTGAGTCAGTGAGACGTTTGGGGCTTTGCTACACGACTAATAACCAAACCACTGAAAGGTGTCTGACTGCAGGATTCTCCACCATCTCAGCACCTGAAACTGACTCCTTTTTTCTAAATGTTCAGTCGATGAGTGAAACCGGACAGCAGCAGCGGGTTCACCTGAGCAGAGAGTCTCCTGGCTCGCTGCAGATGGAGCGCCGGGAGATGGAGGCTGCAGACGATGAAGAGGACATGGTCGGCGAGTTGGAGGAGTGGTTGGATGATAAGGTGGAGCAGGAGGAGCAGGTGCGGTTCATGTCCAGCGGCCTGGACAGCAGGACGGAGGACGGCATGCACAGCCATGTCTCCAGGTCCGAGAACTTGGAGTAACTCAGCATCTCCAGAACGCTGCCGGACAGAGGAGGAAGAAGATGCGTTGAATCGCTGCGCTAACAGCAGGTGCTCTGGATTCTAGGATCTCGCTCACCTCTCCTCTCCCACGCCTGGGATTTCATCGTTCTCATCAGCTGTCTGGAAGATGCAGGACGTCCTGGATTCTCGGGACGCCACCAGAATACAGGAGTTCTCAGAATCCACAGACATCTTCAGCCATTTCTGTGGAGGTCAGGAAAAAAATGCAAAATAATGACTCTTCTCCCAAAATAAGAAAAAAACAAACAGAAATCCAACACTGTAAAAGCAATGATGTTACATTATCTTACAGCACTGTCTGTCTTCTAATCGATCAAACACAAAAAGAGGTTTTAACTCTGTCCCTACAAAAAGCCAGGAAGCTAAATCTGATGCTATGTTCATGCAAAACACATCCTCAGCATCAATAAAGCTCCTGCTGCTTCATCTCTGATCCTCATTAAGGTCAGACGTCCAGTAAAGTGAGTCCAGAAGCTTCTGCTGCTTCATCTCTGATCCTCATTAAGGTCAGACGTCCAGTAAAGTGAGTCCAGATGCTTCTGATGCTCCTGTGTTCAATGCAGAGAGCAGCTTTGCTATATTAGCTGTGATCAGCGGGTAGAAAGTAGTTAGAATCTATGTTGAAGTGAGAAAGTCCTCCTGAAAACAGGTGGACTCACTAAATCTTGAGTCTGATCTGATGAATGCGTTTAATCTAGTGCTGCTTATATTCAATCCTTCAGACTAAGTTATTACCTTAAAAAACGTATTTATCAGTAAATCATATATGATAGCATGTTTTTTCTAACTTTATGGGCTGTTTATTGTCCGCTCAGTCTATCCAGACTTTAACCAGGGCCTTGGAAACCATTCGGTGACGGATTGTGGATCCTTTAAACGGACGATCGGGCATCTTCATCCATCTTTCTGCCTCAAGCTTCATTTTGGTTGGTGTTTGAGTTTAAAAAGCCTTTAGTCGACATAATGTTGTCAGACGGGAACATTTCATGGCTGTTAAGGGTTTTCCAGACGAATTAACGCCTTAACAAACGTTCACCTAATAAATTAAATAAAATGCTCAGCTTCAAGTGGGCAGTTCCACCTGCTACGAGGTGCTATGAGGTGGAACGTCGGTGCAGTGGGATGTGATCCGATTTTCACATTCAAGATGGCTGCCACTTGCATCAACAGCAGCGAAACTACTGTTCACCCTTTTATAGGCATTCTTTATAAATTATTAAAAAAAGTCCGTCATTCTGGGGCTTTTTGTAATTGTTTAGAAGACAATTATGTTTGACTGCTCAGAAAGTCTTTTTGTCATTGATAAGGTATTAACAGTGACCATGTTGGAGAAAATATTGATCTCTGAGGGGAAAAACTGGAATCAATTTACCTCTGAGATTAAGTCACTGGAACTTGTAAAATTGAAGTTTCTGAGGATCATTGAATGCACCATTTCCGTCTGTGTGTAAACAGCTACTTTTCTAACTTCCAGTAGCAGAAAGCTGCGTTACTGATGCTGTTTATGGAAATAAGTAGAGCCTAAGTTTGGTTAACCTTTAAATTACTT
>NW_015150518.1:870521-874916 GCF_000732505.1 Cyprinodon variegatus | reverse complement strand
GGGATCATGATCCTCCCTCTGGACAGACTTCATCCAAACTGCTCTGTGTCCTCAGCTTCTGGACGCACTGGCAGATGTAACCAGATTCACCTGAATGTCATGCAGACAGAAAATGCAACCTAGACAGCAGGAGGTTGCTGCTCCTCTGAGGGGAACTAGTTGGAAATGACTGTCAACTTGTTGCAGAAATAATCAGCTGTTGAGCCACATTGACTTTATAAAGTCAGTCAGACAGGACTATCGAATGTTGCCATGGTAACCACCAAGTAGTTCAGAGCCATTTAGATTTAACCGAAAGTTAGAGATGAGAATAAGTCGTCTTAATGGAATCAGAAGCTGCTTTAAACTGGAGCAGAAAGTCAAAAAGCTGCGACTCGACCGACCAATCAGAGAGTTTCTGGCAAAAATAACATTTAAACCCACAATTATGCTTCTTCCTCAGTCAACTGAGCTTCAGCTCCACAGATGCTTGAAGGGACCGAACCCAAACTTTACCGTTTATCCCTTTCTTCCTCTGCAGAAACAATGTCTCCTCTTCTTCTTTCTCGCCTTGTCTTCCAAAGAGCAGAAACATGCACAGGCCGGCCTCCGGCCTGGGAACGTCTCTAGGTCCCGGCCCGTTTAAAACATCCCAAAAATACAGGCTGCAGAGCAGCAGAGAGAGCTCACGTTTCACTGTGGTTAACGCAGAGCGGCGAGTCCCACATCTGGAGGGAGTGAGCCCCATCTGCCTCCCACCCTGTTCCTATTGGACCATCAGCTGGGAGGAAGGAGGTTCTACTGCTGCTGCAGGAGGGAGGAGAGAGCGAGGAAAGGATCAAAAGAACAAAAATGGGACATAAAAAGAGGAAAGGGAGGATAAAACCACAGGAAGAGATATGCTGTGTTTATGTTAGCTTGTTGTCAGATTTACATCCATTCACACACCTTAAGGACATCAGCAAAGCATCAAGGCTTAACAGAAGTAAAAGTTTGTTTAAAGCAGTTCTGTCCTATAGGAGGAGTGGGAACAAACAGGAAGCAGAAAAGAAAGCAGGAACTGTCAGATTAGAGGAACAGAAAATGTAGGATGAGATGGAAAGAGACCAGGAGAGGAAAAGAGAAACACCAGAGGAACAAAACAGTGAAAGAAGTGAAACAGAATTTTTAAAGAGAGAAACGCAGAAGAGGGATAAACGAGATGTTTTCTCTGCTGGCGATTCGATCAAACAGGAAGGAGGCTGTTTATGATCCAGATTATCTACAGTTTTTACCAGGAAGCACCACAAATACCATCCCTGCTCCAGAGCCGAAGATTCAACTTTACGGCGGCAAACAGAGAGAACAGATGGGATCATTCCAGATCAATTATTGCTCTGATGAAACGACGCTGCATCAGTCAGAGCATTCAGAGCTGGAACAGTTAAACATGTTTACATCACTAAATGAGACGACCTCATTAAGCTTCAGACGATGGAAGACGCCTTCTTCCCATTCTGCTCTGAGATGTGGAGGGGAGATATTTACTTCCTAGATGCTGTTCTTTAGGACAGATGTGTAAATAAACAGGGACCAGAATAGCTCTGGGAATGAGATGGTCCACAGACAGCATCCTAACGAAGCCTCTTTGTTCAAAGTTTGCCAAACTGTTTCCGACTTCCTTTAGTTCAGATAAGGTGGTGATTTATGTCTGTTATGAAGAGGGGTCAAAAAACAAACTTTTTTTCCAGGTTAACCTAATATCAAACAAAGAAGCTAAAGTTAAATGCTGCTATAGGCTTAGACTGCTGGAGGACATAGGGATCCCTTTTTCATCATTCTTGACGGGGCCGCCTGTGGAGCTGGTTGACAGTTTCCTTTTGTATCTATGCTTCTTTTTCTATGTCTGCCTCTGTCTCCTTGAACCCCAGTGGGCCTCAGCTGATCATAAAGATCATAAAGATCAGCTGAGTTTCCAAACATCATCATCCACCTGCTGACCTCACTGCTGTGCTGCTTCCTGATGTTCACAATAATGACTCACAAACCTTAAAGCGTCCATCCTAGTGAGTCAATAGTGAACGCCTGTAGGATGTATTTCTAGACTTACTTTATGAAGATATGTTGCTTATTAATTCTTGCAAAGCCCCGTCCTCCTGAAGACGATAGAATAGAATCTACTTTATTGTCCTCTAAGGGAAATTAGGCCCAGGTGAGCAGAGCACAGTAGTACCTGCCATCAGAAATACATACGTATGAAAAACTAATACCAGCTAAAAACGCACACATCTATTACAAACACATCCTCTAAAGAATTAAAATAGAAAACAACAAGCAGACCACAGTTATTGCATTCCTCTTTCTCCCCTTATAGATCTATTTCAAATGTTGATGGAGGTGGATATAAAGGAGCATTTAAAGCAGCTCAGTTTGGTTTTGGGATTCTGAACCTTCTGAAGGGAAGTTTGTATTCCTGATGAAGGATGTGGGACGGGTCCAGCAGGCGCCTGCCTGAGTACAGACTGAAGGCAGAGCTGTTCTGTCCTCCCATCACCTTCATAGCAGTCTGTACCAGGAGCTGAGACTGACTGAGTGGAGAGACCGCCGAACCCTGAGGATACTCTCATCACTGCCTGATAGAATAATGATAATTAAACTTTATTACCGCACAGAACTTTTTGCCTGAGTCACGTTTCAGTTTTACACCAACAATCTGTTTGGCCAAAGAGACGTTTCCCTGAATCAGAGGGAGCTTCCACTTGCTGGTTTCAGACCCTGGTTTTACGGAGTAGTCACGGTGGTCCACTGTGGAACGCTAAACTGCACTGGATCCCAGGATCCTATAGCGACGCTCCAGTTTGGAGAGTTTAGGCTGAATCTCAGCTCCTTCCTGGACCACAGACTGAAGGTTGGTCATTGGGAGTGTTGACCTAGAGGGTTAGAGCAGTGTGCTTGTGCTCTCCCTGATTAACTACTTTGAATATGACTTTCTGACAGACATGGGCAATGTGGAGTCAACAAGTCATCTCCATGTCATGTATTTAATCTACCCAGCCAATTAACCAGGTGAATCCAATCTGCACAGGTTAATTCATGGTGAAGATTGGACTCACCTGCTTCAGTGGCTGGGTAGAACAAAAACATGACTGCTTTGTACTCATTTTGTTTTCCTGTGGAATTTCTAGATTGTTCTGAACTGGACTCGCCTTCAGTTGATCTCTGCTTTTTCCGCTTTCTCTAATTTTTTGACTCTACTATCTTCCAATCTTCTTCGTTTTCACTATTTCCTTCTTCCATCGCAAAAGAATCGCTTCCTGTTTGCTCGCTACTCACGGCCCATGACTTAGAAACACTCGCCCACTCAGTGCTGCTCTGCTGCTGCATCCCATTTTATACCAGCTGCTCTAATTAGCCTCATCATGTTCACCTGTTTCAGGAAATGAGATTAACAATTAGCTCTGATTAAAAAGCAATTATCCTGAGTTAATTTATCCTGCTTTTTCAAATTTAGGATTTTCAATCTGAGAACAAAGGTCTGTTTCACCAAGATAAGTTTGGATTATCTGAATATGCTGTTTTAATTAAGCTTCAACTCAGTTAAAGCTAGCCTGCTCCAGACCAGGCTAACAGCCGGTGTTCTGTCAGACCAGCATACCCGTAGTAATAACCCGTAACCCGTAATAACCATTTATCCCTTTAGTTTTGTATGAAAAATAAACTTTAAACTACCTCAGCAGGTGTGCATCCCTTTAGTCATGTACAAAAAATCTATTTAATTACTTTTGTACTTCGTACTTTTGTACTTTGTGTTAAAACCTCCCAGTGTTTAATTTTGGCAGCTAGTTAGTGCATCCGTTCTCTGAAAAGAAGCAGAAGTTCTGAAAAGAGCATAAATTCTGTATTTATCATCTTTAAAGTTAATATATTGATGTGCATAATTAACCTCAAAGTTTGTTTTTGTTGTCAAATAACTGTTAATGTATGAAAAATTAACTACCTGAATCTGAGGCGCTTAAGCAGACAGTGGAGAATATAGCGGAGATCTTTACAAGTTTGAATAAAACAAAAAAACAAAACAAAAAACTCAAGCCTCTAGGATTTCCTGCTGTTCCGCATTTCACCACTAGATGTCACCATAGCTCAATGATAAAGGTTTTAGTTCTGATCCAGAGTCTAAATGAGGGTGATGTTGGCTGCGTTCGTATTCATGGGCTGCGTCCTCTGAAGGCCATTAAAGGCCTTAAAATGCGTCCTTCTTTTAGCCCGGTTTGGAGGACGGGTCCCTTTATTGTCCCACAATGAGGAAATTCTGGTGTTTACAGCTGAAAAAAAAAAAAGTTAGAAAAATGAGGACATTAGAAACATAATAATGAAGAATTAAAAGATAAACAATAAAATAGTGTCAAGTGCTTTAACAATATAAAACTGGAGAATAAA
>NW_015150518.1:868635-869798 GCF_000732505.1 Cyprinodon variegatus | reverse complement strand
ACTCTCCCTCTGGGATTAATAAAGTATTTCTGCTTCTGATCCTGAATGTGTAAAGTTTCTATACATCTATATAGGAAAGCGAGGCAGAAGCAGGTCCATGTGACCTGCTGACCCCACAGCCCACCTCCAGGGGCCGATCCACCATGTCTGACCTCTGAACTCTCCGCCTGTCAGCGGTTCTCTCTGCTCCACCTTGTCCTTTTCTGTTTTTCTGCTTCATCTCTGATCTTCTCAGTCTGGTTGGAGATAGATTCCCTTTTACTGACTTGTCAGTGACCTGCATCCCTCCTCATCCTTCCTCTGGTTTATTTGATCTGGTTTTTTCACATCCTGTCACTCCTGCTCCACTTGGCTTCAGCTGCTCTTCTCTTTAATAACATCCTGACTTTTCTCTGAGCCTAATAATACCAAACAGTCACGCCCTGCAGTCCCTCTCTGCTCAAACAAATCTGGAAGACTTTTAAAGTCTGCTTTAGTGTTTTCTGGGATCTAGAATCTGTTTCAGGATAAACCAGAAACTAAAGAAGAATCATCATTTAAAAAATTATCCTTTCATGTGAAATATATCTGCTGGAAGTTATTCTCCAACTATTAGACTGAAAGAAAACATGGAGCCAAAAAACGCATAGATCTGAAAGTTCAGAGCTTTAATATTTATGGTGCAGATATGCAGTATTGTTGGTTTGGTGTCATCAGTGTGATGGCGGTGGAGAAGAAGCTGCTGCAGAACCTGCTGGTCCTGCATTGAATGCTGTGAAGCCTCTTCCCAGAGGGCAGCAGGGAGAACAGTCCATGGTGGGGGGGTGAGGGGTCATTGATGATGTCACGGGCTCGGGACACGCAGCGCTTCGATGAAATGTCTTTAATGGGGGGAAGAGGAGCCCCCATTTGAGCAGGTAAGTTAGATAATTTACTAATAAAGACAGAAAGAAACGTCATTATTGATATCAAGTACGTTAAAGCTAACTGTCTTATTTTAAGCACAGGAATTCCAGATCATCTTATTTAGCTTCTGTCACAGTTTTGGTTTTGTTATGTTTATTTAAAGTATTCAGTTTTACTTTCCTCCTTGTTTTAGTGTTTAATTATTATTTTTGTTGTTTTCTTGTTAGTTCCTTCCAGGTTTTCCATTTGTTGTCCTCTGCTGCCCTCTTGTGTCCTCT
>NW_015150518.1:865956-867763 GCF_000732505.1 Cyprinodon variegatus | reverse complement strand
GAACCCTGGAAGATGATAGAAGCCAGATTATCAAAATATTTCACCCAACATGATGTAATTTTATTGCATAACAAATGTGAAATTTTCACATAAACCTAAAAAAATAAACCTTACAAGATTGATTTGACTAATAAAGCACATTTATTTAAAATGCAGAATCATGTGGTTTACGTATTGAGTAGTAATGAAGTGTGCTTACTTAAGATTAGTATTAATGAATGTATTTAAGTCAAAAACATAAAGTTTATTGTTTGAAATGAGTTTGTTGTTGAGAGTCGGATTTAAAGTGACTTTCTGAAGCCACTTGGTTCAGAAATAGATTTTGTTTTTGGCTGAAAAAGATGATTTTTCTGTCCTCGGCATGTTAGCACGCTCCTCTTCCTTCCGGACAGTTTTCCTGCTCTTTGCCAGCGTCTGGGAAAGGTCACATGTTTGCAAAGGTAACTGTAGGTTATGGTTGGATAGAAGAGTGAGGAGAACATCTGAGAACAACAAACATCTATTCTCATCCTGCAGCTGCTCCCAGCAGACAGACCAGAAAGCTGAGACCACATCAGCTCTCTGGGATGTTTCAACCTAAAAGGAACCAAAGAGTTATTGCATAGTTCCTGCAGGGATCCAGAAAGCTGCTTTTAATCAGTTCAGCACTTTGCTGGGACCTTGTGGGGCCCCTGGTAGGAACAAACACTTTTACTGAAGTCTTTTCTTAGTAACTGGAGGATGTGAAGTGACAGAAATGCAAAGTCAGCCTTTCTAACTCTGAAGCTGCAGTCTGGTGCACCTGTGAAGCAGGAAGCAGTAAAAAGGAAGAGCTGAAATCAGATGCAAGCGGCAGCTGACTCCCCGTTTTACACGCAGGACCAGAAACCATCTGCTGGGGGCAGGAAGCAGATCACGACGCCACCAGAGACTAAATTCCTCACATCGTTCCTGACCCAGAAACTGAAGGGGAAGGAAGCGATTCAGCACTCAAGCAAAGTCCCTGGAGGGCCATCAGGAGGAAAGTCCAACTTCCACCGAGAAAACCAGCTTTGGTCATTCGGCTCAGATTCATGCAGAGAGAGAAGATGAAAACTTCCAGAAGAGTTTAAACTTAAGAACATTGAAGCTTGAGATGCATGGAAGGCGCACCCTAACCTTTGATCCAGCTGGGGGCCCAAACTGGCCCCCGGTCAGCTGTAAAAGCAACGCCTGATGACTCCAGATGTGAACAGCTGTATGTCTTCAGCTCAGAACAGCCCACAGCTTGTTGATTCCCGCTTTCACATTCATGCAGCAAACATCTCTCCCAGGAGGAAACTCCTTCAGCTGGAGAAAAGAGTGAGGCAAACATGGAGAGTAGACGCCATATTTTAATGGCTGCCTGATTCTTACGGCGTGAAGTAGAAGAACGGGCCTCTGAGATGCATGAATCCTTCTGTGTAACAGAGCTAAAGCTGAGAGGGAGGTTTCTGCAGCCTCCTGGCTGCTGCTCAGAACATCTGCAACAATTATTATTATTCACTTTATATATTCACTTGATCAAAGTTCACACAGTTTTCCAAGGTACACAGAAATAGAGGAGAAGTTTAATGCAAAGGATTACAGAATATCTTTGATTTTGATCGTTATCTGAGTGGGTTTATATGACAATTTGAGGATGAACTAAGATTTACATTTAAAATATGAAAAAAAAAACAACTCTATCATCTTATTTCAAGTGATAAAATGCAATAATTTTATTTTGAGGTTAAAAATTAATTAAATCTTCACATCCCTGCTTGTGATTATATTGCAGTGGAAGCAGGCATCCTGACTTTAACCACGG
>NW_015150518.1:860713-863850 GCF_000732505.1 Cyprinodon variegatus | reverse complement strand
GAGAAGCAGAGAGGACAAAAACAGATTAGTTTCAAGTCAGGTAATCGGGGAGTCAGAGATTCAGACAGGCAGGTTGGCTCAGGCTTGCTAACCATAACTGGCAAAACACTCTGGCACTGGAGTGTTGCTCTGCCTCTCCTTAAATGCTGGTCTCCTGATGAGCGAACGAGCCGCAGGTGTGTTAGTCAGCTTCAGCTCCAGGAGACCTAGAACGCCCTCTGCTGGAGAAAGGTGGACAGACCTCCAGATCCCAACCGATCAGACATTAAAAACCAGGGCCTGGTTTGACGGGGATTAAAAGCAATGGAACATATATTTTTAAAAAAACACCTCAAGATTAAAACAGATTAATCATTTAAAATCAAGTTAAATATCAGTTATCTTTACATTTTGATTTTAGATGCTTACCGTTAAAATTTTTTATGGTTACCTATACTGAATAAACCATGTTTTTATTTCAATTATCAAACTGGAACCTCAAAGAAATGTATTTACCTGAGGTTTGCAAAGCAACAGGGAGGTGATGTCTGCAGAAGTCTGAAGAGTTTGAAAGAAAACAAATTTCTTATTCAAGATTATATCTTTGCAACAAATTTGTTTTTGGGGATTTGTAATTTACCCAGGTTCATTTTCTGCAGTCTTCATTTCTCCAGCTGAATGTTTCTGAAACTCCTAAAAGCTGCTTGTTTCCTGACTTGCAGCTGTTTGTGATAAACGATGCTAATGGAGCTTGATGCTCCCTCCATCCGTCTCCCATTAACGTTTCATTACCGCCGTCTGAACTCTGAGGCCCAGCTACAGGCTGTCACACCAACCCACGGAAACACCCGGATGCTTGTGGAACATTAAGAACTCACCATGATGCTACGTCGTTCATTAGAAGTTAACCCCTTAAACCCAGAGGGTCTCAGGAGCAAATTCCACCTGAAATTACATCTGTGAATGAAAGCAAGTCCTAAATTATACATTGGAAATACAATTGTTCGTATTTGTGTGACAGAAAGTCATTAAGGAATATTTTTCAGGTGGAATCACTATTTTTAATGTGACCAAGTGTGATTAATAGGTGATTTAACAAATAAAAAATAAAAAATGGCCATTTTTTATGGCAATAAACATTTCAAAACACCATGAAGGCCCATTTCAAAACTCTGGATGAACCTCAGACGTTATAGATCCACATCTTGACTATAAGTCAAGCTAATCTGGACTGAATCAGTTGAAGCGTGTTTGTTCCACAAAGGTTTTAGTGAACAGTGTTCAGGAGGAAATGTGATGTTGGCACAGTGCCTAAAGTGGCCAAATGTATTTTTCGACTCATAAAAGGAAATCTGACCAGACAATATCCTGCTTTACATTATTGGAGACTTTATGCATGAGAATAATCACGGCTTATTAAAATAAAATGCTAGAGAGAAACGGAGCAGAGTGATCTCTAAACTGCTGATATCTGGACAACTTTTACGCACACAGTGAGCATGTTACGCATGCCTTTTACATCACCTGAAATAGTTGCTCAATTATGTCTGACCCCTCCTTGGAAAGATCTGAGTCTCTAGTTTCCAGTGATGGCGGCCATTAGTGGGCGGGGCTAAGAATGAATACCTGTTGTTGCATTACTCCCAAAGAGTCACACATGTCAGGTGGAATTTTAAATCTCATTTTATTTGTTTGCACAGCTATAAAACAAAAAGCTTTTGTGAAAAAATAATTTTAAAACCTGTTTNCATCCATCCATTCCGCTCTCAGAACAGATTCTCAGAATCTTGTTTAAATGAGATCTGAGTATCTCTAAGGGGAGGAAAGAGTTAAAGCTTCTCCAGTTGGTCTGAGGGGAGGAGGGCTGCTGTTTGGGAAGCCCCCCCTTACCTCCTCCTCCTCCAGCTCCTTCTGCTGAGAGCCATATTCCCTCATTTCTTCCTGCAGGGTGGACAGCAGCACAGGGCAGAGACTGAAGCTCCATGAGTTCACGCCTGCCATCAGGAAACCAACCCTAACAGTGTGAGGAATGGAGCGCTGCTCTCTGCTGCAGTAAGTGGATTTATTTTCCTTCCCGGCACAAAGTCAGGCTCCAGGGTGTCAGAGATTACAGCCGTGGCAGGATTCACTTCTTCCACAGAGATTCTACTCTGACCATACAGCTGAGAAATCCTGGATTCCTCTGATGGTTCGCCTTTTTCCCCAAGCAATCCATAAAATGAGTGTGAAAATCTGTGATCTTTCTTAAAAACAAACGGTATCTATTTTAACTCATCATCATCATTACATGAGTCACTAAACAGGTGAAACAGTTTAACCTGCAGCTTTTTCTGATTCCATCTGATAAAAAGTCAAACAGAATAAAATCAAAGGTTTTGCTGCATGAAGCTGTTTGTTCTGCAGATAATGAGGAAAGATTCAGACAAACAGAGAGACCTGACAACCAGCTGACTGATGGGGGGGGGGCAGGCTGCGAGGACACCTGCTGGGAACAGAGAGCATCACAATCCAGAGTATTAATAACAATCAAAAGCTTTTAGGGTTTATCATCGGGGAAGGATCTAACTGGTTTGGTAACAAAAAATAAAATATATTTTACTGATTTTATTCACCGCTTTAACACATTGCTGATAAAAGTTTTTCTATAAACTTTAAACATGTTGTTAATTACAATTCCTCCTTAACATGTTACTGGAAATGTTTCCCTCTGCAGAAACATCTTAGAATATGATTTTTTCCCCACTTTGAGTTTAAAAAGCAAAATTCAGACAAAAATGTTAGATTTTTTTGTTCAAACATGATCATGTCATGTTTGTCTTAAGGGATCTAACCCACATGCAGAACACTCAGAGGCTGGGAAAAAGTTCACAATGTTTATTGAAACAATCACAATAAAATGAATACCGATTTTGGGATAAATCGGGTCCGGGTCTGGTCACGACTGGTTTCACTGCAGAGAGGGACAGATTGGTTAGCAGACTTCCAGGTAATCTTGCGGGTTGTGTGATTGCAGGTCTATACCTGTTCAGAGGTTGAGCAGAGCGGCAGAAGGGGGGAACCGGGAGGGTCCAGAGGCTGTTGGCTAGCAGAGGGCTAGGCAGAGGCATGGCTTGGCTTGTGATCTTACTGATCTGGATCTGAGCTTCTCTCTCAGCTTC
>NW_015150518.1:858191-859088 GCF_000732505.1 Cyprinodon variegatus | reverse complement strand
GATTTAGTCTAATCTCATTAACAAAAACTCAAACCCATGACTAGTCATGTTTTGGTCATCAAATATCAACGTTTAGCCCGTCAGTTTTTGTTATTGTCATGAAAAAAAGGAGCGACAACGAAATAATTTCTTCATTGTCATCGTTGACAAAAACAACCCTGCCTGGGTCCTGGACAGACGTCCAGAAATTCCGCTGGATTCTCCTGGTTTAGCTGGTGGTTCTGGCTGAACCTCCTATTTGTTGACGTATTGAAGGGCTCTGAGTTAAATGTTGCCACCTTGGGTTTTTTAAAAAGAGAGGGGAAATGTCAAGCAACCACCAGCAACCACGGAGCCAATGATTGGCTGGGGTGGCCATGATCACCCCAGCCAATCATTGGCCAGGCCTTCCAGGTGACACGTTATTCCTGTAGGAACAAACTGCTCCACCGCTGGAACAAGCAGTTCCTCTCTGAACCAGAGGGTGGCAGCAGAGATGGTCTCAGATGAAATGTCCTAACAATTTCATTATTCAGCTGTTAGCATATTAACCATAAACTAACAACATTACTGTAGCTAATTATTAATTATTCATTACTAACGCCTGATAAAACAAAAAGTAAAGTCCTGGTCTTTTCAGAAGTAGATTTTTGTGCTTTATGGGGGAAATTATGGGTTATGATTTTCTACAGTCATTAAGATCCACTAATCAACATTTCAATGAACCATAACCAGTTTAGACAAAATAGATTAATAAATATGCGTGTAGATTTATTAGTAAGGGCTTCGTAAAATTCTAGACTGTTTTTTCTCATTTATTTGGAAAATACAGTTTATCTTCCAGTTGCTACGGTGTAGACTAGTATAGATTAATCTGGTTGAACTGTATCTGTGAAGAGCCTCGAGATCACATGTTAT
>NW_015150518.1:853923-854635 GCF_000732505.1 Cyprinodon variegatus | reverse complement strand
ACTGTGATGCACCTTGATTTGGTCAACCCTAAACTTTGCATGTAAACCAGCTGCTAGTGTGTCTGGTGTGAACGTAGCATTAGGTTAAGATTTGTGACAAACCAAATGACAGTCGGTAAAATGAGTCAGAAGCCTGTGGAGGATTGACCATGTGAAGAGGACAGTAGTGATAAAGCAGACACCAATATAACGTTTCCTCTAAATGTTGATAATAAGCTAAAAACATGGACTGAATGGTACTCTACTGTATGTATGCTGAGCAGCGTTTTGTTTCTCTCTGGACTCATGTGTGACCTCCATTCCTTCCTCTATCTCTGTGTTGGAAATTTACAGGATTTATTCAGTCATTTTTGCTGTTTAATGAAACCAAAGCTTTTTTGTCATTCAGTCATAAAAGTAAAGAATAACGCAGCTTTTCTTCCAGCAAAGGTTAAGGTCTAAAAAAAGCTGGGAGCTTCCAGGGATCTACAATAGATAGATTAGCTGGTTAAGGAGAAAAATCATTTTCTTCTGGCCAGTTTGGAGCTTTGATCATTATTTTGATCTAAAGCTAAGAAATTGTTCTTTAAGTTCTTCTGTATTTCATAGAAAACAAACCGTATGAATCAAAGTATCCCCAAAATCCTTCCCTCTAACAACTTCTGAACTATTTTCCCAAAAACATCTGTTTTATTTTTTAACCTCTGAGCCGCTGGTCCACCAGTGTGTCCAG
>NW_015150518.1:850689-851990 GCF_000732505.1 Cyprinodon variegatus | reverse complement strand
TTGGTAGTTTGCCAATGGAATGAGAATTTTTACTCTTAATAAAAGATAATTAGATAAAATGCACTTGAAATAAGGAAATGCAATTGTGTTTTCTTATTTTAAATGTAAATCTTCTTGTTCCATTGGCAAAATGTCTCTTTAACCTCCTCAATCCGAGAACAAATGCCATTATTTTTAGAAAAAATTACTTATCTAGATTTCAATTTTTTCCAGTGTTGATGGCAGCAGCACAGCTGATATTTATCCCCATGGATGGAGTCACAGCCAAACATCTTTACAGGTGAAAGTTACAACGCCAGGAAACTTTACCTCTGCAGCATCCTGGGAATGAGGGCAGAGGATGGGAACAAAAAGAGGGAAGCGTTCCTGCATACTCTCTGACTTATTAAACGCCTCTCCTCTGAAAACAAGTAAGAGCCACACACGTGTTTTATATCCTAAGACGTCGTACAGCAGTGCAGCGATCTGGGATGGTGCTGACAGGAGGCTGGGCTTTCTGTGGGAGTCACTGGAAACTTCACTGAAGTGCCAAAATAATGGAGGGTCAACAAAAAGTCAGATTCTAATGTGCTTTTCTACTCCTGCTTGAGAGGAAGAACTTCTAGAATATTTTGCTCTCAGGCTGAAATTCCCCCGAGTTTCTAACTCTCCAACCTCCGAAGGTCACTGACTTCTGTGTGAACAGCGGAAATCCCAAACCTCCCTTTTCTTCCTGAAACAGCTGAGACTACTAGAGGTGTGTCACATTTAAATGACCCCCCAGCTTCCTCCACCCCCGCCTTGCTAGGATGTGACCATCAGAAGGCTGCAGAGGGAACAGGAAAGACTTTCTACTCAAACACACCCTTTAGATAAACTTGGAAGTAATTCCTCTGGCAGGCGTGACACCGAGTCTTTCTGAAGGACAGCAGAGGTCAGCGAAGAGGAAACAGAGAAAAAATGAATGATAATCCAGACTCTGCAGACCCGATTTCATCATTTCTTTATAAACCACTGAGGGTCAGATTGCTGACATAAAAACACAGCAGTTCCCTGGAAGAAGAACGGAGCATGCAGCATCTGGACAGGACAGATGTTTAAACTCCATCCTGGGATTGGAGCAGAACTTTAGGGAAAAACTGGTTCATAGAAAACACAGAAAATCCCTTTTTCTTTCCTTCAATGGGGAAATGTCGGTCCTACAGCAGCAAACGTGCTCACACAGGTGGAGCCTAAATAGTGCATAAAAATAACAGAATAAGTGGTGAGTAAAAAAATATATAATAGTGTATAGTGTGTCTACAAATATAAACTGTGCAACT
>NW_015150518.1:842675-849234 GCF_000732505.1 Cyprinodon variegatus | reverse complement strand
TGTAGGCTTCAAGGAAAAAAACTACAAAATGGCGGCGCCAGTACTGGATTTTTTTTGGCATCGATCCTAGTTTTTTTTTTAGTTACTATTGATTTGCTCCCGTTAATGTTTAATCCTGTACCGTCCCAATCACGTGATCGTTACTAATACTGACTCCCATCCCACGGGAGTCCCGTGACCCGTGGGATTCCCGAAAAAATGTCAGTCTCTAGTAGAAACTGAGCAGAATCAGCATGAATGGAAGAACTGGTTGAGGTTGCTGGGAACAGTGGTGGTTCTAGACTCTTCCAGTTGCTGGGAGGAAGGATCTGTGATAACGCTCCCTGGTGCATTTAAGGTGCAGCAGTCTGTCACTGAAGGAGCTGTCCAGTTCAGCACCAGCTTCATGCATGGGGGGGTGGGACATTATCCTACAGAGATGTTCGTTTATTTAGGGTCCGTCTGTTTCCTGCTCTGAGTCCAGAGGGCATCCAATCACAGACATGACGACCAAACTGGATTTATGTTCATTCATTCCAGTAAAAATGTTCTATTTGAAAAAAAAATATCAATTTTAACAACAAAACAGAGCAAAACAAAAACTAAATCTCCAACACACATTAATAAAGACTCTAAACACCTCTTCACCTCTATGCTGATCATACAGGTGGAGAAAATAGACTCACTGGTTTTTATTTCTGAGCCATAGAAGCTGTTTGTTCTCCAGGAAGACAGCTTCTCTATGGCGCCTGGATCAAAGAACATCTACCTGAACAGGTAGGAGCTTCCAAACATGCAGACATGAACAGCCTGGAGGTTAGAGAAACGTTTCAGGGGGAAAACTAGGATCTACTGGAGGTTTCTGCTAATGAAGCTGATCTGATAACCGTTTAACCTTTTAGTCTTTCCTCCTTTCTGTCCTCCTGATATTATATTATAGCGCTTTATAACTTAGACAGCTTTTATGGTCATTTTATAAACATAGTGTCTATGCAAAACAAACTTTGGTTTAGTCCAGCTTTCAGACGCTAAATAGACAAGAATGTAATTATTGTTATTGGAGTTATCTTAGAATCTACAGCTTTAAAAGCATCTTTCTTTAACTGTCAGCTGAGTAATTATATATATTTAGTTTTTCTCCAAGTAAAATTCTGCTTCACATCAATGCGCTGATTTTTTTTCTTTTATGAGACAGAAAACAGACTGACTTCCATTCATATCTTCCCTAAATGCTGTTTTAAACAGGTTTTGTATTAAAATTAGGTCAGGTTAAATAAAAATACATATTTTATTTCATCTAAACTAAATAAAAAAAATCAAAACTGAACCAATAACTTTATCTGATTATCAGTTAATGGGCCTGAAGGCTATTTAAGATGATTACGGAAGCCTGTTTGGTCCAACAGGCAGCCTGATGCTCCTGAAGCTGCAATGATGCATGAGAGGATTATCAACCTGAAAGAGTTTCAATAGTTCCTGCATTAAATGAGGAGTTTATTTCCTGCATTAAATGAGGAGTTTATGTGGGATGTGCAGAGCGTCAGCGGGGGCCGGCTGCCAGAGGCCGGTCCTGAACGCTCCCAGGATCCGTAATGAGGGTGGAAGCTGGTGAGGCTGTCAGTCGGAGGCGCCGCAGCTCGTTACGCGTTCTTCCCGTTTCCCAGCAGCAGAGCTGAACCTTCTCAGCTCAAACTGCCAACTCTCTGCAGGAGCTTCTTCCTCTCATTAAAAGTTCAATCCTATAAAAGATGCCAAACTACTTTTGTCGGTTTGAAGCCAAAAAACAGACATCTTAAAAATCTGTTGCTTTTTTGTTGTTTACAGTTCATTCAGGAATTAAATCCTAATTTATTAAAACTTAAGGTCAGCAGCTTTTCATCAACTGTTTATTAACTAACAGTAATTCCTTAAACACTAAACAGAACAATATTGGTCTTTTATTTTCAATACTTTCAATCTTGTAGCCTTGAACATTGGTGCTTTCTGTTTTTCATGGACTTCAGCATGCAGTGCACCTCGCCACGGTGACATCATTCCTCACCATGGCCGGTTCTAGATAGGGGCCAGCGGGGGCCAGTGCCCCTGCTATGGCCCCTGTACTGAAGACATAATGCTAATCGAATGATGATGCGCTGGAACAGACATGGTTACTGATCGGTCCTTTGGATCTATTTCATTCTTTTTCTTTACAATGTTTTACTAATTATTCAAAAACAATAAGGTGATAGTTTCAGATAAGATCACAGTTTTCATCTGTTAAATTTTTTTTCTTCACAAATAAAAAAAATGCTCTAATTTTTTCAGATGAATTTAACAGTTTTTCTTGAGTTCTGTTTCGATTTTTTTATAGAAAACTGTAGTTTTAAGTTAAATTAAGTAAAAAAAATATGTACAATTCCTAAATTATAAATGTTTATTGACCTAATAAAACATAACTGTAATTTAACCTGATCGAATAGAAATTTCCATTCATGCAGCTCTCTTCATATATTTGAATCTCTTGCCCTGTTTTTTATTTCCTGCTTTTCTGGGCCCCCATGAAAACACGCTGGCCCCCTCCTGGCCCCCTCCTGGCCCCCTGGTACATTTGGTCTAGATCCGCCCCTGTTCCTCCCCTCCACTAGACGTCGATATACTTTAGTATATTCTGCTGTAAAGTCAGTCCTATACTTTGTTTTTTTACTGGAGGAGTGACCCGCTGCCGTTTCCCAGGATGCACTGCTTTGAGTGGTAACTAGGCGACTGCCAGAGAGGAACCAGAGAAACTTATGGGACTGATCCAATCAGCTCTCTGATCAACCAGTCTCCTGGAACGCTGGTTGATCAGAGCATCGCTTTGGACAGAAACGCTGCACAGGTTTCACCAGCAACCTCCTCCTCTCACCCCGTTCTCTATTGTTTGCACAATCGAAGTAGTTCTAATTCTCACATGATGCATGAAATATTTTATTGCTCGCTCGCTCTCACTCACATTAAAAAACTCCACCTCCCAGAGTCTAAAATCCGGGATAATTTATCCGACTCGCGGGCATCCATGAACAGTTATCTATATCAGGGAGACTCTTGGAACTTCCGGGAGACTTGGGACGTCTGCCTTTCTATGAAGCTCTTCAGGTTTCTGACCTGATTGAAACTCTTAACATTTTAACTGCCTTCCTGTTCTCTCCTGTTCTCTCCTGGTATTTGATGCAGGCCTCCACATCATTCCAGTCAGGTTCTTCACTCAGATCCATCGACATGAATGTTGAGAATTCTTCCACTTCAGTCGCCCACTTCTCTGGATCAGGGGTCACCCACCTGCAGACTCTGGTCCGTAGTCAGCTACAGGTCTCTCCATGGACCTGTAGCTGTTGTGGTTTTTCACAGTATAAAAGGCCGTTGCGCTTTCTGCTGCATTTACAGCATCCTACGTTTTCCCAGAGGGAAAGTATTCAGTCACCTATGCAGAGGAACTCTGAGCTCATACGCAGCTTTTTGAGATCTCCAGCACCTTTATTAGACTCTGAAGCTTTGCACAGGGTGCACTCAGCCTCCCACTTGTCCCGTCCGGGACGGTACCTGCAAAACTGCTGTTCATCTGTGAAGCTGCAGTTTTATTCCAGCATTTGTGTCCAATGCTGGTCGCTCTGCTCCGCGTGTTTTTCCAAGCAGCGCTTTCTGCATAGTTACACATTTTCCCAGGGTACGTGATGCGGAAAATCCCGCCCTGATCAGCTGTTTCTCTTGTCTCATAGATGAGAGTACGGTGGCCCTGAAGTGCAAACTGCAACTACAAATCTAAAAGCGCAACTACACTAAGGAAATCGCAACTACATAAAGCAAAGCGCAAAAATGAAAAAATGGAAACATGGATATTGTCGGCGCCCCAAACATAGCTGCCGTTATCCGGGAATATTTTGAATCAGGACATACGTACGAGGTGATACTGGATATGCTCAAGACTAATCACGAAATTTCAGTTAGTTTGCGCATGTTTTCAAAAGCCGCAGCAGGCAGAATGACTTCCGGTCCAATCAGCGATGTCTCATGTTTCCCAATGGTACCTACCTTTTCCGGTAGGTTAATGTAATTGTGTTTTTCTTAATGTAGCTGCGCTTTTAGATTTGTAGTTGCAGTTTGCACTTCAGGGCCACCGTATGAGAGTCATGCTGCTGCAGGGTTTGGCAACCCGCCTCTACGGAGCAGGATGCTGCTCTTTGGCGCCCCCTTGTGGCTCCCTGGAGCTTTTAAAAAAATCCTTGGCATTGTTTTTCTTTTCTTTTTTATGGTGCAGAGAAGTTTAAACAAATACTGTTCTCCAATGCTGTAAACATTTGTTTGATAAATAAATTTAAATATTTCTTTTAATAAAAATTAGCGTCATAGCCGTAGAGATCAGTGGTCACAGCCTGCAGCAGGTTTCAGCGCGGCGCGGCGGCAGGCAGGTGGCTGTTGTAAACAAAGCGGCGGGTGTTTCTCAGGCCAAAAGCAAGATAGCTGAAACACGTCCACCATGGAAACATTTCTTTATCCTGTTTCTATAATTTCATCAATGCAACAAAACCTAAACCGCGCGGTGAAGGTGGTGAAGTGGCGCGGTGAATTCCACATGGTTCCTCCCTCACCTCCTGCTGTGACATCTGCTCCAGGATAAACATTTAAACATGAACACTTATTATATATTTAATATAGTGGTCTAAAACACTTAGAGCCAGTGTTGCTATGAGAGGCTGATTGAATACTTTTACATTTTTGCAGCTCCAGACGGATTTATTTTTTGTTTTTTGGTCCAATATGGCACCTTGAGCAGTTTGGGTTGCCGCCCTCTGAGCTGCTGTGTCGGAGCTGCTGCTTCTACGTGTTGATAGGGTAAATCTCAGAGGCTTCATCAGACCATTGTCTCATTGGAACTCATTTGAAGCGCAACAACACACATGATTTGCTGAAATGAGCTGTTAAGATGCTCTAAACACGCTTATAGAGGTCCTAGAAAGATTTTAACGTATATTTATACGTGAATGTGCAGAAACACGGCATTTTGTTCTGCTTTCTCAGAAGTGTTTGAAAGCCTGAGGTCCTTTCTCTGCTGTATCATCCAGTGGTCAAACATCCACGGTACCAGCTACGTCTGAGAGGAGCATTGTGCTGAAGAGCACGGTGTCGGATCTCCTGCCTATAGTTTCCTAATCCGCTCCTTTAAACAGTCTGGATATCATATCAGAACCCGGAAACGACAGCAGACCGTGACGAGAATCAAACCGAGCCGCTATTCTCTTTGGACACAATGCGAGTTTCCTGCTCTGAGCGCTCGCCTCTTATCTGCCAAAGCACCGCACCGAAGCGTTATTCCAACAAGTCTTTAAATCCTTCGTCACGTCAGCAAATGAAAGAAGCGCACACACTGAGAGTTCTTGGACTCGTGACGGATGAAGGGAAGTGCCGCTCCCTGGTTAATGGGGCCATTTGGGGCCCCTGTGCCATTGTTGTGTTTCTGCTTCTATCACAGGATCTCTCCTCCACCTCGCCATCCTGCATCTGCTGCTGCTTAGCTAAACACGCTTTAACCAAACTAGTTTGTTTCTGCAGAGCAACCTCTCCGTGCATCCTGCAAAACGGGGCCATCATCAATCTCCAGCAAACAAAGCGTGCTTTTGGTTTGGACTTTTCTCATCCTAACCCCCCCCCCTGACTGTATCCTGTTAATGAAACCCCATAGACTCTGCATACAGGAACATGGGTCAGTTAACCAACAGCCTTCCACAATGTCTAAGCAATAAACAAACTTCCTGCAGGTCATTTTGGAGTCTATACCCCTTTTCATTAAGAGGGAGGATATGAGGAGTTAACCTCCACTGCTCTATAACCTTTACAGATCAAAATCATTTCCAGTCTTAAAGATCATATAACCTGCTGGATGTGAGGAGCAAACTGATGTCCTCCTCTGATTCTGCCTAAGAGATGAATCCCTTTAACACAACGTGATTAAATTAAAGCTCCACATCTGGATCCAGATCACTTTGTGCTGGAATCTTCAGCAGGATGTGGAGCTGAATGTTCCTCTGACTGATGGAAAAAGCATCAAAGTGAGGAAAGTTGATCCTCAGGAGAAAATAAAATAAACGAACAGAAAGTGGAAGCTTTTCATCGACAGAGTGAACTGCTGCAGACGGACGATAAGAAAAATAAGCCTCGTTTCAGAAACGGTGCGCTGGCCTTTTATTGCAGATCTAGCTCATCTCTTTCTATCCATTCGTTGCTGGCGTCCATCCTTATAAACCCAGACACCTTTGATTCTAGTGGCAGTACCTAACGCCGCCTCTGGAGGCACACTGCTCAGTTTGAACCCCATCCTGGGGCAGTTTTCCTTTCCTAAATGTTGTTCTAATGACCTCCATATGCTGGTTGACTGCCAGGTGAGAGAAACTGTTGGTTTGCTGAGAATGCAGTAAAATATTAAGGTCTGTAGCACAAAGAGAAACTGGATCTCTCTCCTATTGGTGCAAGAACAACATGTCAGTTTTCTGTAGTGAAGTTATGAGATGAGATGCTTTTTCTCATAGTAGCTTCATCTGGTCTGTTCCTGTTTGGCTGTGACTCCATC
>NW_015150518.1:838633-841239 GCF_000732505.1 Cyprinodon variegatus | reverse complement strand
AAATTCAAATGTGTAAAGAGAGCTGCATGAAGGGAAATTTCCATTCAATGAGGTTGAATTAAAATTATATTTCTTATAAGATCAAAATACATTCATAATTTAGGAATTTTACATATTTTTCCACTTAGTGGTAAAAAAAAAATAGAACTCAAGAAAAACTGATACAAATGTAAAAATTTGAGTATTTTTTAAAAATTGTTCTGAAAAAAAACATTTAGCGCATGAAAACTGGGATCCTATCTCAATACGACTGAAGCCATCACCTTAAAACATAATTTATAAAGAAAGAAATGAAATAGATCCAAACGCACCCAGCTGGGCGCCATCATTAATGATGATATTCCCCTCCGACATTGAAGGAGAATAACTAAGAGGTTGTATCCAGCAGATAGCTCTCTTATTTTAATAATCTATTGTTAATTTGAACGATTCAGGTAACAAACCTTTGTGAAAAAAACGAGAGGAGAGAAAAACTGGGTCCCGGTATCAGACGCCTTCTCTCTCTCCTTTTTCTCCCTCCATTTTCAAACCCAGACTTTGGGGCGCTGCGTTTTAACCCCACTGCTGCTTATTTACTCATTTTCTTGTTAATTTATTTCTTTCGTTTTCTACGTCTAATGACGCGCTCGTGGCATTTAAGCCCCGGTACGAGCAAACTGCCGGTGAGACCCGATGCGATGCAGGACCGGAGGACCAAAACCATTTATTCTGATTTCAGGGGAGTAACAAGTGCGTTACAAATAAAATCTATTATTATTATTATTATTATTAAATTCATGCTTTGTTTCACTGCTTACTGCTGAAAACTGAGGGAGAACATGAAGACTATTTTACTGCTGGATTTTCTTTTTATATTAGAAAACTTTTCCGCCCAAAACGGCAGCCCTGATTCAATCAGAGAGATGTGAGATAGTTTTCATGTCAAAGGAAGAAATAATACAGAACATTAAAGTCTCGTGTTTTATAGGCAGATGTTTGGTATAAAAGACTCAAAGAAATTAGGTCATTTTTTTTTTATGCACCAACATGTGGCTGCAGTTATTTGGCAAATGATGCTAAAGTTCATGGAAGCGTCTTCAGCAGCAGAAATCTCATGCCTGCTTCCTTCTCTGACCTTTTCAGCTTCACACCATTTAGGATCAACTCTTGTTCATCCCAAAGAAGTTAAAATCAATCCTCTGGACTCTGTTTCCAAGTCTGAAGACGTTTCTCTTCCATCCAGGAAGCTTTTTCAGTTCAAAATGTCAGAAATAGCGTTTAGTTCCAGGTTTTATAGAGCGGACTAAAGCAAAGCCTTGGTTTGGCTTAGAAATGTGGCAACTCTTGTTCATCATTAGAACTTTGCAGCTATAGAGACTATAGTGTTAGACGGCACAGTGTTGGCCTAACAGACTGGGTGTGTAATGGGGACCAGGAGTCCCATTACCCCATGACATAACTGTTGATTTGTGTTATATAGAATTAAGTTTGAACAAATAGTTGGGTTGTTTGAGTTCTTTATTGTTGTTTTGTGAAGCAGAGGGACTGGCCATCCTACCCGTGGAAAGAAAGTGTAAACAGTAGTGATGTTATGAGATGAGCCGAGGCTTCGAGGCGTGTGTCGAGTTCTGGAGGGGGCGTTTCCTTAAAGCGTGTGTCGAGGCGTGATTCATTTAGGGGAGGGGCCGCAATAGATGGCGTCAGAAGCCTCTCTGCTGTGGTACCAGGTGACCTCTTCAGGAAGTGGTTCAGAAAGTGCAAAAACTTCAGCAGGCATTTAAAGTCGTAGGGAAATCATATTTAAAATATTTAAATGTTAAATCATTCTGGCTTAAACCTGCATGAAAATTCATTAAAGTGGCAAAAAAAAAAGTGTCCACCTTAAATGATTTTTCTCTTCTAAGACATTTTACACTAAAAAAAACTTACAAAAGATTTTATTATACACACCTATAATTAACAATTTCAAAGGAACTTAAACGGAAAAAACAAAACAATTGCAAAAAAATCCCAGATTCTATTACTAACTGTAGTTCTGCACTCCACCAGTAGGTGGTGACATATTGACATGAAGTTTCATGAACTGTGGGGATCATTTTGCAGAACGTTCAATGAGGCTTTATCTCAGCTTCAGTTGAAAACATAAATGTCAATTATTTTTCCTTAGTTTGTGTTAATAATAAATCTAAGAACCTTATTTTCCTGGTTTGGCTCCTCAGCAGGAAGGAGAAGGCCAGAAGTCCTCCAGGTGCTGTTCAAATGAACTGGGAGCAAACCAAAATAATCAGGAGGGTGGTTCTGGATGAGTCGTGTTAAATTTGATAGGTTTTTTGATTGACTTTAGATTTGTTTAATTATATTGATTTGTATGCATTGAAAATATTATTTTGGGTGCATAGTTTATTGTTTTGGTTTAGTTTTGAATGTATGTTAACTTTGCTTCTTTTTCTTAATATTCCCTTTTCATGGTTCCTTCCTTCAGACAGTTAAAGTCGTAGGAAAATCTTATTTAAATGTCAAATCATTCTGGCTTAAACATGTATTTAAATGTACTCTTTATCAGACCATATTTTCCCAAAATTTAGAAAAGTTCTATTTAAAAAAAAGTCTTAAAATCTGTGTTTTTT
>NW_015150518.1:835328-838325 GCF_000732505.1 Cyprinodon variegatus | reverse complement strand
TGGTTAGCATCTTAGTGCTACTTGGTCCCAATGGAATTTCCCATTGGGAACCTGCTAGCAATAAGTTGCTAACTGGTTAGCATCTTAGTGCTACTTGGTCCCAATGGAATTTCCCATTGGGAACCTGCTAGCACTAAGTTGCTAACTGGTTAGCATCTTAGTGCTACTTGGTCCCAATGGAATTTCCCATTGGGAACCTGCTAGCACTAAGTTGCTAACTGGTTAGCAAGATGCTTCCAACCAATCGACCACAAACAAACTTGCTTCTGAACCTTCTGCCACAACAATCCCGCCCCCTTGATAATCGACGAATCACATTCACTTTATTCACTTAAAGTCAGGCACCACTGGGAGAATTCAGAAATGTAACGTTTGGAACAGCCGCTTCTCTACGACTTTAAGCAAATGACAAGTTCAAAACCTCTGGAGCAGTTTTCTATAATTGCAGAACACTCATTGGTTGTAAAAAAAAAAGAAAGACTTTGTACTTTTCATGCTAGAAGTGATCAATAGTAGTGCTCAGACAACAAAGAAAACCCAAAAAATCTAAATAATAGTAAAGGCTGCAGAAAAGTATCTGGAAGTGAGAGATTCTAACTGGGAAACGGTTGAAAATATGATGGGAAAACCAGTTGAACCATCAGAAACTGGCATAATGACGATAACTTCAAGATAAATTAGAAATTATGAGGCAGAATTTGGTAACTCCTTATCAGTTGGTGGCAGTAATGCTCTTTTAACTAGTTTGCCAACCGCCATAAAACCTCACAAGAAGAAGAAGATGGTTCCTTCCTGCATGTCGTCTGAATTGCGTTGGGTATAAAATGCCGTTTGTTCTTTTTAGTGTCGGAAGTTGTTGGTTTGCACGAGCTGGAGTTCAATAAATCCACTAAAACATCAGTTTCGTCTAAATAAATATCGGCCTCCAGCGGTTTAGCTGAGTTGGTGTAAAAAGGGCGTCCATTAACAGGATGAAACATCATGGTCTTTGTGGTAGTTGCATGTTTTTTATGGACGTCGGCCATTTCTGGGGCCTTGCTTGCTTTTAATGTAATCAAATAGAAATGTAAAAAATAATCTCAGAGAGTGACATAATAAAGCACTTGTTTAATACATATTACATGACTCCTCAAATCCCCTCGGTGACGCTCATGGCAGGCTGACAGGTGTGCGCTCAGGCCATCCATTTTGACATTGCTCTCTAGTTGGCAAAATCAAAATGGTGGCTTAAGTTATTAAAAGTGAGCAGCTTTAATCATTGGCTGCTGAAATTCAAGGTTGGAGAAGCAGCGAGGATTAATGTCGTTTAAAGCACAAAGCCTCATATCCCCCCCGGCCTGCTGTCACTGCCCCCCCCTCCCCCGGCTCATCCATCTCATTTCATCATCTGATTCTGTCTTTTGCTCTTTCTCTCTCCATCAGACCAGCTGTCCATCCGCTGTCCTTCGCCGCTGCCTCTTTTTCCGCCTCTTCCTCTCTAGGTCGCGGTGAGATATGAAGCGGCATCATGGGTTTTATGGAATTCTACCTGGAGATCGACCCCGTCACCCTTAACCTCATCATCCTGGTGGCCAGCTATGTCATCCTGCTCCTGGTGTTCCTCATCTCCTGCATCCTGTACGACTGCCGTGGCAAAGACCCCACCAAGGAGTACGCCCCCGACAACACGCCGGCGCCTCAGAGCCAGTCGCCCATACGCCTCGTCGTCATGCAGAATTCGCCGACCTCCGGCCGCTGTGACCCCAACAACACATCGGGACCCGTGGAGCCTCCGACGCCGGACCTGAGCCGGGACAGAGCAGAGAGGGAGAGGGAGAAGAGGAGCACTCTGGTCTGAAGATGAAGAGGAGAAGTTTGAGGGAGGAGACCTTCGTTAAGCGGCGCTGCGTCACTTACTGCAGCGTTTTTGTTCTGGAACTCTTAGTTTTTATTTTCAAATTTCCTGGAAGATGCTGCTGACCTGCAGAGGAGGCCACAGATGGTGAGACGTCCAAACTTCTGTTTTAATCTAAATTGATTTTATTATCAGAGAGTTCTAGTTGGAAAATCTAAAAGTGGAAAAAAAAGAACAAAGAATTTTTCAATTGAAAATAAAAATATTCTATTGACTCTGAACCTTAACATGTGAATAACATCAGCTTAACATCCATCAGCTAATCCCTGCTGGGGTAACGAGGGGAGCTGGTGCCTACAGCGGGCGATTTTTTGCCCTTTCAGGGTGACTTTCCAATCATGCGAGAATTTTTCATGGCCGACTTTCAGCCTGATGGTGCATCATGTAGTGACCAGGGGGTAACCAGGGGTGATCAGCCTCTAACGACCACCCCCCCATCAGGAAACGTAACGTCAAAAATCAAACATGTTGGAAATTCAGTCGGTCGTTTAAGCAAATCGCTCAGCGGGCAAACAAGCTGGGAACTCACACTGCACGACAAAACTCTGCGGTTTTGTCGTGCAGTGTGAGCTGTAGCTGCGTGCAACGATTAAAAAAATAAATTAAAAATAATCACACAGTGTACGCCCGGCTTATCTGCAGCTGAGAGTGGGTGAGAGGCGGGGTCAACCCTGGACAGGTCGCCAGTCCATCGCAGGGCCAAACAGGACAAACAACCTTTCACACTCACACTAAGGAGAACTAGATGAATGAACCTAACAGTCATGTTTTTGGACTGTGGGAGGAAGCCAGAGTACCCGGAGAGAACCCATGCATGCTCAGGGAGAAGATGCAAACTCTATGCAGAAAGACCGCTGGCGGGAAACCAACCCCGCAACCTTCTTGCTGCAAGGCAGCAGTGCTACCCACTGCACCAGTGAGCAGCCATTAGATTAACAATTAAAAGCGATTTGAATATTTCAAAGACTTTAGAATCTCCAAAATAAGAGGAATCATTTTCCTTAGGATTAAAAAAGCAGGAATTTCTTAAATAATGTGAGCTATGGTGAAATGATGAAGCTTTTTAAGGTGCAAAATGGCAGAAAAGTTCAATTCTGATGGTT
>NW_015150518.1:829951-831398 GCF_000732505.1 Cyprinodon variegatus | reverse complement strand
TGATGGGTCCCTGATGGGCCCCTGATGGCCCCGGTGTGTTTGGGGATGTATTCTAGATCTAGTTTATCTCAGGATAAGGAGCCTGTTTCAAATGTCTGAGTTCAGGTTCAGATGTTGGAAATGATCAACTTAAACCTTTTTCCATGAAAACTCGGCCACTCAGTCCCAGTAAAGGGATTCCTTAAATCTGTCCAATCCTCCTGCATGCAAACATCTGCATGTTTTCTGATCCTTTTGATGCGTGCAGCGATGCAGACGCAGGCTGCCAGCATCCCGTCCCCTCCAGCTCCTATACATACATCAGCAATGATGACAATAAACTTCTGATGCGCTCCAGATCTCAGCAGATCAAACAGATTAAGATTTAAACCTGAATAATTTCAAGATCACCGATTAGTCAGTCATGAAATAAAACTTTAAAGGGTGATTTAAATACATAGAATTTAGCTTAGGGAGCTGCAAGACAGAAAATCTTTCCTAAAGGAAGAGACCTTACATGCTTCCTTACTGGTGCACCTGCAGCTTCTAGTTGGTTTATTTCTGTGGTTTAGATGAAATATAATATTTGTAGTGATATAATCTATGAGTTGCAGGTTGAATGCAGTTGAAAAATAATGTTTAGAAAAGAACAGAGATTATTTCATAAGAGAAGCTCTGAGGCCAACATTCATCTAAAATCTGTTTAGTTTTAATGTTAATGAGATTAAAATGAATAATAAACTCTTTAATAAAAGGTTTGAATGAGTCTGCAGTGACGGTTAAAATCTATTTAAGGAGAAGTCTGGTCAGTGAGGAACACTGGAAAAAATCTAAACCTAGATAAGTCATTATTTCTTAAAATAGGAGCATTTGTTCTTGAATTAAGAAGCCAAAAGAGAATTTTGCCGATGGATCAAGACTATGTAGATTTAAAATAAGAAAACACAATTGCATTGTCTTATTTCAAGTGCATATTATCTAATTATCTTATTTTAAGAGTAAAAATACTCATTCCATTGGCAAACTATCTTATTTACCTACTCAAAAAAAGGGTAAATACACTTAATTTAAGACATTTTTACTTATTTCTATATCGTTTTTTCAGTGAATGGATCATTATTTATACCTAAAACTAATATGTTTACGGCGATTTAATGAATTTAATCAGTAAAAAAGTGAGAATAATACTTTTTGTTGCGATCACTGAGACTGGGAACGGCCATTTTTCACCAAATATAGCAACGCCTCCCTCCTGCCATCTTCGGGCAGTGATCTCACGGTGCGGTAAGCTGCACATTTAAAGTTCTTTGGTTAGTTTGTATTCGAAATATGAGCTGATTTTTCCTTTAAGAAGCTCAGATAAGTTGTTAAAACTCCACTTAGTGACTTTGGGAGTCGTTGGATTTTCTACAGATCGATTAAAGTGTCAGAAGGCAAACGTTACGCTGTGTCTCCTGAGAAACACCAC
>NW_015150518.1:826762-828594 GCF_000732505.1 Cyprinodon variegatus | reverse complement strand
ATTTATATAAATTTTTAAGCCAGAATGATTTGACATTTAAATATGACTTCCCTGACTTTAAGTAATTGTTGTTGATTGCAGATGTGTCTAGTAGTTCCCATTGATTTAGCTTGGAAAGCGGGGAGAATGGCGCTAGGCTTACCGCACCGTGACGTCACTGCTGGAAGATGGCAGGAGGGAGGGGCTACTATATTTGGGCAAAAATGGCCGCTCCCAGACTCAGTGATCGTGATGAAAATTATTACTTTTATTTTTTTACTGATTGACGCCAAATTCATTAAATCAAACTTATTATTTTTAGTTGCAGATATTTTTAGATTATTCCCTGCTCACCTGACTTTCCTTTAAATGCGTGCGAGAGCGTGAACGAGCCCATTTCTCCTCGTGATCGCTCCGTTTGCAATTTTTCCTCTATGTCAGACTCACCAGCAGTCAGTGAAAATGGGGACGAGCAGGTAGGAGGAAACATCACCAGAATGATTGACAGCTAAGACGACCACTGATTCTGATGATCCACCTGGAATAAAAACAACTTCCTCTGCTTTACATTTCACTGTTGATTTGAGTAGCAGCCATCTTGCATCCTGAGTCAGGTTTGGTTATGATGCCCCAATAATGCTGCAGACAGACAGAGACGCTGAATTTATAACGGAAATATTTCTTTTTATTTTTTTCAGGCTTTCATCTCCTGCTAATCCCAGCGTTTCTTTGCCAGCAGATGAACTTTCCTCCTGGTTTCCGTCCTCCAGCCACAGCTCTACGTTCTGGCTGCTGCAGCATGGGACTCCTGAGGGCCAGGAGAGACATGGACTGGCAGGACTTCACCAGTATCACCGTTCTCCTCATCATGCTTCCTCTCATCTGGAGGATTTTTAAATTTCAAACTGCTGGATGGTGACCTGAAGGGAAAACTGACCTGCCTGGATAAACCAATGAAAGGCGGGGGGGGGGCTAGATCATTTACCGAACATTGAATGCAGGAGCAGCTTCCTATTGGACACAGAATGACAGTTTAGCAATCAAAATGAAACGTTCCAAACAAAACAGTTCATCGTTTGGAAAATGTTCTATTAGGATGCAGACGTAGAGCCAGAGCGTTCCAGATGTTCCAGGAGGAACCGTCCTCTGAACTCAGAGTCTAGAATCATCAGGAACGGTTTTTAGCTAAAGTCAAATATCAAGGAGGGTTTAGCAGATTGTGAAGATGTTTTTGTTACCCTGTGGGGACATTTTCGCTGGAATATGCAGCATTTTGGGGACTTATAGGTACTTGTGGGGTCCAACAACGCGTTGCCATCATGAGAGGTTCTCTGCCTGGGATGGAGGTTAAGTTTAGGACTGAGGAGTGAACTGAGCTTAGGTCAGAGTTTAGGGTTAGGCATGCGTTGGTAAAGGTTGTAGGATACAACATGGGAGGGGGGGCGTTGCCCTCAGTTAAAGGGTTCCAACAGAAAACATTGATAGCGGATTGTTGCTGTAAAGAAACGGTTTATCAGAAATCTCTTTGGTTGCAGCATGAAGAATTTCCCTGGACTAAACTCCTGCCATGCTTTTTCTGTTATTGCTTCACCATTTCCAGATAAAATAAATCAATAAGGGGGAAGAGAACAGAGCAGGATTTTAGGATTGGGGGGAATATTTGATCACTTTGCATCTTATTAACATTTTCTGGCAGGTTCCGCCTCCCTCTGATCGAACCCAGAGTCCGTGGAGAAGTCGTGCTACAGACGGAGATTCTGGGACAAATCCTCTTACATGAAAAAACACCCAGCTTAAGTCCAAGCAACCAATGACGGAGTCGCAGCAATAGCATAACATGAACTGCGCAACCA